>NC_050173.1:31346791-31668791 GCF_008315115.2 Sander lucioperca
TCTTTAGATACAAAGCCCTTCTTTATGGTGTCTCTTCAATCATGAGCTGGAACCCAAAATGGGTCACAGAGATGTTTATTGGTGAATCTTATTTAAAAAAAAAAAAAAAAACTTGATTATCTAGCTAAGAATTGGCTGAATTTTTGTTTTTGCCGTAAGCTCTAAACCAATTTCTTCCTCCCCCCCTTTTGTGCAGTTTCCTAGAGCATCTTGAAAGAGATTTCGGGAAAAGTCATTAATTATTAGCATCTCCCTTGTCAGGACAGTTCTGTGTGAGATATAGAGAATAGGTCTACATCTCTTGTGCTTTGGCAGTGATTGGTAAACACAAAAAAGCTACCCTAATTCAAGAATAAAAATAACTCATCAGGGATATTTCAAACCGTCACTGTAAGAAACTGAGGCAAAAACATGCTTCAAAAGAAGCTGGTGAGGAGATGTTGGAAAACATCATCTGAAATATTACATCAACATTTCATGCCCAGGGAGGCTGCGAACAACTGCAAACTATTAGAAAAAGGAGCAAATACTGGGAGGCAAATCTGTTTTGATCCAATCAGGTTGATTCAACTTGATATGAACTGAAACTTCAAACTCTGTTAAGTCTTTTGTAACAAGCAACTCATATGACCAATATGTTCCTAAGAAAGAAATTGTGTATTTTTAAAACACAGATACACATTCAGCCTCTTGTAGAGTATACAGTATAGGCTTTTTACAAATTCTGTAAATTACCCTGATGAAGGCCCTGTGCCAAAATATGTAAGGGAAAAAAAAGATTCTTCCAGTGTTGCTGAGTTGTTTTTTCATATTCTGTCTTTTGATACTTGAACACCTATAGTAGTTGCCTGGTGTAGTAGCAACACGCTCCCCCTACAAGGTTATACACACAAAATAAGGAGCAAGATTATTTGAGCAATTTATGTTTGGTTATATATGAGACTTGTGGAATGGGCTCCTCATCCCCTGGAGTAGAACAGCCATATATTCTCTCCAGCACTTTTTTTCGCCAGCAGTGTTATCCCCATTGTTACCTAAGGTTAGCAAGCTAAGGCCGTTGAATTGTTGCCTAGCAAAGGGAATTAACACTCCATGTGCCCTTTCAGGTCCTGTTCTCTTTGATGTGAGCAGTTTAAGTTAATTATCTTATCACAATTAATTCATTTAGGCAAATGTCAGGGCCAGACATGGTCACTGTGAAAAAATCCTCCTCAGTCACTGATTAGTTTAAGCTTAATTCAAAATCCAAAAGTGTCTTCTCTACCCAGACAAAGCTTGATTTACTATAGATGGCCAATCCGCTTAAAAGAATAATTTGACATTTTTGGTATATTTGCTTATTCACTTTCTTGCTGAGCGTTAGATGAGAAGATTGATACCACTCTCATCTCTTAACGCTAAATATGATGCTGCAGCCAGGAGACTGCTCGCTTAGGTTAGCATAAAGAATGGCAGCTAGCCTGACTCTGCCCAGACATAACAAAATCTACCTACCAGCACCTCTAAAGCTTGTAAAAAATGACTGCTCCAAGCCAAGAAACAGTTAAGCACAACCCCCCCATAAAACTACAACTCTTTGGTTTTACAGGTATATTTTTGTACAAATTAAACAACTGTGATGTAACATAATTGAGCTTTAGAAGCGCTGACAGGCAAAATTAGTTACTATTTGACAGAGCTAGCCTAGCTGTTTCCATTCTTTATGCTTAGCTAAGCTAACCGGCTGCTGACAATAGCTTCATAATTACCATAGAGATACCAAGAGTGGTATCGATCTTCTCATCTAACTCTCGGCATGAAAGAGATATATGACCAGTGGCATGTCTTTGAAGACAAAAGCTCAGTGAAGCCTCATCATTCTGTGAGAAATTTACCACCAGTACTCTGTGAGGGGACAGAGAGACCACGCTGCCTCTGGGCTGCAGTTTAATGCAAAGCAGTGAGGATCTAATTACAAGGCAGAGCGGGGCCAGATACTGTATGCCCGGCTCCATTCGGAGGCACAGACAAGATCCCTTGGGAAAGACAAGAGAAACTCAGGCTGGATATTCTGTCTGCTTCTCTTTCAATTGCTGTCATTCTAAAGAGACTCCCTGTCCAGCAGAATTGATGGCTTGATACAGGGAAAGGAGAACCACCCGCAATAAAATGCAATTCAAATTCAAAATTCAGATGGGGTTCTTCACAAACTGAACCAAAATGTAGGAATTATGTTACAAGAGAGCAATACAAACTAGTACAGTACTTCCTTTTAGTATTTGTTCAACACGTTTATGAGGAAAAAAAAACACTGCACTTCATACGGGGAAGGATCCGACTGTGCACTACAGTTGTCCCTTTGTCAATTCTACAAAGGTGCAATGCACAGTTTAATAGGTTCCGTGGTTCCTGTGTTTAAACACTTAAGTGATTAGTCGATTGATGAAACAAATTTGATAATTGATTTATCATTAAAGTAAAAATGCCAAAATGCTCTGGTTCCAGCTACCCATATGTGTATAAGGATTTGCTGTTGTTTGTATAATTGTAAATTGAATATTTTGGAATTTGTTTCATCACTGTATGACATTTCAATTTATGTGAATCAAAAAAGTAATTAAATGATTCAATTAATCTGGGAATTAAGCAACAGATTTATCAAAAATTAAAACGATCATTTGTTGCAGCTATGTTCCTAAAACAAAATTGTTAATGCAAATTACAAAGAACGGCTCCAGGCATATAGTATGTGAATACTGGCTTATAAGAGCAGAGTCAGTATGAAATCACTACCAGGAGGGAGTGAATTATTGACAGTCAATCAGTTCTGACTGACCAATCCAATATTCTGTGACAGTTTTTAGGATTTATATGGATTTACTACCAGTTTATTGTATCTAATCTGAAATATACATATGGATACAGCCAACATTACCACCAACGATACCAAGATTAATATTAAGTACCAGAATAATGCGGCAATCAGATAAGCACTAATAAACTAACAACTAATGTGTCGGATGCTGATGCAATATTTTGTCTAAAATGTCCACAGAGTAAAACCCTGGATCCAGTCAGAAAATTCACTACCATCCTTTATAAGCACATAAAAGGACATTTTTTTATCTCACTGCCTGCAGGAGAGGAGATGAACAGGAATGCGTAAAATCTATATGAATATCAAAGACTGTATCACAAGGAAAATAGCCTTTAACCAATCCACTCGGGTATCTAAACTCAAATGTGAATCTGTAAAGGGCGAGATTATGTAGTCACACAGGCCACGGTGCTGTGATAACATTTTAACATAAAGGCTCTGTTTCATTATCTCAACCCGTTCAAAACACAATTGTCATCACCATGGTTTTATATTTCAGCACATATGAAAGACAAACACCCAGAAACATTTAGAGCGGTGTATGGCATTTTTCTGATAACCAAACACACAAACATTGCAAGAATGAAAGTAGTTTTTATCTTAGTCACATCCTCAACTCAGACTCAGAATGCCAGAGGGTGGTAGTGATGAGGTGGTGGGGTGTGGGCAGCATGCATTTTCCCAGGATACTTAGGTTGCACGGGTTATGTGAGTTTGCTTTTGGTAGGGTTTTCTGAAGATAGGTTTCCTCTCTCATTGGTTGAGGAATTTAACCATGGGATCTGAAAATGATGCAACAGTATCTTTATTTAGTAGTCTTTATTATGTGTGTAAGAAACAAACTCCAGTAGAGGAGGAGGAGGAGGAGGAGGGCCAGAATGCTGGAGCCTACCCGGACTCTGAGAACTGCAGGGCTGATTTAAGATCATTGTCGAAGCCTGCTTGTATGATCACAGCTGACCTGACCTGGGGTCTCATTTATAAACGTGGCGTACGCACAAAACGGGGCTGAAAATGCACGTACGCCACTTCCCACGCAAAGGTTGTGATTTATAAAAAACGAACTTGACGGGAGAATGTGCGGTCCTCCACGCAAACTCTGACCCATGCGTACGCACATTTTGGAGACAATGGGAATTGGCGACGCAGATGGTGAGGTGGTGAACTGAAGTCAGACTGCAGAAAGTAAATGGGAATAACGATTACTCGTAATATTTCGAAGTATTGATGCCTCACGCACATTTTTTCACTCCATATCATCCACGTTATCATGAAGATTAAATCCAGCAGTGTTATTTGCGCTTGTACTGAATGATAATTGTTCCATAAACACCTCCAACTCAAATCTTAAATAAAAAATAGTTCTTAATGTTTAATCGGCGCTGTCTCGCCCTCACATTGTCCGCTACGTACGGAGCACAGGAGGAGGAGATGGCCCGACTGCATGGAATACAGGATAGCATCAAATACCCTACCATTAGATAACGGCAGAACACAGTGTAAATAACTAAATATCTGTCTTTAATACTGTGCATATATCATCAAATGTCAAAGTCTGGAAATACAGCCGTTAAGCTCTCGCGCAATCGTTACCCTTAATGTCCTCGTTATCGGTCTGAACTTTAATACTGTTTGTGACAAAACCTGCATGAAGAAAAGTGTGTTTGCCTATTAGACTTTCTTTCATCTTCAAATTGTATCTCGGGGTGGGGGATACCACTAGTTAATGCTGTGTTGGCAAGGTGTTAACAATCACAAATTGTTGTAAACATACAAATACTGTGGTGAACCTGTGCGTAATGCTGCATGATGGCACTGCTGGCCCTGCAGGAGGACTCCGCCAATGACAGAATCAGGAGAAAAAGAGACTTCAGGGACCATGACGATGACTGGCTAATATGCCGATTTAAATTCCCTAAAGCTGTGCTCTTGGATCTGTGTACCTAATTGGGTCCAGCAGAGAGGGCAACACGCCGGAACCAAATACAGGTACTCGCCACTCTGGGTGAAACCGGCTGTTTCCAGAGGGAAATGTCAGACAGCTGAGTGTTTTTTTTAATAAATATTATATATAATCTTCATTTTTATCACTAAGGCTTGTTTGGATATAATATATCGTTCTGTTAAATCTTATTATATACATCTGGTATATCGAAGCTGCCCGAGTGCCGTAATGCCTGCCGTTTTGGACGTATTATTAATACATGTAGTCTATAGATCAGGTTTCCCTACACTGTGCAAGAACAGGTCGAAATTATAATTCAATTTGCAGCAATTCCTGAACGTCTGAGAAGTTTTTTGCTTTTTCTCCGCCAGTCATCATGATTCGGTGCAACAACTGCCATTGTCATTCATATACTGATCAGCATCCACGAGGTGCTTTGCATTGTCTATTTATGGTTAAAAATCGGTGTGTACAGTGTGGGATAAGAGGCTGATTCACGTACGCACACTTGTAGGTAATCTGTGATTTATAAAGACTTTTTTTTGGCGTACGCCATTTTGGGCTTTTGGGCATACGCACACTTATAGTAAAGATCCTACGCACAGTTTTATAAATGAGACCCCTGATGCCGGGGATAGGCAGTGAGTCCACTCGATCCTTCAGAGCCTCTCTATATAAACTAATGTCATCTTTGGTTTGTAACATTCAATCAGAGTTTGAAAGTTTTAAAACACAGATCAAAAGGTTAATACCAAATATTGTACTTTTTTCCATCTACCCTTTTCACCTGTCTTACTGTAACTTATTTTTGATCAACAGGTCAACTCTTTAATTCTAGGGTCAGGGGATTCTTAAAATAAAAGCGATAATCTCACGAGTGCAGCCCTTGAGTCCCATTGAGTTTAATAAAGTTACTGTATCTGACTTGATCATATGATCCTACAGCTTTCAGCACTCTCTGTGAAAAGATGTCACATCAGGTTTGGGGAGGGAGACTCTCTTGCCCTATTTTTAAAGTAAAAGTTATATTTTTGTCAGTAAGTCACGCCATGCAAAATTGCTCCCCATACAAAGTCTACGTGTGGTAATAATCCATTGAAACCCAATAATTAGACATAAAATGACTCGCTTTTTTGTCCTGCAAATCATTTCTTGCCTTAAAATTCATGAAACGTGTAACCGTTTTGGAGCAACAATTTATGATGTTAATGACACAACTTCAGTAACCAAGCATCTTCACATCTAAAAATGAGGAGGGAAATTACAAAGCGGTGAACATGGAATGGGAAATTAGAGTCCCTTCAAATACATTTATGCAACTATAATCGTGCGAGTATAATCATTTGAATATGTGAAATGCAGATGATACAGACAATAATGATATGGCACATAACAGCCCAGTTGATCACCTTACCTATGGCTCAATATTCTGTGAAACCATAGGACACAAGCCATTATTCATTGATGTAAATTTACAAGACATGCTGATTACCGCCTCCTCAGGGGATTCAGAAGAGTGTCAGTTAAATGGGGATGATTGGTCGCTCAGCTGTTCTGGCAGCTGAATTGGATGACTATGAGGTTAAGCAATTAGCACGGGGTCGCTGAAAAATACGCATGTGGCCTTCTTATTTAGTACCGTATGCTTGTGACAAATTGTTTCTTCTCTCTATAAACCGAATATTTAACATTCCTATCAACACAGCAGTGGACACGTAACAGATAATCTGGCTGGAAACTGCCAGCAGTGTGTGGAGAACAGATAGGGCCTGCTAGGGAGATGATTAGAAACTATAAAGGAAAGATTTAGATCATGTTTGTAGGCGGGGTGTGTTTTGAGTCAAATTAATCTGAATAAGAAAAGAGAAGTACGCAATAAGTGGGAAAGGCGGAGGGAAGGAGGAGAGGAGAAAGAGAGAGAAGCGGGAAGGGGAATTGAGTATGCTCATGCATGTGTGTGGAAATCTTCACATTGCAGTTTGGCAGCAGAGGTCAGAAAGACAGAGAGAGGTTAGGAGTCATTTATATCAGTGAATTAAGTAAAGGAGATTTCTCCTCCCCTGCTGTGATTATGAGTAGAACAATTGTGACAGAGGACAACCAGAGGTTGCGGTCGTCTTCCATTTAGTTCTCACTCAAACTACTATGTTGCTAACACTCTCTACAGAAAGCCACAAGCTCAACAGTGACTGCTCCATTGACGTTTCAGAAAATGCTTATACCAAGAGTTTTAAGCCAACTAGCTACGAGATGAATCCTGACCATAAACCATTTGATTCGGCGCAAAAAAACATTTTGAAAACAGAAAAAAAGGCAAAGGCACAAGACAGTGTACATAAATGATGATAGACTTCAGTGGTAGCAGCTCACTAGCCGTTCGTAGGTTCAGTGAACATTTCCATGGTAACGGTGAGCTCCACCAATCACAGACGTCGCTGTTACGCTTAGGATTGTTGGTATTGGTATAGAACTTTTCTTTAACATCGCAAATAAAACATGTTTTTCTTAAAACAAAGCTGATTTCATAAAGACTTCTGGCTTCTACACAAGCATAAACCATAGTTTCACAATCTCGTAGCTCGTGGTTAGCATAGATATTTTTTATATGTTTTATATCTATGGTGGTAAGTCTACCATGGATGGTTTAGACATTATGGCAAAATCCTTATGGAGAAAATGAATGGGATTTTCACTTCCGTAACCACACTGTTGAGCTCTATACAGTATGTGATCATCAGGTGCTTATATATCATTGCATAGCAGAGAAGAGAGGACTACTCTTATCATAAATGGCTTTAAATACAATTATAATAATTTCTCCATGGATGCAGGACAAAATAAAAACAGTCCAAGCCTTTTCCCTCCTTTAAATTAAGGCATGGATACCCGAACCGAGCCAGCCGGGCCGGGTTCGGACAGATATTTAGAAATGATGGTCGGGTTCGGGTCGGGCTCGGTCACATCAGCGCGATATGGCATTTGTTGTAAAATGGTGCAGTGGCTCCTTTAAGAGAGCTCAGTGTGTGTGTAAAGTGGGCAGAAGAGAGATAGAGAAAGAGGAAGCAGATGTGTAGATGCGACCGAGCAGAGTTGGTGGAATAAGTTTTTTGTACACAGTGTGTGCGGTGTCCGAGATGAACCCCAGACTGAAAGCCAAGTTCATTCATTTGCTCACCAGAAACGGGATTTTAATGGAAACAAAGCAATCAGGAAAGGTTAACACATTGAACATTTTAAATTAAACAGCTTATTAACGTGCGCTTGTTGCCCCGTGTGCGCTGATGCGCTCATCTGTTGACATTTCTGAATGCCTTCCTACAGTTGCTTAATAAAAGATTTCCACACAAACAAACGTACATGTGTCATTAGTATGAGAAAAAAAATGCCTGTTGAGCTCGGGCCGGGTTCGGTCACGGCTCTGTCGGACGCGGGCTGGGCTCGGACAGAAAAATTCGCCCGGACTCTACTTTAAATACATCATGTCATACAGAGGTGATGATTTAACAAACAAATGTAACTCAAGAAGAAGACAGGTTTAAGGAAAGGCAGGGTGTAAACACTGGATTAAGCTTATTCCAACCGGATTATAAGAGAGGTTTGTTCCAAATCTGTGTGCTGTCAGAAGAAAAATACCGAAACTCACTATGGAACATTTAAATCTAAAGCAATGAAAGGACATTTGGCCACAGGGTATTTATGGTAGCCGTTTTCCTCTCGTAAACACAACTGAGATAGTTTGGGATTATTTCAAGCAGCTCTGCGCTGAGCATCATAGCATCAGTCAACACCTCTGCCCCCTGTATTGGATCACACAGTTATACAGAGCTTCAACGTCCCTGCTCTAAATGCAGGACGCCACCTCGGTCATGGAATCTGCCTCTAATAAAATAACCCCGGGGGAGTTGGGCGATAACATCATGGGGCTTGACTTCGTGTCATTCAGCTGGTTCGGTGAATGCAGGAGACAATAGAAACCAAGATAATAAGGAAGGTACCCTTGTGAAATTACACATACTGACATATATTGTATACTAATACTAAAAATATATGTATGGAATTTTGTTTACACTTAGAAGCATATATGGCAAATATATGGAACGTGGTGATATTTTTGACAGTATATGAAAAGATGCAATACTAAGTTAATTTTTTCGAAATAAGATATTTCATCTAAAATATTCCACTATGGACACAATGTTTGTTAACAATATCTTCCAGGTAGAAAACTCCTAAGGCCCGTACATACGATTTAACGGTGCTGAGCAAACACGGTTGAGGAACGACTGGATATACTCTCAATTCCATCTCAAATTGTTTTGTTAATTAATTAGTTGTGCCACAGACTAGCAGTCAGTCCGACCGGCGGTGAGATTTTGCCGTTCGTAACACTAGATTTGCTTTATCAAAGACGCTAGCAAAGCAACACATTACAGAATATAAGAACAGCAAGAACATCAGATAGGTCGGACCACCGTGTTTAAGTATATAGCTTTAAACGTTACAGCTGAAAATGACAACAGAAATAACCAAGTTTGCCGATTTTTGCACAATGTTGCAGTGATTTGGTCTATAGATTGGAGCTATATTATCAAATGCATGTCAACACATCTGCAAAAATATGGAAAGATATTTGTATTGCATGGGGGTAGGAGAACACAAAAATACATATTTTAATGATAAGTTAGTTAATTGATTGGTCGATTGACTGAAAATAATTCTGATTAATAATTAGATTATTTAATTGAAGAAATTTGATATCACCTTGGGCTCTGGGAAATCATCAAGAAAGAAATCGACACATATATAGATTATAAAAAACACAGCAACACACTGACTATACACACAAACTGCAGTTAGAATCAGTGACCCATAAACATTGGATAGCCAACCGTTTGTCAGTGTTTTTGCTGTCCGTCTTTAGGAGAGGGGACAGGATGTCTCTGTGTGTGTGTGTGTGTGTGTGTGTGTGTGTGTGTGTGTGTGTTCGAGGGTAAATGCATGCACATGTGCATGAAGGGCACGGAGGAGTCAGCAGTCTCCCGAAGGAGGAATTTATTTGAAAAGAGCCTCCCATGACCTGGCTTGATCTCGCCCCTTCATTCTTCAGTGGGGGTAGTGCATGCAAATGTGTGTGTCTGCGTGCGTGTGTGTTTGCTCAGTGTTGGGGATTTGCAGATCTGTCTAACGGCTGCCCCCCCAAGGGACAGGACTGCACTCCCACCAATGTCTCATAGCACTAATCTGACTGACAGCTTGGTCCAGCTTTCAGCCAAAAAACAGCCCAGCAGCAAGGTCCAAATACCTGACTGCTGAAGAATCTTATCTGCCATGAGATGACAGAGGGGAAGCTTCTCTCCCCACACTGTTCCCAAGCAAATTCTGAACCGCACGTCTCACTCTCTGCCTCTTTATCTGTCTGTGTGTTAGCACAACACTGTAAGACCAACACTTATCCGGACTCAGCTGCATGTGACGGTTTGACAGGCTGTCACAGCAACAAACTAAAAGGCAGCAGGATGGCACTGTCATTGTACCCTTCTGCAAACACCTTTAAAATCTTCGTACTTGATGCTTCATTTTTGTTTATAACCGTCCATATTGTTCATACGTTTGGATGCATGCAGTTCTTGCATTACTTCAAAGGGAACAACAAGGTTAGCAAACAAGATTCATGATTTCAGCAAAGGTCATATGTTCATATAAATATAAAAGTCAGTATTGGTGAATTACACCTAATTTGACTCTAAGTTTGATCTAACTGAACACTGATTCACTGTTGCACTCCTGTTAATGTTTCTACCACTAATCAGAGCAAAACTACAAGAAACTCCTGCCACGTCAATAAAAACACCCCCGCAAGCCATCTGCCTTGTTTCTTCCTCCTTCAGGGGCAAACTGTGAGCCTACTTAGCTAAGATGCCCACTCACCAATCAGCGGGGATGTTTCACAAGCCATCCAACGCAGCTTGAACTAGATGACCCTCATAATTGAATATTAAACCCCTGATGAGTGGCAAGGCAAACCACCGTAATGCCGACTGGAGGCTATGATTGCAGAGATACGTGCGGTGCTGTTCATGGCAGTGGCAGTCGCATCCTGCTTATACCCCGAGGTTATTCTGTCACACTGTCATAATTTCAATCTTTGGGACAAGAAACATATCTACAGACATACACCCACGCTTACACCGGGGTCCACAGATGCAAGCAGGCATGAATGTACTTGGCACGCACTTACATAAACACAGCCGGCTTTGAAATAAATAATGGCATTGCAGGAAGGCTGTAGAAATTGAGGGAAGGCTTTAGAGTCAAGAAATGAATTTGAGTTTTGGTATTTTTATGTTGGTCCCTGTTCAATGTAGCGAGCTGAATAACAAGGAAGGAGGAATATGTAGACAGCAGCAGAACTGACAAAAGTTTAAAGAGCAACACGTGACTCTAGCTGTGTTCGAAACCGCTCCCTCATTCACTCACTATTCCCTATATAGTGTTTATTAAATAGTGAAATATATAGGGAACGACCAAATGAGATTTCAGACACTCACTGAAAACACATCGTTGCGTGACTTGCGTCAAGAGATGCGCCCATTGTTTGTGTGATGGAGGCGGGCGCGTCCAGCATCATGTAAACAAATCAAAACTAAAATACTTCTAATACGTCCCTGAAACAAACACAGCACTCAGGAGAATCGTAAAAGGTTGTATATATGTTGCATGTTACATTTACACTGTATAGAAACGAAAGTCCGCTCCATTTTTCCTTTTCAGTTTTTGCTGTGATTTCGGCTTCTTCTTCTCCTCCGGGAAAACACGGACGCATTGCATTGTGATATACGGTTGTAAAATGTCAATCATATGTACACTCAAATTAGCAGTGCACTGTGGGTATTCTATAGTGGACTATATAGTGAATGAAATTTACCGCGGAGAATTCGAACACCACTACAAAATGGCGTTATTTCCGTGATAGGGAACGGTTTCAAACCCAGCTTCTGCAACACCATTGTGATTAGGGCTCGGTATCGTTCAAAAGTTTTCAATACCACTACAGATACCAATTCCACCCTTTCGCAACACATAATCACAACATCAAAGTTTTACAGGAAGCTGGAGTTTTATCCTTCCACCAACTTTAGCGAAGCTGAAACAACATGCTGAGTCCCCTGCTGCTTCAAGAGGCTCCCTGTGAAAGCACAGCCAAGAGGCTAACTCTTAGAGAAATGCCTCATTTAGACTCAAACTGGCACCAGCAGTTGACAGACAGCCCAGAATACAAACATCCCTATGAAGGGTGTCCTGTCTGGCTAACTGATCTGTGAGGATAAAGCAATTAAAATGTACAGAGAACATCCCTGAGCAAACAAAGAACATGACCGATATCTTAAAGGTCCCATGGCATGAAAATTTCACTTTATGAGTTTTTTTAACATTAATATGAGTTCCCCCAGCCTGCCTATGGTCCCCCAGTGGCTAGAAATGGCGATAGGTGTAAACCGAGCCCTGGGTATCCTGCTCTGCCTTTGAGAAAATGAAAGCTCAGATGGGGCGATCTGAAATCTCCTCCTTATGGGGTCATAAGGAGGAAAGTTACCTCCCCTTTCTCTGCTTTGCCCGCCCAGAGAATTTGGCCCGCCCATGACAAAGAGAGAGACATCATGGCTTGAAAACAAGCGAAGCATGGCAGTTGGTCAAGGCCACACCCCCACCCTCCACCTTGCCCCCCCTCTCTCCTCCTCAATAGCATTTAAAGCTACAGACACAGAAATGGCACATCCTAAGTAAAGCTCATTGTGGGACTGGCTCTAGTGGCTGTAATTCTGCACCAAGGCTGAATTTCGGGGAAAGAGACTTCAGATACAGTATTAGGGGACCACTAAGGCCTATATAAAAGCATCCAAAAAGCAGCATGTCATAGGACCATTAAAGATTATCAGTTGTGACAGGGCAGTCACAACAAACCTGGGATAAACATAGTTCTCATCAGAGAGTAAATGATCTCTACAACGTGATAATCTCTCTTACTCATCAGTGTTCAATAGAGCGAATATAAAAGAAGGGAAAGTGATACTGTAATAGTATGTGTTAGTGTTAAGTTTCACTATGTGGGTCAGTTACATCTCTAACGTTTTAATGTTGCGTGGTGGCTTTGCTACGGCATAGTAGTAGAGGCATTTACAATTTTTGATGGTTACAAATATGTGGTAAAAATAGCTAAATATAAATGCATTTAAAAAAAACAGACCAGTCTTGAAATTGTTTCAAAGTAAAGTTCTCAGTTCCTTCTTGAAATCATTTGGTTGGCTTTTTTTTTTTTGGCACTTGGTTTTTGGTTTGCAGAGGCAGCTTCAAGCTTCAAGCTGCAAAGAGTCCACCAGGTACACCACTGTGCAGTAGGTGTTTGCATCTATTCTTGGATATCATTGCAGCTGCAGCATCAACACAGAATGCCAACCCTCTGTCACAGCTATAATCATCCCAGCATGTAGCTGACGCCCTGTCTGTCCCTTAGAAAAAGACACTGCTCTTGTCATTATAATGTCTTAATAATTATCATTAAACGGAGAGAGAGAGAGAGAGAGAGAGAGAGAGAGAGAGAGAGAGAGAGAGAGAGAGAGAGAGAGAGAGAGAGAGAGAAAGAGAGAGAGAGACACACACAGAGAGACAGACAGAGAGACAGAGAGAGAGGCAGGCAGCACCTTGTAGCTGCATGATGAATGAGGGTGCCAGCTGTATTCACCCAACTAGCAGCGCTGTCTCTGATAGGGTTTGGCCCCATGCTCTGAGACCTGTCTCATTAACCACAGTGATCATCATGCATTAACAGAGAGACAGAGAGAGGAAATAAATCATTTTTTAATAAGATATGAACCCCCAGTTTTTGAAAGTATAATAGCTGCCTGAATGCATTGAACATGCTCTCACTGACGGGCAACATGGCTCTGACAGAATGTCACACTTTCGAGCACACCATGTGTTTTTTAGATTTACCACACATTTAGAGAAACGGACAGGCAGGGGCCAACACTGGAACCCACTTTCTTGCTCCCCATTGTTTGGGTTTCCTGCATTATTGATGTGGAGCTGACATTTTACACTCTGCTTTTCTGAAGCCAAAGCCACACTGTCACCTGCAGCACTGTCTCCACAATGACCAATCTGACATACTGTCAGAGCACCAAAATGATGGTCTTACTGTATTTGTTAGTGAGATCATTGTGATGTGCTTCACTCCATCGGCACTACTATATATTTTAAATACATAGAATAAAAATAAAAAAACATCCATTCATAAGTTTGACAACACCAACTGTCTCTATGATGACTGTTATGTCTTTCTTGTCCTCATGGTTTAGCAGCACTTACTGCGACTGACTGTTACTCTGGCTGGCATCAGGGGCGTGGTTAGGAGTCAGCGCAGGTCAGTCCCTATGATCCTATAGTACACTATGATGGAACTAATGGTTGCTGGGAACGTGAAAATACTTTTAGCAAGCCTCAAAATCATGCCATAAAAAGATCTCACTCAGCAAAGCAACCTTACAGCAACATCACCCTGATACCACAGAGAAACTGTCAGTCCCATACTAAGTGTAGTTTCAGCACTCATTAATAACAGTTCTCACCGTGCATTTGTAATTTGTATTTTGAAATTAAAAATAAATGCATAAATATTAAGTCCATATGATGTAATGCTGACTTGCGAGGGCACCTTTGCTCTCTCACCGTGTTTTCAGTCACACACTTATTTTCATCTTGCATGTTTCTGCGCAAGAGCAGCTTTTCATGCACTCGTAAACAGCTGATGTGGTTGATTATCATATTGCAATCCATCCATTGAACAGCCTTGCACCGTGCGCAAACTAACAATGTTTTTATTTAGCCAGTGTGCAAGTTACTCTAGCTATTCCCTTAAAACCCCACAGAAAAGAATTACAGCCTACCTTGGTTCGGCGTGACAGCTCCGTAGGTCGACTTGTAGCAGTGGCTGGCAACAATGTGACGCTCGCAGTAAAGATCACAGTTGGTACTTTAAGCGCAGAAGTTTTGACGAGTCGGTGACTGGAGGATCACACACGCTGTGTCGGTGCCTGACGGATCTGTGTATCACACACCACTGTGGAGTGTTTATGACAACGCCCAAAACAATACTGATCTGGTTGATTCGCCACCGGTCATTAGCGCGTGTTTAAAGATGTTGCTGTCCAACTCGGCTGTGCGCAACGGTGCGCTTCCTCTCTCTCCCGACGTAGTCACCAAACTAAACGCTCCCTAAGGACACGTGACCAAACCAAGGGGGACGGGAATAGCTCAGATTCCCCCCACGGCAGCAGCTGGGATCTGTTACACCGCTGATCCAGTGCCCGTGCAACAAACCCGAGCTGTGCGCACCCACACTCCTCCTCCTCCACCGCCCTCCCATCCCCTGTGGCCTCACGGTGTCGCTGTCATGTTTACCTTAAAATGCACTAAAGGCAATAAATATATGGAAATGCACCTGTGAAATGCAACTATGTTGGCCCTAACATTTGAGAGAACTATTATAAATGTAATTTTAACCTTTGATCTTTTTCTATATCTCTCTCTGATGTTTTAACTCTAAATAAAACCACAGTAACCTTGCTAGATAAAACCAGTAGGCTATAAAAACAGATAGCCCTAACTAGCAAAACAATTACACCTTTGAGTGTTTAAGTCTTGCCGGCTAGCACCCAGCATTTTTTTGCTTGTGTTTTGGGACGTGCCCCACCTTTATTTGGCCACTTGTTGATAAAGCATCCTAGGCTGAATGATGGTCTAACTCTCCAACTGATAGTTCACAAAAGCTTAATGCAGCTCCAAAAACATGCCGTGAACACATAAGCTAAGAAGAAAACAAAACAAAAGATTAACATGTTTCAAATGTTTTTTACTGCTAAGATTGTTAAATTAACAGATATTGTTATACACCCCAAGTCCAAAAAAGGACTAAAATATAGCCTGTCCGTATGGGAGTTAAGGTATATAAACTAATGCAGATCAATCACACAATTGTGATTTCTGATTTCTGATTTCTGATTTCAAGCTCTGAGAGCTTTGAAACTTGGCATGTATGTAGTCAGGAAGTTGCTTTACCCACTAGAAAAGACTGGGTGTGAATATCTTGATGTATGGAATAAATAGAGACATATAAACACATACCTAAAATGCAAAAAATGAATATCTATGCACAATGTTTTTATTTACTTTGTGGTTGCTTTGCCAGGGATTATCATAGAAACACATACTGTATGATGGCTTGTTGGAAAGGTGGGGTTGTGCTGAATCCAGCAATACCAAATATGTAAATATAGCATCACGAAATCAGGGTGTTCTTTCACTCAATATATGAGGTGTCCAAAATGAAAGAAAATGGAACACTGACAACATTTAGTCTCAAGTCTAAAGCCCATTATCAGTGGTGAGAAACATGTTGAGAAATTAAAATATAAGATACATTTAATAATGAAACATTTCATATGGCACCTTGTAATATACAGTCCATGTGGAAACAAAGATTGAAATCGAAAGATAACACCTTAACATAGCACAAACAGGAGACAGGAGTCAGGATTGCAGTTCGACCTTAATGAGCCTTTTAATAAAACTATAACTTAACTTCACGCAATACAAATTCGTCATTTAAATTCAGTCTTAAATCAAACAAATGGTAATCTAACAAAACAAACACTCTGAGGGGGATGAGCCCTCTCCTCACTGAATCTCCAGCTCTTCTCAGGCTGTTTTTTTCTAGCAGCTACCATTTGGAACACAAACTGCTTTTGGTAGCCATTCTGGGGGTTAGGCCATCTCCAGAGGACAGTCACATTTGGACAGTCTGGGAAAGGGCAAGAGCACAGCTCTGTGCAGGTCAAGCCCACTGAAAGACACAGTTTCCGTCTTTACAGTAGAGGTGGGTGATGTCTCTAACTTCTTTAGGTGCTGGTGCCTTCTGGAACATCACAGGTTCAATGCACCCATCTTCTCTGAGCCTCCATCCTCTACCAACTGGGTTCCAGAGAAGCGG
The DNA here is from genome assembly GCF_008315115.2 of Sander lucioperca. NCBI lineage: Eukaryota > Metazoa > Chordata > Actinopteri > Perciformes > Percidae > Sander > Sander lucioperca. The sequence continues at coordinate 31,363,640 of NC_050173.1, forward strand.
TTTGACCAGGTGGCTGTGACGCCACACTGCTGTTTGGTACAAGGCTCTCAGCACATGTTGCTGGAAGTCATCTTCTGTTGGGGGTAGATTTGCTGCTGACGAATCTGTGGTAGATGCTAGTGTGTACCTCAGCTCATCCAGGTTGGTGCAAGGATGCCCATCCACCTTTTTCTTTTGGCCATACAGGAGGAGGGCATACCTTCTTGCCACAGGCAAAGCCTCTTCCAGGCAACCAGAGAGTCCAAATTTGGTCATTTCCTGTAATTCACAAAGATGGGTGTTCAGTATTGTGAGGGCAGTGGCCTTCCCAATTCTGTACAAACTGCTTGTGGTGTCACAACCCGTGAGGGCATGGCATGCAGGTAAACACTCACAAAGCACTGCTCCAAGCTTCTGAGCGATCAAACAGATAGGAACAAATCTTTCCTTAAGGCCATGTCCAGAGTGCATAAACACTACTGAGGATACAAACATCCCTTTGCTTGACTAGTACAGAAGCAAAACTAGTACATCTGTATCATCACATTTGACAATTAGACGAGAATGTGACTGTGCAAGGTGTATTGCATGTAACACCAGCCTCTGTCAGCCTCCTCCTGGTCACTGGTACCAAACAGCAGTGTGGCGTCACAGCCACCTGGTCAAACCTCTTCTCTGGAACCCAGTTGGTAGAGGATGGAGGCTCAGAGAAGATGGGTGCATTGAACCTGTGATGTTCCAGAAGGCACCAGCACCTAAAGAAGTTAGAGACATCACCCACCTCTACTGTAAAGACGGAGCCACCAAATGCCAGTGTCTTTCAGTGGGCTTGACCTGCACAGAGCTGTGCTCTTGCCCTTTCCCAGACTGTCCAAATATGACCCACTTTGTCACTGATGATAATGTGGATGAGTGACAGTGGTGTGTTGCAGTTGTAATATCATGGGGCGCTGAACTCCCCAAAGTGGCCTCTGGAGATGGCCTAACCCCCAGAATGGCTACCAAAAGCAGTTTGTGTTCCAAATGGTAGCTGCTAGAAAAAAATTCGATTTAGAAGAGCTGGAGATTCAGTGAGGAGAGGGCTCATCCCCCTCAGAGTGTTTGTTTTGTTAGATTACCATTTGTTTGATTTAAGACTGAATTTAAATGAACAGAATTTGTATTGCGTGAAGTTAAGTTATAGTTTTATTAAAAGGCTCATTAAGGTCGAACTGCAATCCTGACTCCTGTCTCCTGTTTGTGCTATGTTAAGGTGTTATCTTTCGATTTCAATCTTTGTTTCCACATGGACTGTATATTACAAGGTGCCATATGAAATGTTTCATTATTAAATGTATCTTATATTTTAATTTCTCAACATGTTTCTCACCACTGATAATGACTTGAGACTAAATTTTGTCAGTGTTCCATTTTCTTTCATTTTGGACACCTCATATATTGAGTGAAAGAACACCCTGATTTTGTGATACTATATTTACATATTTGGTATTTCTGGATTCAGCACAACCCCACCTTTCCAACAAGCCATCATATGTGTTTCTATGATAATCCCTGGCAAAGCAACCACAAAGTAAATAAAAACATTATGCATAGATATTCATTTTTTGCATTTTAAGTATGTGTTTATATGTCTCTATTTATTCCATACATCAAGATATTCACACCCAGTCTTTTCCAGTAGGTAAAGCAACTTCCTGACTACATATTTGCCAAGTGTCAAAGCTCTCAGAGCTTGTGTGATTGATCTGCATTAGTTTATATACCTTAACTCCCATACGGACAGGCTATATTTTAGTCCTTTTTTGGTCTTGGGGTGTATAAAAATATCTGTTAATTTAACAATCTTAGCAGCAAAATATTTTTAGCCAAGAATCCATTTCATATATGGGAGACCTTAGAAATGAGGAAAAACATTGTTGAGTTTAGTTCTACCTCCGGTAGGGGTATCTCAAAAACTAAAGCCCTTTTTGACCATTTGTCACTAGCCTATTACACACACTCACCCAACTAAGCAAAACTACAAACATTATAATTATTAACATTAACATTATTAACATTATAATGTCACTCAATATCAATCACAATAGGAAAATAAATGTTGACAAACCTTGTGCCATTTTCAGCCAGGTGCTAAAAAAGACAAAAGGTACGACAAAGGGCACATCTTACTGTGCATCTTTTTTTTCTACTGGCATTACTCTTTCAAAATAAAAGCACCAGCCTTTATCAGGTAATTAACGCATAGACCATTCAAGACCATTATATGACCACTAATAATAGCCCTACACTTGCATGTTACTGTGCCTGTATTCTGTTTGAATTTCTGTTATTCTCTTCTGTTGTAATGCTATTCTACTAATGCTATTCTACAGTACACACTACAATTACAAACAATTTGAAGTAAACAGGGTGTTGCTGTAAAATAGTATGCATGCTTAACCCATCCTGCATAATATAAAACAAATACTGAACTGTTGTTATTGGGGCTGACTCTAACTGTCCATATTGTGATCTCACATACAATATTGTACCATTAAAAGCAAAATGTAAACGGCTGCAGCAGTCAGTGATAGAATATTGGATACCCAAATGCTTCCTCTTCCATTTGATGTCTTTTGACATATATAGTAGGTGACCAAAATCAGATGGTTTAGTATCTCATATAATGAGCACCTGTGTTTATTTTTTTTTTTAACACTTGTTTAAAAGTTGCCAGCATGCAGAAGTTGCTGTGCAGAATCATGACGCATGACACAACCTGAAAGATATAAACAGACTCTTGAGAAGGGATGCAAAGTTTAGGTATCTCAATAAGCATGGCCTCCAGAGGAGCTAAAGTGGACAAAATCCCTGTGGTCCTTTGCATCAAACAAATGCTGATTGGTTTAGAGCATGGAGGGATACCAGTTGTGCTACAACTGAGCAAACACTAAACAAAAAATCCTGCGTGTACAATGTCATTGTGCCAGTTTGCAGACGCTGAAGGAAGTTCCAGGCTTGAGTCATGACTTAGTGTTTAACTGGAGGATATTCCGTCTATTCTGATATGAAATATTCAGAAATAAAGTGCATGTAATAGTAACGTCTAAAAGAAATATGATCGTAATGTCAAAATCAACTGCATTCATTTATGAAAAACAAAAGCTAGTCTGCTCAGCATTTGTGATAAGTTGTAGCTATGTGTGAGCCTGCTTTGCTCCCACCAATTAGCAAAGCAGCCTAAACACAACAACTTTGCTGTAAAATTGTTGAAAATTACTCCATTTATTTTGTCAATGTCAATTTTGTTATGAAAGATGCAAGTTAAGGCAAATGAAGTAGAGCAACAACTTGAGACCTTTGAGGCTAAACCCAGCTCCCCAGTGGTCATATTTTGAAGGTGGGTGGATGGAACATTGCTTGCGCTCATTAGCCTGCTGTGCACATGCAGGCAGGGGAATGTCACATCATTACTACTGTCGGTCAGCCCTGCATGCACAATGGAAACAACTTGCTTCTGCAATGGAAAACTTGGACCTGTGGTGTCAGGTCCAACAAATATTGAAGGTGGAAGGCCTGGAATAGATGCTTGAAAGCTGGAGTCCAGACAAGTACTATTAGCATTTCCATAATAACCAACACGGTCTCACGGCAGTTCGTGAAATTGTCACGTTATTTTTAATCTATTGATTCGTGTACATGGACACGGTCATCTCGTTTTTGTGGTGCTCAGCACAGAATGGGAAGCATCTATATGGAGGTTGGGTTTAGGAAAAGAAGAACGGGGAAAGGACACGTCACACGCCGGGACACGACCCGCGGTCTCTGGGGGACACGTGACAACAACGGGATGGTTGTGTTTAGGAAAAGATCAATGGGGAAAGGAACCGTCACATGCGGACGGTTGTGTTTAGGAAAAGAACAACGGGGAAATAAAACACCACACGCGAGACGCGATCCCCGGTCTCCGGGGTGAAAGTCCTGTGTTGTTTGATCCATCCACCACCCCGACCAAGCTCCCTATGCGGATTTTCGGCTTTTCATACTACTCCCTACCGTAGTCGTGCTGTGATCACGAAATATGCTTCCCATTGAAATACATTACATTACAATTCATGCTCACCACCACGAAAAAAACCAACATAAACTTATCCGTGTACATGAATCAATAGATTAAATAACGTGAATATTTCACAAACTGCCACGAGACTGGGTTGTAATAACATGGTGTTTGCATGAAGATAAAGTGATTACTTTTTCAGTCAGCACTGATCAGACAAATCAATGCTACAGTGCTGTGTTAGGTTAAAAGAAGGGGGCTGGAAAATGTGTATCTTAAATTTTTCTGTCACTTGACTCGGTTCCCGGAGAAGCACTTTGGAAACAAGGTTATGGTTCTGAATAGGAAGATGAGAGGAGCCATCTTTTCCGAGCCCGTAGGTAAGCTAACGTGGGTGTGCTGCTGCTAAATTGATGCCTTCAAACAGCTCTCAAATGCAAATGAGATAGATGTAAAATAGCAGAGCTGCACAGTCGTACGAGTTGCCATCTTAATTAGTTCCTCTGTGACAAGGTGTTCATTCAGTGATGAGAAGGAGGACAGCCTAATGCTGGAGGGGAAACTAACAGGTGGTCTTTGTCTCTCTGCTTGTCTCTCTCTCTCTCTCTCTCTCTCTCTCCCACACACACACACACACACACACACACACACACACACATACTGCCAGTTACCATTTCCAAAACACAGATCATTATTGATTGGATTTTGATATACAGTGAATGTGCCATTATCAGCGCACAACACATTGTTTCCAAACATGCTTTTTCAATTTGGCCTTTCCAAAGATCAGTCTCCATTTGGCCTTTAAAAGCACACCATAGAAGAAAGATGGTATACAAAGGAACTCCCCAGTGGAGGGATGCACACTGGGGAAACAGCATTTAAAATGGGGCTAAAGGGAAACCCAGCAATCTTCCTCTCAGCATGCCTGGAGAGTATATATGAATATTTGCATACAATCTGTGGAATGGGACCACTCTGAGGTATGCTAAGGCAAATGATCAGTACATTGGGGTGCTGTGGCTCCTTGCCACCTTGCATTTATATTTATGCAGGAAGTTGATAAACTGGATCCCCAGGGTTCAGCATGTCCACAGGACTGAATATCAAAGGTGGCAGTTGGATCTTTGCGCTGGTGTGTGGATACTGCAAAACTGGTTGTTCCCTAGCTAGGCAGGTTTCATCTTTGTCAAGGTCATGTCCAACACATCCTCATACCTACAGTAACATTGATTTCCAATGACTCCCAAAATGACAAACCTAAATGTGTAAAGGAGTGAAGCAACGAGCCTGCAAAGACAGAGAAAAAGACAGAAAACAAGTAAATATGGTTGTGAACAATGCAGGATTTAATATATATTTTTAAATCAGCTCTGCAAACACTTTATTAGGAAATGACTGCATTAAACACATACACATAAGTCATTTCGGTGATGAACACTATATAAACACAAGTGTTGTTTGCCCTATGACAACATGTGGAGTTGAACATTTAGTGCCTTGCCCAAGGAAACCTGTGAGTATCTGGCTATCTCTGACTGACCACAATATCAACCTTTGTGTTAGTTTGTTTTGAGACTCCTTGATCTGATTTTAGAGTCGTTTTACAACAAGATAAAATACAAAATATTGACAAATAGCAGTTCTCAGCATGTTAAAATGACACAGTTAGAGAACTACTGATGTGTTTGTGAATATGGACCTTATTTTTTGCTCGATGGTGTTTTAAGCCTCCAACGTCGCCTTCCAGGCAGCTAACCCTAACCTTAACCCTAAACATAACCATTGCTGTGCTGCCTGGAAGGCGACGCTGGGGGCTTAAAACACCAAACACCTTATTTTGCTCGAGCTTGGTATCTTCATAGTTTTACACCTACAAGTGGAAAGAAAAACAGATAGTCCTCCAAACAAAGCCTGAACCCTCACCAACACTGATCCCTTGGAGGTCAATAAAGAGTATTTAGTAACGTGCACGACAAGTGGCAAATTGCGTTATCTCTTACAAAGCTCCCTTAATCTACATAGAGATTAGCCCAAAACATATTGTGAATCATTAGAGGGTTTATGAATAGTTAATTGGAGAGGGATAACTGAGGCTGGGGAAAAGCAATAATTAATGAGGCTGGGTACAGATGGGACAGTATGGGATACTTAATTAAATTTTGGCCCTGAGAATGACCTATTTTTTAAGTTGCTTGGAGTACGGGTAAGTTTAAAGTCAATTAAAAAATGCTTTTTTTCCCCATGATGTTGCATGGACATGCAGCATTTTGTAAGCTTTTTGATTAAAAGCTATTGGAAATACTGTATATGATCTTCAACACTGACCAAATGTTTTTTTTTTTATTCAAAACAAGGATAGTTGTTAGCGTACAGTTTCAAAGGAGTCAAAGCAAGAAAACAAAGAGACACAATTTTTTTGAAACTTCTAATCAGTGCTGAGCTGTATGCCTGCAGGCTAACGCAACAGCATAATGCACAGTGGAAGCTTCCAAGGGCTGCATAATACTGTATATTATATATTATGTAAATATCTCAGTGGCTAAATCTCTTCTCTTCAACTGTGAATGTTTTAGCATCTGAAGTCAAAATAAAAAAATCTTTGTTAAACAGCTGTGAGGATTTTGCTGTTTGTCTGTCTGTCTGTCTCTGTCTGGGGTTTCTGAGGACATTGTTGATGTAAGTAGCTGGCAGCTGCTGTCTTTCAGCTCACTGTCCAGTCAGATCCCTCGGTAACTGAGCCAGCCACATATAAAATCCTGCAATCACACCGGCTCATAAATGCCTGAGCAGGAAGACGTCTGCTTGCAGGTGGAGGTTTGAAGGCTGAACTACTGTACTGCACAGTGAAACTCTGCAGATCAGCTAAAGCCACAGGAACACCTCCAGTGATAAGGAGTCATAACTTGCTGATGAAATCTGTGTGTAATTTATCAAATACACTGTTAACACTTTGACACAAAGTTCTTTTCCAATAACAATGTTTTTTGAAACGTTATATTAAAAAAAAAAAGAAAGGTTCTGTTTCAAATGCCATGCTCATACAATACACATGGTAACCATGCTTTAAAAAGCACTGAAAAAATCCATGGCATTAAAATAAAAGACTTGGGATTAAATTCCCTAAGAGTATTTCATGGTTTTTAAATAATCTGAGAGCTGCAGTTTGTATCTGGCATCTGTACTGTTTTGATTAAAAACTTAAGAGGATCATATAGTCTGTTATGCAAGGTATGTTAGTTTGAACTAATAAACACTAGACAATGTTATATTTATTGTACATTTATTGTAAAAAAAAAAATAATTTTAACATCTCTACTTTGAAGTTTATCATAGAGTTTTTTTTCCCTTCAACAAATTTAGTGAATCCCGTGTCTGAAATTGTCTCCCTGTGCCAGAAAGGTAAACAAGTTGTCGTTTTATCTGTAACTGTTGCAGATTTGGTTGAGATGTGGTCACTGATGTTATCACTGCCTGATCGTGTGCATTACTGGAGGGAATTCTCAATCACAAAATCAGAAATACAGCAAAGTTAGAAAAGTGGATTGTTTAGTAAGAGATTGCAATCAGATTAGCCCAGGGGTTCCTCAACTGGGAGGAGGTTATCTTGCTTTCTGTAGACATTGACTACTTTCCCGCTGCATACTGATATAGCAGATAAGACACAGACAGGGATTTGGATGTGTCTTACAATTTAGAAAGATATGAAGGGAGTTAGATGAAGACAGTGCTCAGCAGGTGGCACCAAGCTCTAAAACTGCGAACACCTTGGCATAGTTAGCATAGCTCAGGGGTTGAAAAATCAGTTGACTCACTATTGAAGATGAAAAAAAAAGAGAAAAAGAAGTGTGTGGGTTTGGATAGAGCAAGCTGGTGAAAGAGATCAACCCACTAGCTTTTGGTTCTGGGAAGATTTTGCATGTATTTCTCTGAACTTGTAAGCAAACAGAAAACTATCCATAGAAGAAAGGCATGAGCTATGAAAGAATGTCAGCCTGATGTAAAGTCTTGTAATAAAATCAGTCACAAGTTTGAAATGTGTCTTTGATTATTAGATCATATTCTCTTAGTTTTGAGTGCCTTTAAAACAAACACGTTTTAGCTGCAGCAGTGGACTTCTCAATTTAACCTTGTGAAGATGATAGATGTATTTCCCTAACATAACATACTGAATGGGAAGATGTGCTGCGGTGATTCATTGCAATTTTATTTTCATATTATGGTAAAAACATCTAGGAAAATGGTGTTTGCACATATTTGTTTACATTTTTTGTGAGAATTGTTGTAAGTATTTGATTATGGAGTGTTGCCTTCTCTGCATGAGTACTTTCAAATCTCCTTTATGTTATGTTATGTACTAACCTATCTGTCACTATAAACACTCACATGTTTTACCCGCAGCAGTGGATTACGGTTACAGTTTATTTCAGGACTGCAGGGAGCCAAATCTTTTTGTACCAAGCTCCAAAAGTAAGCAGTGAGGGTTTTGTTTACATCTGAAGAATGAAAGCCAGCTGGGTGTAGCAGTAGGTATAGGCTAACGTGGTCCTATTTAATTCTCAAGATGATTGAATGTCCCAGTCCACTGCTCCATAACGGTACCTGACAGCAGCCTTGTATGTGCAGGATGAACCTTTTGCCAGCTGCAGAAGCCTGAGGGGTGGTCTCGTGTCACAGCAGAGTTAAACAGAATATCCAACCATCTGCTCCTGCCTGACCAGGAAGCATCGCCAGATTAGGAAACCTTGAGGGGTCTGTGATTATCTTGGGGCCCTGTCTACGGCAAGAGTCCTGTTTGGAAGTGGCCCACAAGGCAGTGTCGCCATCCTGAAATTGAATTGGGGAGGATTTAATGGGTTTAAAGGCTTTGGCTCTCAGTGTGATAGAATCAGATAGGGTTGAAAATGCCAGGAAGTTGCGACAGGCAGAAAGGCACAAAGTGAGAGAGATAGAGCGATAGAGAGAAAGAACTGAACACAGTTAAGACCAACTGATGGGAAGAAGGTCATTTTCCTGATTAAGTAAAGTTCATTTTAGGTTAGTGTCTCTGCGGCTTCATTTCTGTAAACAAGTATTACACTCATGAACCACATTAACTGATAATAAAACATCTGCCATACTGTTGAAGGCATGCTGTTACACAGCGGATAGAAGAGCCTGAAACCATTCATGCTGTCTCTTAAGACTGTAAGAAGCTCCAGTGGCTCCAAACGCTGTTAATTGCTATCCTATCATTCTGTTAATGTGTATGCAATTTAACTTTTAATGCTGAATTTCAACATAAAGGCCAACTAATATTAAACACATTTATTTTAAATAAAACTCCAGAACGTTCAACCAATAATTATAATAATGACTAATTTCAACCACTGAAAAGGGGTTTTTGCTATTTCTCTATACTTCTGACTCAGAGAAAAAGAATAGTTAACCTACAAGAAAACCTGCACCCACAGGGAAAAGGAAAGTGAGTGATTGCTAATTTGTGAAGGGATAATGGCGCTTGTGTATAAAATGACTGTAAGGGAAAGTGTGACTGAAGTATTGTCTTCAAATTAAGGGGAAAAGGAACCCAGCCTAAATATAATGCATTAGTTCTGATGGAAAAAAATTAGCAGCAAAAAGCAAAAAAAGTCATATCAAGTTCCATGTGACTCCAAAACATGGACTGCATCTTAGATGGCTATACTTCCTAACCTAATCTGAAAAGAAAAGCATGTGTAGCAGTATTGGGTTGCTTGATTCATAATCAACTTTAACATCTACTGAATGTGTCTCTTTGATTCCGCTCTCTATTATCCAAAAAACACTATATTTGTCTGAGGAAAAAGCTGAAAATACAATATAGCTTTTGATCTAGTGCAAAAAATGCCATTTCATACCCATATCAGGTTTCTGAGTGCATGGCAGCTCTGCAGGCATTGCACATTAGAGTTGTCATCAATGGAGAGAAAGCACTGGCCAATGTGTTATCTGTGCCTTTGTGCATCATGCCATCAAGCTGAAAGAGTGTGGGGAGAGGAAATGGAAGTGGCAAAATGGTCTCAATTGTGCTGCACACTTATTTCCTGTGAAGCATAGCGCTTATAGGATTTCAATACATCCAGATAGTGCTGCTTGCGATACGGGGCTTGTGAAAAGAAGCAGTGTGTACGTGGACTGAAACAGCCACTGCTGCAGCAGGATGTTTAAGCTCAATGCTGGAAATGAGCCCTGTTTTTTAGTGGTCTGTTTGTGAGACCCCAGAGAGGCAGGTACAAAGTGACAGCACATTAACTTGACTCCCTGGCGTCTCTCCTCCTCTGCTCTGGACTGTCCCCCTTTTATTTGCCAGATAATTCCCACTTTGCGGACCCATGGGCTCTAAATGAGGAGAGGAGACCGGCTCTCACTGCCCAAACCTAAGGGTCATGACCACTCGTCATGGTTCCCAAAAAATCTCCCAAAATGTCAGTCATCAGGGAGGGACTGCCTGCATTCAGCTGGCCTGGGGCATGACTAGAAAGCATGGCTCAGAGAGAGGAGAAAGGGAGAGGAAAAAGATGTATATTTTTATCGTGAGATTGATGTAAGTAAAGTATAAATTTACTGTAACACACATGAGCGAATAACAGAATCCACAGTCTTGCAAACAGATGAAAATTAATGAAAATGTCCTCCTCAGCATTTCATGGAAGAATGCCGTTACATTTATTTGGAAATATCGCTGGGCTTAAAAGAACAAAGTAAAAGAAGAAAAAGATGTTCAGCTTTTGTAGGTTTCTCATCAATTTACAGCAAATGAAGTGTGACTTAAATGAGCACTCTTCCTGAGTGCCAGCAAGTTACTGGCAGAGACAATGAAACAAAAAGAGCAGAAATCAGAGCGAGCTTCAGTTTGAATGTGATGGGAAATGAGAGGGCTGCACACAATGTTGTTTGTCACCACACCACCAACAACCCAACAGCGCACAGAAGAAGATCATGCTGTGCTGTTGGACAGACATCAAAGGCAAAGGCCTCAAATAGTTTCTCTGTCACACTGGGTGACCCAGCAGCACTTCGCTTCCTCCATATGTATACACAAACAAGCCCATATCCATGAAACCCATGCATGCACTCTAATACACATATTAACACTCAGACACTTACACACAACCCACTCGTATGCACTAATCATTTACCACCTAAACTGTCTAATACTGTCCTGCTGTCTAAGAAGTGGCATTTTATTTGCTTCTGCAGTCAACTAACTCAGCACCCAGATACATTTGGGAATCTGTCACAGTTGTCTTGACCTCTGATCTCTAAGTCACCCAATCCTACCGGCACCGGCAACCCCATACAGCTCCCTCCCAATGTGGCATTTGGGGAAATGCACAACAGGTCTGTTTTGTTACTAAAGTTAACATGATAGAGGTTGAGCCACACAGGGAGAGAGGTGAGAGGTGAGGATGTTTTGGCACTTTGTGTCTTTCAAAGGGTCTTTGGTTCCTCTAAGGACCTGTAACATTTTAACTCACAGCATATAAATCACAGAACCATCTATAGTACTTGAGTGATAAAAAACAAACTACAAAGACAGGTTTGTTTTCAGATTGTCTGACTGGTCATTTATTTAATAAAAAGTCAGTTGTTCCTGTGTCACAAGAAAATGAAAGAATTCTGAAAAGCATACTACATAATGCACTCAGTGCATTTAAATTCAAATCTCATCACACAGAAGTGTATCATTTGTTTCTGATACCTATCAGGATGCACATCGTATGCTGATATGATGATGCATGGCCTACTAAAAAACTCAAATTGAGCTGCTTATTGAAAATGAGGCTCATAAGTCTCACTTAGACAATTTTAACCACATGTTTTGATGAATATAATAAATAGGCTACATTAAAGTGTTTGTTGCACTTAAGACACTAAATCCAAAAGCAACTAGACAAACTACATTACCCCAGAGAGCATGTTAAGACTGGGCTTTCCTGTCACAATATTTCTTCTCCAAATTCACTTACTGAGTTACAAATTGAAGTATATGATCCGGGGCAGGATTTGATTAAAGAAGCCAATCATTTTGGCAATCAGACTCAAGGGAGACCCAACAGAAAAGAGGCTGATACATATATATAGATAACACAGATAAGATATTTGCTATGAAAACCATGTAAATATTTTTAATTTTCTCTCTTTTTCCCTCATTTTTCTCATGTTTGCAGTGCATCTTCATTATCTACAATCCCTGTACCTATATTGCTCTAATTTGCATTGCAGTGCACCAAAACATACCAAAAGTTGTAAACAAAAATGCTAAGGTTGGTTGAACATGATGATAGCCACAAATTGTTTGACCTGACAATGGGGCGTGCAGTAGAAAAACAAGATACTTTTCTTACTTATAGAAATAGCTGTAATGAAGCTGTAGCACCCAAAACCACACACACACACACACACACACACACACACACACACACACACACACACGAGAGAGAGAGAGAACAAAAGCATATTACATTTAATTTCATTCTCCCAATACTGTTTAAAATGCAGGGTAATTATACAAAACATTTTCTCTATTAAAAACCACCTCAGGCAGGCTGCTTCTTTTTCCATGACCTGAGAATTAATTAGAGACAACAAAGCATTTGAGAAAATAATAATTTAAAGAAAATATTTCACTGTGAAGACTCTCTTTGAAAATGCAGTGGGACTGTGCAAGTGGTAGGACTTCAGGCCACCTTGTGTTGCTTGTGTGCTTGGTCTAATGGGGTTTGTCCAAAAAAAGATAATGATCTTTCCATGAAACTACCGATGGGATTTAATTATAACAGTGAGTGACAGGGCCCGGTAGCTGTGGTGCTGTGGCGCTGTGTTCTCCAGCATTTTTTTTTTTTAAATCCTGTCATGCAAGAACTCTGCTGCATAGTGCAGAAGGTTTCGTTTTAGTTGTGGGCTTGGGGGATTTACTCTAGAGGCAAAATCCTTTTCGTAAGAATGGAAACAGCCTAGTCTTACAGTAATTGCTCAAGTATTATTATGTCAGAGAATGTGGCCAAGTAGACATACAGTAGCTGCTAACCCTGGATTAGTACATCACTGTGAGGGGCTTAGTCAGTATTTCAAATACTTCATGACTTAATTACACTTAAATGGAGATGCGTCAACATCTTACAGTAATGACCTAAAAAGTAAGAGTGAACTTGGTTTCGACTGTGCTGCAGACATGGAACTTCTGGCGTGCTCGCCCTCAACCTGCCGCTGAGGTCACACATCCTCTGTGACTGGCCAAACAAATGCTGAGTGCTACAACTAGCCTCAGGAGCAAACACAAAGCATTCATCAGCAGCGTCAATCAGCCCATAACTGTCACAACATGGAAGCTTTCAGGGGCCGTTTGTTTTTAAATCCATTTTTACCCACAGCTCCTTCGTCACTCACGTAGAAAACAAAAGACATTGGAACGTTTTAAATAAACATATTCATTGTTCTAATGCTAAGTAAGGGCTAGGCTGTAATCAACCAAGAGGAGGTGGACTTTAAAAGCCTGACAACGCCAATCAAAGCTGATCCACATGGAGGACGGTGAGCAGCTTAAGTCTCCTCTTAAACCCAGGCCACCAAGGCTGGTCAATCAGGGGGAGTGCTCCTGCCATTTCCAGTTTAAAAGCAGTTATATACATAAATGGGTGGGAGTGAATTTGTCCTTAACTAAGTTTTAATTCCCCTAGATATCGTCTTCTGTGAGTGGGTGATTTTTTGTGAACACACATAACATTGTCTCTAATTTATGCTATTGTCCCATGATCCAATTCATAGGTAAGAAACATAATACAAGTGCGTACATAATTTATGTCCACAACGGTGTTTGAGAAGATGCTTTGAATTTTAATGTTTTTGTGTGTGTTTCTTTAAGGGTTGTGTGTCTGGTGTGTGTGTATGCATGGGTAAGCAGCAGATGCTAAAACTGATAAAATGTCAGGTCTACACTACCAGACCCATGGTTTGGAACTGAACTCTCTTAATTGTGAAAGATTAGACACATTTTAAATGTGGCAGATCGTTATTGTATGCTTTTAGCTGTGGCGGTTTAATTTATTTTGCCTGCATTAAAGATAATCAATACTCTATTGATTGCTATTACCATTTTGCTCCATTTCGTGATATGTTCCTGCACCCGATCATACTGGCAGCAGAGGCACAGCTGGGGGATTATGTCGATATGAATATGGTTAAACCGTTTTCACATTAATCAACCTCAGATTTTATTTTCAGAAAGGCCTAAAGCCCTACGATCGTGCATATTAATAAAAGGTTCATAATTGGAATTACAGGCAGTTTTAAGCGATGCTATTTATAAGGAAAAGGTGAAAGCAGTGCTTGGATTGTGTAGGCCTGACCTTAACAAGCTCTGGCACAAATTATAAATTTAAAAGAAATTTAGTTTAATTTCTTTCTTCCCACATATGTTGTGATGTTTAGAATACTTCTGAGCCCATATATAATTTCCAAACCAAAATATCCATCCAGAGCTTAGACTGCAAGTATTTAAAAAAATCCTATTTTTGTCAATCACATTGCCATCACATAAGCTGCACCCTGAATTTCTTATTTAGTTGTGATGTTTCCTTGAATATAGCAGACTATAATGGAAAAATAATCTTAGAAGCAATATCGAAATGCTGCTGTTGAAAATACATCATCATAAATCTGTTTGAACTTCAAATAAGCTGAAGACAAATGTAAAGGAGAGATCAAGCATTAAAGTCAAAGTAGCAGCACTTGACTGCAGGGACAAGTGAATCCTAAATGGAAACACTTAAATACATTTTTTTTTTTTGCCAGAATTGTGATCAGGTTCTGTATTATTTTGGCCTCTGAAATAAAAATTAGCCTCTTTCACACACATTGTTAACCTAGGATTAACCTAAGCCCAGGGCTATACGATTCACACTGCACTCCTACTAGCCCTGGGTAAAATGCTTGTTGGAGAACGTGACTAATGTTTATATTCTAAAATGCTTTAACAGCATGCAACAAAGTTAAAATGTCGTCATTAGCTGGGCTTTATGCGATACGCCCTCAAGCTGACACACAACACACACACTTTCAATCATCTCCCCAATGGGAAAACAATGCACCTCACTTTTCTTAGCTTTTAGCTAGATTGAGAATTCAAATTAGCCTAACATGGTTTGAAAGCTACTGGCAGGCTGGGGTACATTACTCAAAACTGTATCAATCACGTTAGTAATGTTAGCTTAAATGCCAACCATTTCATGTATGTGAATGGAGAATGCTAAAACAATTAGCTCCATACTCCAGGAGGTATACAGTAGTTAAAAGAAAACAAAGGCCCTCACACACCACCTGTGTCTTGGCCAAAAAGTTGCACTTGAACACACCACAAAGACTACTGTATGTGCATTCTTGACAGTCGTTTGCTTGCTATCCTCAACACTGTTTTTTGCTTAAGCTGAATAACCAATCAGAGGGATTCCTCTGACCGACAGCCCCGACGCCGATTCAAAATGTTGAATTGAAAATGTTGAATCGCCCGAAAAAAGGCAGACAAAGGCAGACGAGTAGTGACGGTGCGTGACACACCGAGAACACTAGGGTGCTGACGCTCAACTAGGACCAAGTGCTGATGATCTCCTTGGTGTGTCACGGCCATAACCCTGCTCCGGAAATGTGCCAGGATTGTGCCAGTGGGAACACTTTCTTCTAAGGAGGCTGTTGGCCTGCAGCTAGGCATGCTAAGAAAACAGCTGAGGGCAAACAGTAATAAAGAAGTGGATGAAGCCTCCGGGTCTCTAAAGTGAAACCAATGCGGAAGGGCCTGCTTTCTTTTTAAAGGCCTGCAGGGGGTGACTCCACTGGTTGCCTAAGAGAAAATTACCCTACTTCTCACTTAATTTATTACCTTAGTTGTACTAAAAGACAGCAGTTTTTTCCGGAAAGTACATTTTGTTTTTCGGTAGCCAAAATTAGCACCATAATCAATATCACAGTAAACAGATGCACCTTGCTAACCAAGCTAGCTAGCTAGCGCTAGCTGTTAAAACTCCACCCTCTCGTCCAGTCACTTCTGGCTCCAAAAAACCAACATAGCAACAGCCAAAATGCCACACTCAAGGCTTCGGTGGTTCACAAAGCAATGGGTCACATCATGGTGGCTACGCCCACTTTTTTAAACAGTCTATGATAGATACTGACACTGAGTCAATACAGGTTTCCTTAGGCAGAAAGATAGACCTCGACAGAGCAGAAGATATGTTAGAAAAAGAAAAGGAAAAGAGTCAAAGTATGGAATAAAAATTTGAAAGCGAAAGAGATGGTATGGGAGAGCGCTGGTTTGTGTGAGACCGAACCTTGACAGAATGAGGGAAGGAAGTTCAGACCTCGGTTTCTTGACAACGGTAATTACTTCCCTGGCTTAACTCATGGCCTGAATCCTCTTCACAGCCAACTAATGCTCACCACTTGGGTTCAGTGCTGTACGTTCCTGTGACGAGAGATTGCCTGTAAAGAGTTTGTGCTTTACTTTTTCCACAATCCAAGCCTAACCAGTGGGGCACACTTCTTAAAGATGACTGGACAGCAAATCCTCAGAAGGGTAAGAGAAAATTAGGATTATGTTCCCTTATCTCACCAGCCAATGGGAGGATTTGAGTCTGTCTGGCCCTGATGTCTCGGCCAATCACAGCCTGAGGTTGAGGATCAAATGCACATGGGAGAAAGCAGCAGTGAAGAAATGATGCACTATGATAGCCATGGTGTAGTTACTTTACTGTTCTGCAGAATACCAAAATGTACCTGAAGAAAAAATAATGTTAATTTTGTTTTTATGTTACTTTGACTGTCTCATTGTAAAATAATAGATGCACTTTTGTTTAATTGAAATACCCAGTAATGATGTTAATGTGGATGTTTATACCACAGACTGTTCAACTGTAAACATTTAGTCAGTTTTCAAAGCTGTCAATATGAATTTTAATCAAATATTAATATCATATTGAGAACATTTTGTGCTTGTTTGGATTCACTTCATCAGCATGACAGCGTCAAATCAATGCTGGGCATGAATGCATAATGGATTTCATCTGTTGTAACACTTGAAAGACAAGTGTAACCAAATTAAATAAATTACATATTTTGGAATTTGATGACAACCACAAAACATTTTTGTTTTTCTTATATTTCTTTTTTTCATGTTTGCAATGCATCTTCTTTATCTACAATCCCTGTAGCTACATTGCTCTAATTTGCATTGCAATGCACCAAAATAACCAAAAGTTGTAACAGAGCATATGTTAATGCATGTTAATAAAAAGGGGGTCCTATCAACCTAGGAATAGGAATATAGGAATTAATCAGGCAGACTCTGGCCACTCATGAAGCTGTAGCTGTGTGTGTGTGTGTGTGTGTGTGTGTGTGTGTGTTGCACACTAAATACAAATGATATTGCAATGTAAGTGTATTGTGTTTGCATGCAATGCCATCTAGTGGCAGTACATTAGTGTTGCTCAAACAAAGCAAAAATCCACTATACATGGATGTCACACTGAATCAGTGTGCATGCATGTACTGATAGATACTGCACAATCTTCTGTCCATTTGTACTGAATTATGCCCCTGTTGCCCTGCCCCCATATATGTTTACATATCAGTGTAAAAAAACAACTTTGCACATCTCTACTACATTCCAAAATGTTAAAGTCTGACCTACATACAAAACTTACATGTATGGACAGTGCTATCATTTCTCCCCACAGAGATAATTATTGTTGTTTCAATGGCTTGCCAAAGAAGTGCGGTGTAATTTGCAGCAGGAATCATTGCTGACCCTTTGACATGTATTTTCAATTTATCTCTGGAACAGAATATTGTTCCTGAAGATTGGAAATCTGCTTTGGTTCTACCAATGCTGAAAGGTGGTGACCCTTCTAATTTGGACAATTACCGTCCAATATCTAAATTATCAGTGATAACTAAGATTTTGGAATCTATTGTCAGTGAGCAATTAAAACAGTTTCTTGTTGATAATAACATTCTATCTGTCTTTCAATCTGGCTTTAGAAAAAATCATAGTACTGCCACAGCTACTATGAAAGTACTTAATGATATAATTAGTGCTTTAGATGATCGTAAATCATGTGCTGCGTTATTTATTGATCTAACAAAAGCCTTTGATACAGTCAATCATGTTATCTTATTATCACGGTTGGCTTGCATTGGCCTCTCTGATGCTGCTATTGGTTGGGTCAGTAGCTAT
This sequence comes from Sander lucioperca, assembly GCF_008315115.2. NCBI lineage: Eukaryota > Metazoa > Chordata > Actinopteri > Perciformes > Percidae > Sander > Sander lucioperca. The sequence goes on from NC_050173.1 coordinate 31,381,906, forward strand.
TTAAATAACAGATGTCAACGTGTTCTTCTAAATGACTACATGTCTGAGAAACTTACTGTTAACTCTGGTGTGCCACAGGGTTCTATTTTGGGGCCCTTGATTTTTACAATATATATTAATAACCTCAGTGAAAATGTTATGAATGCCAATATACACATGTATGCTGATGATTCCATTATCTACTGTTTTGCAAAATCACCTGCTGAGACAATTCTAAAGCTACAAAAAGCATTTCATATTCAGCTCAATTTACATGCATTAAAGCTAGTTCTTAATGATAAGAAAACTAAATATATGTTTTTTAACAGAACCCGTAAGCATGGACCTTTCCTGCCTCATCTCCACACATTACAGGGCAGGCCAATAGAACTAGTTCCCTCGTACAAATACCTGGGATTTATATTGGCGAAAGACATGTCTTTTAAATTGCATATTGAGCAGTTAGTCATTAAATCGAAATTAAAGTTGGGCTTTTACTTCAGAAATAGTTCCTGCTTCACACAGAAAGTCAAGAAAAAATTGGTTGAATCTACCTTCTTGCCAATTTTAGATTATGGAGATGTGTTTTATAGACACTCCACAATGTCCCTGTTGAAATCTTTGGATTCTGTGTATCACTCAGCATTGAGATTTATAACCCATGCCAAGTACTCTACCCATCATTATGTATTGTATGAAATGGTAGGTTGGCCCTCACTCAACACAAGAAGGCTCAAACATTGGTTGACTTTTGTGTATAAATCAATAACAGGACATACTCCTTCATATTTAACTACACTCTTAACATCTAGTAGATCAGAACATAATCTAAGATCAAGTAGATACATACTGTATGATGTTCCACAAACTAAAACAGAGTTTGGAAAAACTGCTTTTTGTTACAGTGCTCCAACTTCATGGAATGAGTTACAAAATCAGCTAAAATTGCAGGTTTTAATTTCACATACTGAATTCAAGTCCCGCCTACATCAACTTTATCAACATGTTTGCGCTTGTTTTTAAAATGTGATTTTCTGTTTTTATTTTCTTATTTATTATTGCTGTCCATCCCTGTCTGTCTGTTATTTATTGTATGTTAAAGTGTATTTTTATGTGCTGCCTTCTTGGCCAGGGCTCACTTGTAAAAGAGATTTTAATCTCAATGTGATTTTTCCCTGGTAAAATAAAGGTTAAATAAAAAAAAAGAAAAGAAAAAAGATAAATGTTAGAAATTTGGCTGGAAGATTGGTGTACAATCATAATTACTCTACAGCTGAATTGATAAAGGAGATCACATTTATTTGTAATGCTTTGATAAGATAGCGTTAAAACAAACAAATGAAAGGTCACTTTTAGTAGTTTGAGGATACTCTGTTCTGTACACAGGTGGACTTCATCCTATTGACTGGGCCACTGTTCTGATTTCCAGCAGAATAAACTTTAAGAAGTGTATATATTTTGCAGTTTCAGAAATGTCCTTCTTTAAAGTGCACGTTTTTGAATAGTGTATGCATATAAATATCTGTAGCACAGTGGCTCGGTGGTTAGCACTCTCGCCTCACAGCAAGAAGGCACTGGATTGGTTTAAAGATGACCCAGTTAGCACTCCCATCAAGACATTCCTCCCTTTTTAGACTCACACAACTTGTAGTGACAGATAGACGTGATGGGTTCACACAGCCATGTTAAGGGTATGCATCACAACAGTGTGTGATAATTTCAATCCCCCGTACTGCACCTAGCAGTGTACATCTGCTGCTGGGTTTGATACCCTGCTGTTGATACCACCTTTGGCCTGTTATATTATGTAAAGTGGCTGGATTAGTATTTCATAATGGGCCATAAAAACTGCACCCCTTTTGTTGCCTGGACTTCATGATGTCCGAAGGGCTTACATTTGTATCACCTTAACAAGGACGCTACTTGCATACCCTGGACCTTCCTTCACCCCAGACTGGTTAGAAATTAAATAAGAACGTATTCTTTTCCTTGTCATCTGAAAGACAGTAGCTCTACTGCCTGGAAAGTGTTGCATGAAACAAAAGTCTATACTAATGCCCACATTACTATTCTGTAAAGTGTTCTTAGAGCACATGTAGGAATACAGGCAGAAAAAAATAATGAAAGCAAAAAAAATAGAGAATTCCATCATATTCAGCTTAAGTTATAGGGATGAACACTAGATGTACTTTGACTCACCCTGATGCCAGACTGTATAACTGGCAGCTTATAAAACTTTTTACAATAAACAAGCCTACAATATTTCCACTTCTCATAAGTTACTGGGCGCTAGAAAACAAACCAAATACAACTTTGTCCCAGTGCTGCAGGCAGAAGTTGTGAGTTCACCTGTCCTACTTCGGTGCCAACCCATACACACTCAAGTTGTCCTTTTCAAACTAAGCACTCTGGCAGAGCTTAATGAGGTTCCTGTAACTGCTTTCAAGCAAGGGAAACATCTTGGAGTTTGGCATGGCAGTGTAAAAGGACTTTACCAAAACAAGTATTTAGAGTTACAGTTGAAACCCCAATAGGTCATTTTCAGGCACTCCAAAATGCCCTACAGCATATGTGTTTCATAAACCAAATAGCTGTTTGTACAAACAATAGAACATAATACAATAGAATAGGTCTTTATTGTCATTGTCACAGGTACAATGGAATTTAAAGTGCTCTCCAGGATTCTTTTCACTGCTGTTGTTTTTCTAGAGAGTGCCATTGTTAATGTGTAGATGCTTAAAAGGAACCCACAATATCAATGTCAAGAATAAATAGGCCAAGGTATATAATATATAGGTAAATGTTTACTGAAACAAAAATATAGAAAAATAAATTAATCTTAATTCATTGATTGATAGGATTCTTTTCAATGTTCAGTGTCAGAAAAATGTATACAAATGCAAGGAGGCTGTTAACAAACTCTCTGTCTTTGGTTTCGTGTTAGCCTTCATTGTGCTTTAGTTAAGCTTCAGTAAGAAGACATTAGAGACTGCACATTTAATTGCCCGTTATTAAAAAATGAAATAGCAATTATAGTGATTATATGTTTATGACACTATGCTGCAGCCATTACTATTTGGTATTAATCATTCAGTTGAATAAATAAATTATTATTACAACACCAGCAACGCATGACCTTTATCACTTGTTTGTCTGCAAACTGTACATGAGAGAAAAATGTGGTCATGTGTCTTGTGGCCTGACTACACTTGTGTTATTTGGACAGATTTTAGTTACCACTGATAGCAATGATCTTCCACTATCCTAGTTTCACTGACCTAGTTACAGTAAGACAGCTGTGGGAGTCTGTCTGTTAATGCCAATTTTCCTCTAATTAATAATTTAATGAAGCATTGTGTTAGTTCATGCAGGATGTATATATATATATATACACTCTCATATATATATATATATATATATATATATATATATATGTATGTAACCCACTCTTGGTAAGAACACCTCACTCTAGGTCGGGGAGCTGAGTTAGAGTGCAATAACCATAACAACATAAAAGAGGTGTAATTTAACTGCAACTTTAGTAGACGAATTGCAAAGAAATCTACATTACATTTACTATGTGAAAAACAATAAACAGGCCCTTTAAACAAAATAAAATTGTCCTTGTATGGAGTTCTCCAAAATGTCTATCCAGGTCAATGTCTGATGAGTACTGTTTCCTGAGTTCCAGTCTAATGGAAGTTAAATCAGTCAAAAGTCATGAGTCAAAGTTCAAAGTGCAATATTGTCTATGTATATCTGCTGTGGGTACCAATCTGGGAAACTGGCACACTCCTACCACAGGCTAGATATTTCATCCAGCAGTTTCAATAGCGACGGAGATCCGGTTTCCTGGAAGTCGCACAGAGTGGCCCGCCATCTACTGGGTCAGTGGTTTTCCTCGTTGAATCTCAGTAGTCACAAACAGGCTCATAGTCTCTGTTCTGTTTCACCTTATACTTCTCTTACATATCTCACATATTTCTGTTGTACAACATTTTACCAGATCATAACAAATCAAAATAGTCACTGGCTAAGTGAAAATACTTCTGCTGAAACATTATTCTCTGGTTCACTCTCATGTTTTGAATAATGCTAGAATTATTTTTGTTCTAACAACATATAGTTAACATATAAACACAGTGTAAATAGACATAAAAGACAATCAACAATTTAGCGTAACACCCTATTTAGGCATATATTTAACATGAAACACACACACCCTTTAATTTTACTTACTCAGCAAAATGTGTTTTTTCTGTAACAGTACCTGCTCCACAAACGGGGTACAGAGTAATGGCCCTTAAAAGTACAGTGAATTACATTTCTTAGTTCACTATTTCTCAATAGAATACTGCTTGTAAAATTCAACCATTTCCAGCAACACTAATAAAAGTGACCAAAAAAAGTTAACATATTAGCCAAAATTATCGTTTCCTTTCTCTCTTAGTAACAGACTCTACTCATTAACTACAGTGGAATGATAACTGTAATTTCTTGTGTTGAAATAACCTTGTTGCTAACACACAACAACTAGCAAAATAGCACTGAATAGCTAGCTTACCGAGGCACAAAGTGCAGCATTTTGAGATGAAACCGGTACTTCTTGTTGTTTCACGGCTCCCTCAGAGAACCTCAACGGTTATTTAATAACTGCACAATGCCAATAATCTTTACAGCGTCTCTCTAAGTAGTTTTCAACCTCTGCAAAACATTGTGTCGTAAGGTGCACGTTTTCAACTCAAGACGTTAACTTTGAGAGAAAATTTTCACCGGACTCTTTTTTTCCTGCTTCCTCAGAATGTACTGTAAAACTTCCGGTTAAACCGACATCTACATAAATAATTCAGTAGTTTATCACTTTTATTTTGATTATTATTTTAACCCAATTTTCGACAGGGTTACGTATATATATATATAGTCATAAACCCACTAATTGAATTATCATTCCAGCCAGTGACAATAAATCACAGCCATTTTCACATCAGGCGGTCCATTTAAATGTCTCCCTATTCCTCTCTGCTTCCTACTCCAATGCTGCCTCACACCACTGCTGCTGGCAAAGCTTGTCTCCACCACCCCAGCCTCCACCTTCCCGGTTTTGGGTGTCATCATAACTATGTCTAAAATTGTTTTGATGTCTTGGATTGGGCCTACTCTTGCATACAGGGGGGGTCTTAGCAGCGTGCTCCCTGTGTCATCTTAGCATGTAGCTTGGCTGATCCAGGGAGCATCATCAGAACAGAGCCTTCATCTCCAAGTGTAACTGTATTTCCATTTGTGACTGAATATACACCGTCCACATAATTTAACTTAGTGCAGTCTGTATTTCTAGAGACAAACAAAATCACCCAAAACAAGCTACCATTACCAATACCAATATGTATTACAAGTTTACAGCTGCCAGTAAGTTTTAAATCTGCTCAAAATCTATTTTGTACATTATAAAATTAAACTACTACAAGGAGTTTTAACTGGTTATGAACCAGTCTCAATTTAATACTAATGCGTCTATATGACCTACATTAGCAAACAAGATCATCTGTGAGAAGGCTGGGATTAGACTGGAAAAGCCTATCTGTACATTATTTCTAAGTTTCGCAATGAGTATAGTTAGCAAGTTAAAAGGAAGCAATTCTTTAGATCATTTTAGTTTTGACATTATATTTTGTGGGCATGGCTGTTACTGGGGCAGTATTAGCAAATAGAAAAATAAAATAATTGACAGAAGAACAAAAAAAAAAGCTAAAAGAGACAGATGATTCAACAGATTTGAAAGGATTCAAAACTGATCCTGAATTGGCCCTCTTCCTCCTAGACTAGTCGCCTATATAATATTTTATTTATGAAATACATTGCTAGACATGGTTTTACATCAATATATTAATTTACGTTGGTGGCTAAAACAAGCTAGCTAACTGGCTTATGAGGTAACATTTTATGTTAGCCATGCTACCGATATCTTGCTGTTACTAGGAAATATTGATAACTTTAGCTTTATCAACAAAATTACTATTAATGAGCAACCAAATTTGTTAGTTGTAGACTTACATGTAACCTATGACTGGTACCAAAACAAAGCTTACTTTAATCGTGAATAGACAGAAATATATACTTCCCGCGAACAGCTGTGTTTAAAAAAAGAAAATAGTTTTAAAAATAAGTTGCATCTTTCTTTCGCTAGCTTCCAAAACTAATGCACGCGCTAGCCAGATCCCTACAGATCAAGATCTTTACGACACGAGGTGGAGCTCATGGAAGCACTACCACTTTTGTCCACAGGGGCCACCAAAATCAACACAAAAAAAGGTTCCTGGTAGTTCCATTAACTTAAAATCCACACACAATCACAAAGGGTTGAAATTAGGCTGCTACACAGTTCATTATGGTGTGAAACTTAAAGTGTTCATATTATGCTTTTTTGGCTTTTTCCCTTTCCTTTATTGTGATATATCTGTTTTTTGTGTACGTTATAGGTTTACAAAGTGAAAAAGACCAAAGTCCAGCCCAAAGGGACTTACCATCTTCCAGAGAAAACACTGTTCACAAACTGCTCCAAACATCTCTATTGTAGTCCAGGCTTTACTTCCGTGACAAACGTGCGTCACTTTGTAACACACGTTATAATGCTCGCCTAGCTGCTAGCATGGCACACCCTCATACTCTGCAACTATGGAGGAAATATTTATTCATAATTCAAATTGAAAGTCCAAAGAGAAATTGAAAGTCCAAAGACAAAACGAAGCGAGATCAAATTAAAAATATTATTTATTTTATTTTTTTAATTTTCCATTTGGCTTTTCCATTTGGATTTAATATTTGGCTTTTGAATTTAAATTTAACATTGGCTTTTCCATTTGGATTTAATATTTGGCTTTTGAATTTCAATTTAACATTGGCTTTTGAATTTACATTTAACATTGGCTTTTCATTTGGACTTGACACATGTCAATGTAAATGAGGAGGCGTGGCCCAAAGGCTGGTGGGAGGGTCTGAAACGAAAGGGGTGCAGAGGCACCTTATGAACAGCAGCGGGAGCTGACTGCTGGGGAGCACACTGTTGAGCATCTGTCTGCAGCTTGGCCACCAGGCTGGCTTAGCCTCTTATTTCACATGATAGAAACTGATGATGTAGGCTAAACGCAAACGACATTTCATGCAACAACAGTGAAGTTTTCATGTAGTTACTATAATTGGGCCCGTGTTAGTGAGGACTAGATTAGGACTGTATTTAAAGCTGATTCTGGTTTCCAACTTCGCCCCAGGTGTGTCTGTTTAAAACACGGACGGAGACAACTTCTCTTTTGATGTTTTATTTAATTAAGCAACAGTACAAACATGGGTGTGGGTAGCTCTGCTACATGTGTTTGTGTGTTGTCAGATCTCGAGGACACACACACACACACACACACACACACACACACACACACACACAATCTCAACCGGGTAGTCATCGTCCGAATCCTAATCTAGTCCTCACTAACACGGGCCCAATTATAGTAACTACATGAAAACTTCACTGTTGTTGCATGAAATGTGGTTTGTGTTTAGCCTACATCATCAGTTTCTATCATGTGAAATAAGAGGCTAAGCCAGCCTGGTGGCCAAGCTGCAGACAGATGCTCCTCCTCAGTGTGCTCCCCAGCAGTCAGCTCCCCCTGCTGTTCATAAGGTGCCTCTGCACCCCTTTCGTTTCAGACCCTCCCACCAGCCTTTGGGCCACGCCTCCTCATTTACATTGACATGTGTCAAGTCCAAATGAAAATCCAATGCTAAATTGAAATCGAAAAGCCAAATATTAAATCCAAATTAAAAGCCAATGTTAAATTGAAATTCAAAAGCCAAATATTAAATCCAAATTAAAAGCCAATGTTAAATTGAAATTCAAAAGCCAAATATTAAATCCAAATGGAAAAGCCAATGTTAAATTTAAATTCAAAAGCCAAATATTAAATCCAAATGGAAAAGCCAAATGGAAAATTAAAAAAAAAAAAATAATATTTTTAATTTGATCAATGGAAAATTAAAAAAAATAATATTTTTAATTTGATCTCGCTTCGTTTTCTCTTTGGACTTTCAATTTCTCTTTGGACTTTCAATTTGAATTATGAATAAATATTTCCTCCATATGCAACTGACCATAGACAGTAAAATAAATGGACCAACAGATCCCGTTCAATCATTCTGAATCTTGCAGAGACGGAGAGAGTAGGTATATGTAAGAAGATAACATAGGCACAGGCTAATTAATGCTAGTTAACATTAGTAATTAAACTTAAACAGCTAATGTAAGTCGCAACTGCCTTAAATGCTTCAGATGTAAAGTTATTCGCTGTCAAAGTGACGTCAAAATGAATGGCAGTCAATGGAACGCTAACGGCGGGTGAGTGCTTGTTAGCATCAAAATGGCGCCATAGGAGGTACACTTTGTGAAGAGAGGCTTATCCCCTTGCAACTGACAAGCTAGCAGTACTTACTGCGCATGTGCGACTCCCAACAAAGATGGTCCAGAAGTGAGATGCCTCACTCTGTAGCTAAAACAGAGCTCAACACACAGGGTGAAAAAAGGAGCTGCAGCAATGTGCAGTACAACAAAAATATGGTGTTTTCTGAAAATTAAACCACATAAACCTATTCTGGTACAACCTCTAAATACAATTATGAAGCTGAAAATGAGCATAATATGAGCACTTAAAGCATTTTGCACCTCTGGCCACACCCCCAATCAGTGATGTCAAAGCGTTTTCCATCAGCTGTCAAAGTCAAAACACCTGCTGTGACATCACTGATTGGGTCTGGCCAAAAATGCAACAGAGAGCTCATAGAGGGCAGTGAGAGTAACATTTATTCTGGGCAGATTAACCCCTCAATTATTTATTTTCATTCATAATCAAGGTGTAATTCCTTTAGCTTTGGTCATCATGTGTATTGATAACACTCTACTCACGACTTAATTGCAAAGATATTGGAAAACAGCAACATTGCCAGTGTGAAAGAAACCTGGCAGTCAGAAGGAAGGTGAGTCATGGTTTTTCAGGAAGTCAAATGTTACCTATTTTGAAGAAGAAATTAAGGCAAATAGTTCAAATTATTTTTGGTAGGGGAGACCGGGTACGGTTGTAACACTTTTTTCTTCAGCACCTAAAACTACCTTTTTTTTTTAGCTACACGTCTGAAACTTTTAGACAAAGTACCCACATTTGTCTACTACAAATGGCGACAATTTACATTTCTTCAACTATTTCACAGACTTTGTGAGATGATCACAAATACAAGGTGGTCCTTTGTTACAACCTACCCCACTACTGGGGTAGGTTGTAACACATACTGGGGTGGGTTGTAACAGGTAGACAAAATGCACAAAAACTAAGGTACTCCAAGTGATATGTCACAACATTTTTATTTTAAATGAATGGCTGCAGCAACAAAATATGTGTGCATATGGGGAATGTATGTGCATATTGTGTGTGTTTGTGCATGCACAAGTGTGCGTTTGTGTGTGCATGTCTGTACATGCACATTCATATGCGTGTGTGTGTGTGTGTGTGTGTGTGAGAGAGAGAGTGTGTGTGAGTGAGTGAGAGCAAATTAACAAACATATTTACCCCCATTCCACAGAACAAACAAATTAAATGCATTTTAAGGCAAAGGCCAGGAGTGCATGCCTGGTGGGACCAAAAGCTACATAAAACACACTTGACCCACACTTCTTTGGGTCTTGAATTTCCAAATGGTTCCATGCAGACGACACAGAAATCATCCTCTTCTGAAGAGGAGTTATCAGCCTTCACCCTTTTCCTGGCAGGTTTTTTTACCTTCTTGGCTTTGCTTTTCTCACCCCCCCAAGATTTTTTCTCTGATGTTTTTCCCTTTTTGACGCTCCTCCTCTTCCAATGCCAGCTTCACTGGTGTATCAGTGAGGATTTCTGAGCGCCTCTTCTTCCTACCCCTACCTGTCTCTTTCCTTGGGCTTGTTTTTGGAAATGGCCTAATGAGTGATGGACTGAATGACTGACATACAATGGACCCCGAGGTGCTCGGCGTCTCATCGGAGTGCAGGTGGACAGCATGAGTGGCTGGAGAGGAACTGGGCGGCAGGTACAGAGGAGAGGAGCCGGGCGGCAGGTGAGGAGAAGAGGAGCCGGGCGGCAGGTGAGGAGGAGAGGATCCGGGCGACAGGTGAGGAGGAGAGGAGCCGGGCGGCAGGTGAGCTGGAGTGGAGCCGCGTGGCAGGCGAGGAGGAGAGTAGCCGGGCGGCAGGTGAGCTGGAGGGGAGCCGGGTGGCAGGTGAGGAGGAGGGGAGCCGGGCGGCAGGTGAGCTGGAGAGGAGCCGGGCGGCAGGTGAGCTGGAGTGGAGCCGGGCGGCAGGTGAGCTGGAGAGGAGCCGGGCGGCAGGTGAGCTGGAGTGGAGCCAGGCGGCAGGTGAGGAGGAGAGGAGCCAGGTGGCAGGTGAGCTGGAGAGGTCTGTTGAAGAGCCCCAGATGGATCAGGACGATCTGTAACTTGAGATGGCTCAAAGTCACAGTCCTGAAAAATGTTACAATTGTAAGGCCATATGCCTGTACACTGGAAGCCCGCCTGTATGTTTTTCTGTGTTGCGGCTGTAGGCAGGGTGACCCTCACAATGCCTGGAATGTCGTAAATACTCATAGTTTTACCTGGATTCCCCCTCATCCAGTCATCGCTCGCCGAATTCACCATCCTTTTAAACGGACCAAACACACTACGATCAAGTGGTTGGAGTTTATGGCTGCAATGTGGTGGGAACGTAAGTAGGACAATTCCATGGTGTTTGCAAAAATCCACAGCTCTCACAGAGATGTGGGAAGAGTGGTTATGAAGCAGGAGCAACACCTTTCTTTCTGGACTGACCTTTGTATGCTTCACAAAGTGAACGAGGAATGATAGGAAATCTTCTTCCTGCATCCAGCCTGAGGAATTAGCACTTCCCGCACTCCCAAATGGCCCGCTCTGAACAAAGTGATCTTTAAAATTCTTACGAGGGAACACAAAGAATGGAGGAATGGTATTTCCCAGAGCTTGCACAGCATATGCAACAGAAACAAGTGTGCCCCTCTCCCCCGACGTCATGGCACCGACCTGCTTCACACCCCACAACTCGGGATGGTTCCTGGACAGTTGTCACGCCGGTTTCGTCGACATTCCATATGTCACTGCCATCGAACCCGTTTTTATCAATCATCTCCCCCAGTCGACTGAAGAAGAGTTCCACATTAGCACGATTGAAACTGGTAGCTCTTGAAAGGCTAGTTGCCTGCGGACTCCTTACTGAAAGTCTTGGGTTCCGCTTCATAAACAAGGTAAACCAATCAGGCCCCGCCATTTTCTTCTCATCCCAGGTTTGTGGATGCTGTATGTTGAATTCCACCGCGAGTTGATAGGCAAACTTTCTGACCTAAAATAAATCATAACACAATGTCTGAGTAGGGACACACATATTTTAGAAATTGTCTAAATGTATGTGTTGGTATTTATTTAACTTTGACCTGATTTTAAATATTGTATTCATCATTCACAAACATTAAATTGAATGAAAGGTCCAATACAAATTAAGAGGTCTTGAATCTTGCCTTTTCTACCCTGTTCTCAAGACGCTTATCCATCATGCTCACCTCACATGGAGTTAGCCCATAGTATATATTGACTGCCTGGCTTATATACTGTGACACAGTCTCCTCCTGCTCACTGGTGAATACCTGGTGAGGACTGTGGTATCCTACACGAGGAAGGTCCCTTGATCCCTGGTCTTTCAGTTCTTTATATTTCCGCCAATATCTGTTCAAGGTGACATGGCAGATTCCGTGGGATTTTGCCACTGCCCTGACAGACTTTCCTTTCCTAACTTCCTCTGCTGCTCTTTTTAAAAGACTGGCATCAACTCCACGATCTGTTTTTCTCACCTGAGTTCTAGGCATTCTGTAGAAATATTAAAATCACAAAAATGTTCTTAGTTGTATGTAAGGGGATGGTTGTAACACTTTAAAAACATGTGTTACAACCTATCCCGCTACTGTCACCCACTGTTTAGCTAGCTGTATTAGCATGGTGAATTGAAATTAGCAGGAGGTTGATACACCATTCTTTACTATAGAAACTACAGTTTGACCTGATATAACTCATACAACATCATCTACAATGGTAGAAGTACTAAACAAAATATTATCTTGTTATTTTTTTTTTACTTTCTTACCTCAGAATTACATTTTCTGCTGTAGCTTCAGGAGAGGTAGCAACACAGACTGGAAAACCTCCATGTGGGATCGTAAAGGAAGCCTGAGGAAACTGAAACTGTCACATGACTCCTATCTTATCCCTGATTCGTGGAACTGGTAGTGTTACAACTATCCCTGTGTTACAACTGTACCCGGTCTCCTGCGTCATCACTCGCGAAGTCATGGCAACCAAATAAACAACAGGGTGAATACACTTGTCATTCAATCTTAGGCAAAGTCACAAACAGCGACGAAAGCCGCAACTTGAAATCCGCACTCACTCAGCTGGTGCGTGGCAGGGCGTTCTGAACTCTATGTGGAACTCAACTGATTCCTCTGCCTGTTCCACTGTTTAAAAAATAGCGGTGCAACTTGGTGGGCGTCATAGTGGTAATTTCTCTGCGTGAGAAATACAAGGTGTGGCGTGTGAGCGTGTAAATGGGTTGAAATGCGTGTGTCTCACGCCCAATGCGTGAGACTTGAGAGGTATGTAATGTTGTTTTAGCATTACGTCAGTTTCAGATAGCTAATGTCTAGCTTGGTCGGCAAAAAGCTGTTTGCAGAAAATCTAAATTATAAATCATCAATCACAAAAAGAATAATAAGAGTACCTATAAGGGTCCAACTGGGGCATTTGGGAAGTAAAGACTCGATGCAACCATGTCAGTTAAACTGCAACTGCATTGGAACTGTGCCAGTAGTGGTTGCCAGTGTTGGGCAAGTTAATTCCAAAATGTAATACATTATAGATTACTAGTTACTGTCATTTGAGAGTAATTAGTTATATTACAATATTACTGTCTCTGAATTGTAATGCGTTACACTACTTTTGCATTACTTTTGAGTTACTTTCACCAAAATAACAGGGGAAGTTTGATTTGGCAGCTAGCTTGTTAATTTCACCACCGGATCAATAAAGTCTCCTCTTTATCCACTTTAAAGCAGCCATATTATGCTCATTTTCAGGTTCATAATTGTATTTTAAGGTTGTACCAGAATAGGTTTACACGGTTTAATTTTCAAAAAACACCATATTTTTGTTGTACTGCAGTGCTCTCTCTCACTGCTGCAGATCCCCTTTTCAGCTGGTCTCTGTTTTAGCTACAGAGTGAGACCTCTTTTCTTCTTCTTCTTCTGTACTATCTTTGATTGCACTGCACATGCCCAGTAGCTCAGATGTAGATCATGTCAGCTAGCTAGCTCCATAGACAGTAAAAGAAAGGCTGTTTCTACAACTTCGGTCAGTTACAAGGCAGGATTAGCTGGGAGACTTCTAAATGAGGGCGCACATGTAAGTAGTTCTTTTGTAGATTATGGTGAACTTGTGTGTGTTGTAGCAGTGCTTTGCTATTGAGAACGAGGTAGCATGCTAGCGTTAGCATGCTAGCATTAGCATTAGCGTTAGCATTAGCGTTAGCATTAGCGTTAGCATGCTAATGCTATGAGCATTATAGCCTGCTCGTTTCGGCTTGTGACGTCACAAGCCGTGCCGATTTTGAACAGCTCACCCAGAGACTGAAGGCAGGACATATTCAGAAACCGTATCTCACTCTAAACAGCATGGATGGATTTTTTTTAAAGTTTGTATGTGTGTGGAAGCACCAGAGACACAAAATAACATATAATAATAAATAAATAATAATAAAAAAATAATAAATATGGGCTTTAATACTTTTCATATCTATTCATATTTTGTATAATTAATATAAATATGCAAAGTAACTAAAGCTATAAAAAATAGATAAGTAAAATGTATAATAGGCAAGTAGGAGAAAATGAAAATACTCAATTAAAAGTACGGCATTGTTGTAAAATGTTTGTTTATAGCACTTGAATAAGAAATTCATGTTGTTTAGTTTAAAACACTCTAAATGAAATGTTCAATTATAGTGTGATTAAAACTCACTATTTACAGTACTTCATTTACAGCTGATTTATGAAAAGGTAGCCTACACAACCTTATTTAACAGTAATTTAGTATTACTGCGAACTGTCACAGGAAGTGCTTTTATTTTGAAGTAAGCTACACGGAAGTTGTCTGTCGTGTAGCCTATGTCGGTACACGATCCGTTCTGCCTGCACGATCCGTTCTGCCTGCACGATCCGTTCTGCACATGCGCAAGATAATACTGTTTTACCGAGGATACGACCTGCACGATCTGTTACACGCTAGCCTATGGCTAGCCTCCACCGGGAAGCTAACGTTAGTTTAACACTAGAAGTGCCGGAATTCCATAACTACTAGAACTGCCATGAGCGGTCATTTTGACCGCCACATTCCAAACTCTATAATCTCTCATGATAAATACCTAATTGCAATATTGTATTATGTATTGTGTTAGGATATCTTTAGAAAAACGTAATAACACCAAAATGTACATTTTTACGATTTTAATTATACATTTGAGTAGTAATACGTGTTTCAATTATTCATATCATGGCATAGTAAAATTATTTCATACATTCATATCCCGAAAATATGGTGTGGAAATTCATTCAGCTTAACTCATAACAGCCAAATAACAATTATAAGTATCTTATTTGAACATTTAGCTATAACCTAACCTGGCACTGCCTCTGTTTTGGCGTCTGCTGCGATGCGCAGCGCTGCTCGGACCGTGAGCCGCTGCCCTTTTTTTCCTCCATAAACTCCGCTCTCAGCTCCTCTGCCAGTTGCTGCATGAACTTCCTCCGGGCAATGTTACTACTGGTGCAGTCCTTGGAGAGGATGTGTGCAATGATTCCAGTCAGTTCGAGGATGTATAAAGTTATATGAACATGTAAACAGCCACCGGCCATCTACGTGTTCCGCGCCTTTCACAGAGCGAGCGCCCGGTGTTTGCCTTCTGATTCAGAACTGAGTCTATCCACGCCGTAGTAGCCTACGTTACCGACTCTGGCTTTGCCTTCGGCCCAACGGTGATGCCCACACTTGTTACTCGAGACCGCTAGTTACGTTGCTCTGACAGAGACTATGGTAGTTACTAAGCAACCAAGATGCATCTTCAACCGCGCGAAAAATTAAAAACAATACCGCGAAAATCCGAGCGGTCAATATGACCGTATATGGCCGAAATAGGTAAAAGTGACTCTATTTTCTTTGCCTTTTGTGTAATGTATATAAAAACAATTTTAAATTAAAATACAGACTCTTTTAGGAAAAGTCAGGCAGCAGCAGGATTGTATTTTTTTATTCAGCAAAGTTATTACACATATAAATTTCAAAACGGTCAAAATGACCGTCATGGCCGTTCTAGTGTTAACTAACAGCTAATTCGGCTAACTGCTAGCTGACAGCTAGATTCAGTCTAAAATAACGTTAACTCAAACGTAATGGGAAAAGCAGGCTACAGCTAAATTAAGACTTCACAGTAATAACAATAAAGACAAGTATTGAGTGATTGTATTTTAAATGAGCACAAGTAAAGTAGAACTGACGTAACAGCTGTTATATATGTTAGGTGTTTGTTATATATGTCAACGTTTATTTTCAAGTTTTATTTTGAGGGTCTTTTAAAGTTATTACATGCTGTCTCAGCTAGCAGTTAGCCGAATTAGCTGTTAGCTAAACTAACGTTAGCTTGCCTGTGGAGGCTAACGGCAGACCGCTACAATCAGCTAGCGGTTAGCCGAATTAGCTGTTAGCTAAACTAACGTTAGCTTGGCTGTCGACCGGAAGCGTGGAACAGATCGTGCAGTGTCGTAAATCCTCGTACAACCGCGCATGCGCGAACATTTTGCGCATGTGCAGAACGGATCGTGCAGGCAGAACGGATCATGTACCGACAGCCTACTCTTGCTAGCTTACTGAGATGCAACATGTCCGTAAGGCTGAAGTTGTTCACTTTTTTGTTTGTAAAACTGCAACATATTGAACAGTAAATGGTCACAGTAAAAGACAAGCGCTTTTGGTCGTCATTCGAAGCCATTCCACTACAGGCATAGTTACTTTCCACCGCTCATAAAATGCAATGATATTTACGTGTAGCAAGCCTCAACATTAATTCCCGACATGTTTATATCTTTCAGCCGCTGACGTACCGTCACCTGTTGGGACATACATGCTGTCCGTACCGTCTCTGGTTCTGACCACGGGAACAGAAACAGGACAGCTCACTTCAACGCAGCGTAATAACTCCTGAAAATAATATCCATCTCGCAAATGTATCTGTCTCTGCAGTCATCTCAACCATCGAATACAGCGACAGGAAAATAATACGGCTTTTTTTATTCCTGTGAAGAAATGTGTCGCGGTGTTGGTGAATTCTTAAAAAAAACAATGCACCACTAAATGTTGCGTTGTAACTTGCGTTACTGAGACTGTAACGAGTATAATATTACCGAAATTTAATTAGTAATGCGTTATATTACTGCGTTACAGCAAAAAGGAATACATTACTGTAATTGCGTTACTTTTGTAACGCGTTACTCCCAACACTGGTGGTTGCTACTAGCAACAGAACACTCAACTGAAACCAACTGCCAGTGGCAGGACAGTCACAGTAGTTGCTGAGATCTGAGTATACGTCAACATTACTAGGGCCGAGTCCACTGGCGTAAGCAACACAAGTGAGTCAGCTTATCACACAGTTTGTAAATAAACACATACACATACAAACACATATCTACACCACTTACACACACTAGCGCCTGAAATGTCAGCTGCAATCATCCATTGCATAGAAAGACGGTGTGAATGCAAAACTGTGGTGTACCTCAAAGTTCAGTTTGAATAATTGAATAGGTGTTCTTAACCACAGATATAGAAAACCCACATTAGCTTAGTTTATCTACCTTTATATTCCTGGTTTTTTTTGTAGAAAGTGTTTGCCTAGAATGGGGTCCCACTTGACTTCTACATCAATAACTGTACTAACAGATTCCCACTAGAGGGCAGTCTCTACCCAAATCAGTCCTCAGTTCCATCCTTCTACCACCCAAAGTGTAGCAGCCACGCTGCCCGAGGACATTGTTACACACTCAATAAAGCAATAGTAAGTCATTTTCTCTGCTTAATTGATCCCACTGCTTCCCAACAATGCGTGGTGTGACATGTTTTTATTACAGCAGAAATAGCAGCATGCCTCAGAGTAAGACATGCTATTTGTAATTATCTCGTTGTTGTGTTCTTGCATGACCGGCCATCTGTAGACAGCCTGCAGGACACTTGCTGGTCAGCGGCCGAGGTCAGGGGCTCAGCATTGCATTCTTCCCGGAGCCGTCTGCAGTGCTGTATAATGACATTGTCCTGGTATTTACCAGGGCTTGTGAAACACTCGTCTCGAGGACAAAAACACAGCACACTCTTACCCAATTTACCCAATCCAAAACTGTTTGGGAACAGATATGGAAATTGACAAAATCGTAAACAAATACAGGGGAGGCCTGATAAGATCATGTTTACTGTGCAAGTTGAGAACACACAGTCTCTCTCTCTCTCTCTCTCTCTCTCTCTCTCTCTCTCTCTCTCTCTCTCTCTCTCTCTCTCACTCACACACACACACACACACACACACACACACACACACACACACACAAAAGCACATGCACTGCACAATGATCCAATTATACAAATTACACTAATATTACTTGGTACTGTATTACTTGGTAAAAAAAACATTATTATTATTATTATTATTATTATTATTATACAAATTATTGTAAAACATAAAGCAAGCATTGTAATCTATATTGATTAATAATAGTAATATCTAATCTAAACCTGTCGGGGTTGCAGGGGGCAGGAATGTGAGCTCCTAGCTCACATTGGGAGAGAGGCGGCTACACCTGGGACAGGTCACCAGTTTATCACAGGGCTAAAACAGACAACCATTCACATCAACTCCTACACTTCAGAGTTTCCATTTTAACTAAACAGAGCACCTGAAGGAAACCCAATCAAATAAAGGGAGAACATGCAAGGCCCCATACACAGAAAGGCTAGCCAGACCCACATCAAGATGTTGGGTCTGGGAACTCACCATTGGCAGGGCTCAATCTGAGGGGCGGGATAAACGGTTGTCTTTCAAATTCCCTCTGCACTCATAGCCAATCAGAGCAACGCTAATTGATAGATTAAACTTTTGCCATATCCGGTCGGCAAAACTCCGAACACATCTTCCTTTTTTTAAGAATGACTTCAGTGCTTAACTCCAAGTCTTTCAGAGTCGCAGCTAAAGCCGATTCAAATGACCGCTGTTCGCCAGCAGCAACAGCCATCTTCTTTGTTTTCAAGTAGCAGGGAATTCACATGGAACCGTCACAACTCTGCCGTCCTTATGTTAAGCCCGCCTACCGACTCTATACACGATGTGATTGGCCTGACCAGAATTTGGTTTTCTAGCAAGCCAACGGAGAGTTGCTAGACTGACCCTGGCTGCAAATTACATTTGCTGCCGCTAGGGTGCGTCTAGATTTCTAGGCTACAGAAAGGCCACAACTTGGTTGGATTCAAACCCACAACCTTCTTGCAGCTGTAAGGAAGCAGTATCAACCAATGCACCACCAGAAAGTGAGTTATTTAAAGCAAGTCTTTATATTCATGTATATTATATGCATTTATTTATTGTGACTCTGTGACCCATTCACTAGTCCATTCCTGAGCAAAGGCATCTTGAACTATAATTAATTGCATAATTAAAAAAGCCTTTGCTACTATTGAATATTTAAAAATGGATAAAACCACACAAGGTCACCAAAAAATAATTTCCCTTAATTTCAAGAGCATGTACTGCTGGCAATTCCTATCACACATTTTCACAAATTAGCAATTATGTTATCGTGTCTTTGTGTGTGTTCCTGCAGCCTCCCTCACTCAGCCACTCCTTGTGCTTTCAGCATGATAGGGTGGAACTGCACATTTCAAGCATGCTCTAAAGCTTCACTCCCTCTCTGTCTGTTTCCCTTCCCCTCAATACTGCACAGTTAAACTGCAAGAGAAAAAGGGAGGGCCCAGTGCGTGTAACCAGCGATGCTTTTTACCAATCACAGGGGTTTCCCCACCCTCCCTCCCTCCATCCCTTTTTTCACTCCCTCCCTCTGTCTCTAGGCACATCAACCAAAGGAAAAAAAGGTGCAGGGGAAAAAAAAGTGATAAGCAGCCAGCAGCTTCTGGGTTTTGCTTTCAAGCGCACTCCTGCTGAATCGCGTGAGTGAGTGTGTATGTGTGTGTGTGTGTGGGGCGTTCACTCCTTCTCCTGCCACAGTAGCAACACATTGCAGCAGCGCCGGCCCCGAACAAAAGGCTCAACGCAGCAGAGCCACAGGAGGAGAAACTCAGGGATAGATGCAGAAAGAGTGGCCCAGCGTGACTGCACTTTTCAGGGAGAAACTCAACCTGCCATTTAGACCTCCTGGTGCTGGAGTGGAGACAGGACTGTACACTAGACCAGCACAGGCTGCCTGTCTGTCTCTCTGAGCTGAGGAAAACACCCTGTTTTGTCTTTCACTTTGTCTTCATTCATATACCTCAGTCTCTGTCAACCTTTACTGAGATTCCTACACTTGCCCTTCTTCACCTGGGCATCTTTCCTTTTCATCCACCTGTCCTCTGAGATGTCAGACGATGACTGCCGCTCGCCCATCGGCCTGGACTGTTGCAGTTGCTGCCTGGACCTGGCCAATGGCTGTGATGACTCCATGGCCAGCAGTCCAGCACAAGGTCTTGGTACTACTGGGGGCCTGCCAGGAAGCCCCACTAGCCCCAGTGTCAGTCACTTCCGTCAGCTCCGCAACCAGTTGATGTACCAGAACCTGAACACTGATAAGCTGAACAACATCATGAGGCAGGACTCCCTTGAATCGGTGGTGAGGGACCCCTGCTTCCTGCTCAATGAGGGGATCTGCAACAGCAACATTGACCAGACCATGCTGTCTATACTGCTCTTCTTTCACAGGTATGTCTGTTGTGTGCTTATCTGACAGGTACACCCTTAGCTTAGACTGAATATAAAGGCTCTGTCATAAGTACATGAAATTTGAAATTGAGCTGGAAGTTATCCTTTACTCCTCTTAGGGAATCAAACTTCTGGATCTGCTGTATCAAATCCCAATATGAGTGCTGTATCGTAACCAGATAGCTAACAGTGGCTAATCAGGTTTCTTGGAATAGCACTTTGTCTGAAAAGGATGACATAAGTGTTTACAGTCATGGAAAAGTATAGGATAGGACAAGGGCGTTTATTTTGAATATGTTCCAGAAATGAGTTTCAGATAAGACTATTAATGCACTTTAGTTTACTTTACATTACTTAAGCAAATGCAATATAGATTTAATATGTAAAGTAATGTTGAAATATGGTTGCAGCTCACAGTGTCTATTTACATCTACACAGTTCATGGCTTTCATGCAGCATGTTTGATATGTTACATAACATGACACTGAAAATAATGTATGCATGAGCTGTACAGTATTAACACGATAAAGTATTAATCTTAAAAATTTGTAAGATATATTTTGAGTCTGAGAAAGAAATGTTCCTAGATTCATCAAAACAACAAAACTCCAAAACCCCAGAAAACAGAGGTAAACTAAACCTAACCCTAACCCTACAAAAACACAAAGTTACTCTAAAGCAACAGTTTGTTGTCATATTGATTCAATTAAAATTATCTTTTATTGCTAGAGGTCAATTAAAACTGGCTTGACACCTTCTCCGTAAACAGTGTTTGGCAGCTCACCTCGCAGTGTTTGTGAGGAAGAGAATGTCCTGCTACAAAGTTGCTGCCAGTTGGATAGTTTGTTTGGCAGCGACTGTTCAATGACTTCAGCCTCAAATTAACAGTTACCATCTTTCCAGACGGCTACAGTTTTGACCGTCACTGAACTCCTGAACCCGAGCCAGAAGTTACTGTACAGTCAGTGCTTACTTGGAAAAGATGTAATTATGTATGGTCTGTCTGGTTATCGGAGCAGTAAAATGCAGAGCTCCATGGGGAAATAGCAGCAAACACTACACAAACCTGTTTTCATCGTAAGAGCCACCTTTGAATGTCATTTGTGTCAGTAAAATTAGATATGTGTTAGACGATCATGACATATGTTAGACATGTATTCCATATGATAACAATCTGATCAATTGGCAATAAAAGAGTTGTTTCATTTTTTGTTTATGGTGTACAGAAGGAATCATCATAATTGACCTTTGCCCCCACTCTTACCACTTTTGTCTCAGGACTGTTTTCTTGAAGCCACTGTATATTAAAACCTACAGACTGACTTTCATACCCTAATGATGCTGTTCCAAGTCTTTTTTCCTCTAACCCAATTATGAAATGCATACTAAAACAACTGAGTTCTTGTTCCATTAAGATTTTATGGGATAACATTCCATGTTTGCTTTGGTTTTAGAACCAAATATTAGAGACAAAACGTCAAGTGGAAAAATGTAATTACATTATAATGTAGGTATGTATTTAAAAAGCATGTAAAATAGCATGTAAAATAGTCTGTATATTACGTGCCATTAATTAAACCATGTCAGGTAAACCCAGATTTTTTCCACGTTTAGTCAAATAGAATATATTTGACAATGTTTATCCTGATAAGATGGGCCTGGACTGAACATGGCAATAGTATTTGTTATCATTAATTCAGGTATTTTCAGAGATTATCATATCAGCAAAGGTCTCTAGCCAAGAAGCGTTATCAGTACTTAATCAAATTTCTCCAGAAGCTAAGCTGTTACTGTGTATCCAAATAAGTTAAACTTCAACCTGGCATATCTTTGCTATATGCTGTTAGTACAGACTTTTCTTATCTCCTGTGATGATTGATACTACATGAGTACAGACAGTACAATGGAAGTAAAACCATTTACTTTGCACTGCAACTGATGGGCTGATGGCAGTGATGATTAGACCTTAAATAGGTATAATTGTATTTTGTAACTTTTTACTGCAAATGCTCATCCATGCAAACTCTCAGGCAGTTGAAACAAGTATTTGCTTTTAATACATGGCACACTACCATCTGTCTGAAAAAAGAACACATATAGACTACTGTATATGGAGAACTTTCACAATTACTTTGTTTTTCCATCTGTTACAAAACAGCTGTTCAAATTCTCATTAATTTGACAGCTTTTTAGGTGATATTGTTCTTGTGGAGTTGCATTATTCAATGAAAGAACAGTCTGTTCTTGATTTATTTATGATAGCGAGGGTGTGTCATTATGATACTGAGAATAAAGAACAAGGAGTGAAGAAACTTTGGATTTGGACTGCAGCTCCAGCTGTATATATACTCCCTTTTTTGCTTTTCAAACAAAACTTTTTTTTAAATGTTTTAATACTTTGAACATGTCCTTAGATGTCCTTAGCTATACTTGGATATGCTCAGGGGAGTTATTATTCTCTGCATTCAGTGTTTACATTATCATAACTTGACTAATGCCTGCTGGCAGGGCTTTGTTAAAAATGTTAGACAACATCTTTTTTTCTGCTCTGCTATTTAGACGTAGTCTTAATAACACAGTTATACTTTTATGCATTTTCTCACTAACCACAGAGTTACACTTTCATGGTTGTACAATTTATGAATATGAATATATCTACTATGAATATTCATAGTAGTCACACTTTACTTACTATGCCGTTAACAAATGATTCAAATCTTGATCTCCTTATCTATACTGGCATCTCCTAGAAGGGGAGAAAAATATGGTTATAAGTGCCAATATTATTTAGGCATTTCTGGCCAAGAGGCAATGTCTTCACTCGCACCATTGGCCACTGTGACTGTGCATCTGTCTGTGTCAGCTGAACTGTTTGCCTGACAAACAGTCTTTACCCAGAACACTTTGTTCCTGAACCATGCCTTCTGAGGAAGGAATCACATGTGGCTTTCATGGATATGCTTTTTACACAGGATTATTACATTGCTTTCAAATGTGTACCCTTTACAGTTTATCATGCAGAAGCACAAATGCACTCATTCATTCACACATGTACTCACATTATAATCCTGTCAGTTGAAACAAGCTAAGCTGAGGTTTGCAGAAGTTCATACATTTTTTCTAGTGCTTGTTTCAGGAGGGCCCGGCTTCTGGTGAAAGCCTGGCTGAGGTTTATACTGTGACCTCACCCTGGGTGGTCAATCTTCCAAGCGGCCATCATTCTTGTTGGCCACTTGTTAACAGAAGGAAATGTTCTGCATAGCCTGAGAAAGCATGCCAGGACATCTTTTGGACTTGTTGAATATCAGTAAAGTAATAAGTTAATCTGTGGCAGTGCCCTGCACACTTGTTATGTAAATCTGAGGGTCACAGAATTGTGCTGAGAGGAGAATTTGAACTCATAAGTCCTGCTTGGTTTTTGAGGCAGAGCCAGTGAGACCTGATGGGGGGGGGGGGTTAGGATCTGTGATTTCCACAGGATAAAAACCAGAGGAACTGTGTTGATTTACTTTGAGGCTTAGAAGCTACACTTGGCTGGAAGGAGAAAGGCACTCCTGCACACCTTTCATCCCAGGCAGTCAGTCAGTACTTAGCAGCCACTAAACACAATCACATGCCAGTGTGAAGAGGGGTGAAGAGCCTGCAGTGATGACACAAACGTTTATCACAGGACTTCGGGTCTCTGATCAGTCAGTCAGTGAGCAGTCAACATACAAAGGGGAAAATAACGTAGGGGCAGCACAAAAGATGTTACAGTGTCAAAGACATCCATAAAAGAGGTTCTCTCTGCAGCGGCCACTAATGTGAACATGACAGGGCTAAAGAAGAGTTTGTACCCTCTAGCCTACAGAGCTCCCTTCCAGGTTTATAGACAAGATAAAAAATACTTTCTTTGAAGAAAGAAAATGTTTTGAGTAATGCAGTGGTGCAGTTGTCCATCTCTTTGAGAGAAAGGTCTGTTGACTGAAAAATAAGTTTTAAATCCTGGTTGGGAAAGACAGTGCTTTTCTTGTCAGACAAAAGATGTCAAATGGGACTGAGGACCCAGGGTCCTCATGTGAGGAGGGCCCAAAAAGATGCTAGAATGACTAGCTGTGGATGCGGGGAGGGGCCTATAGAGAATACCTTTCTACTGGGCCCAGAATTTTGTGCTACGCCCCTGGTTGGAGGTGAGGTTCACTTCTTGTTCACAGACTCCAAGTCTGCACTTTGTATGATAAACTGCGCAGAGGAGTTACAACCTCTGACTAGGTTTGGTTTTTTTGCTCTGACATAGCTATTTAACCTTCTAACACTTTGTTGCTTTACCATCCTCAGTATCATTACTGTGGTAAAACTTTGGCCTGAGAGGATCACTGGCTTCGGTGCAGTTGACTACTGAACATGACCTAGCCTTCCACCATGGAGTGGAGACAGGATCCAGCTGTGTCAGAGATCCTACTGTGCTCCAGAGCTCCACTTTGTGATCAAAATATAAACCATTAAATAGCTTTCAAGTCAAAATCCTGCATTCAGTGATCCACTGTGAAGGTTATGGAAAGTGTCTCTGCCACGTGTAAGCCATCCAGGAATCCATACAAATGTATATTTAGCAATTATAATTCCCAAAAGAGAAACCATGGGCCCTATCTTGCACCCAGCGCAATTTACTTTGCACACCGACGCTTGTATCATTCCCATTTTGCACCCGACGCACAGCGGACTTTTCCCTCCACAGACTCACGTCGGTAAATTAGGGAATGAACTTGCGCTCCCGGGGGCGGTTCAGTAAAAAGAGGAGGCGTGTTCCTGCACAAACGTTCCCTAGTGCTATTTTGCAGTTTCAGAAAACAATTCCGCCACAGACCAGGAAAAATCTAGTCTAAAGTCAGTGGCGCGTTATTCAGATGCTATTTTGAGGGCGTATGCTTGGCCATAATGTAGAGTGTGCACACCGCGCATACACTTTGCTTCTCTCATCTCACAGACCCAGCAGTTCCCATTTTTGCAAACCATACATAAATACAAGGAAAATTATGACCTTGTTTTACACAACCTTTCCATGAATCATGGATGTGTTGATGACATAAATGAGGAAATATTAGAGGACTTAAGGAGATGTGATGTTGAACTGCATGTGCCGATGCCACTTAACCCAAATGCCCCAGCAGCAGCACGGGAGAGGAGAGACAGAAGAGCTGCATCATCTATAGTGAGGTAATCCCAGTCTAATGTTAGACTACATTGCAAAAATATCACCATGCATTCATAACCTCGTGATTCAGTGAGAGTGAGCCCAAAACATCGGAAAGTATGTTTTTGTGACATTTCTTTATTTACATTTTGTCAAAAAGAAAAATCAATAGCAAACGTCGGTCCCCTCGGCTGTAAACCGCTCCTGGCGTGCGCCCATACAGATGTAGGCCTATTGAGCGTGCGCCTTGCAAATCCGCCATTATAATAGCAATCCGCCATGGAACAAGCGCGCCTGCTTTTAAAGGGAATGTGAGAAAACATTCTGATTGGTTTATTGCACGTTACGCCCAAACCACACCTATGAGTAATGTAGCTACTTCAGACCAACCCATTTTAGATTTGCGTCCGAGATCCGCCCACAAAGCTACTTGCGCTTGGTGGTTGATACTTGCGTTTCAGATCGTTAAAATAGGGCCCCATGTCTGTGAAACTACTGAAGAAGCGTTTGTAACCCAGGAAAAAAATTCCATCTCAGCCTGCACCATTGTGCGATAAGTCGGTTTCATACGTTAGTTTTGGTACATGACAGTGGATCAATTGTCTACAATAGGAGTTAGATTATTTAAGAAGTAAATACCTTCTTTATCTTAGATGACCGTATGGTGACCTTTTGAGTTCATTTGCATGCAGGTAACACGTGCAAATCTATCTCAATCAAAGGCAAAGCTGAATACACAGGGCAGCTCCGCCTGCTCAGTCTTTGAGGGCAAATCATTTGCGTAGAAGACTCTCCACAAAAGTAATAAACACTTTTTTGAAGAAGTCGCAGGGCTCATAGTGCACACTGTGTCATCCCTGCCTCTGGTTGTTTTTATGTATTGTGTACCAATGTTTTACAGACTTCCTGCTTTACTATTGAAAAGTGAGTGTAAACAATGTCTAGGAGAGAGAGAGAGAGAGAGAGAGAGAGAGAGAGAGAGAGAGAGAGAGAGAGAGAGAGAGGAGATTTGAGGTGCTGGAACAAATTTAAAACTTGTGACAGTGTGTTCAGGCTTGCTCTGATAACATTGTGGCTGTATGAAAACACACAAATCAGTCAGGAATGGAAAGATTAGGTAAACAAAACACTGCTTCCTCTGTATTCTGACAAATGCTATATATAATAAAAAAAATATCTCCAGAGCATAGAGCACACTCATGACAAACATACAGCACATTTACGGCACTATTGTCTATGAATTATCAAGATGCTAAAAGCTTTACCAGCCGTAGGGATCAGAGTATAACTGCACCAGTGTTGAAATTCAAATTTCACATATTTTCTACTGCTACAAAGCATTCCCTGGATGAGAGAGAAGTGTGAGCTTAAGTCCTGCAAACTATAGATATACCATACATTATGAGGGAGGCAAAACAGTTTGAAACTAAACTATTCTTTTCTGCTGATGTCTCTCCCAGTTTTGACCACATAAAAGGCGTATAGCCTACATGTCACAACACATCTTGGCTGATGACAGAACCTGTATCCAATTACATTGTTTTTGATCCAAGCTCTTTTTTTGCAATAAAACTGAACAGTGTAACTTGGTGTAAAAGGAAAAATTACGTGTCCTACGAAAGTTTGACGAGAGTTACATAACTTTATTGGTTGCAGGTGGCAGGGGGCGCGGATGTAAACAAAAAACAGGGATTAGTGGCGAGAAGGCACAGGGAAGGATGTCGGGGTGGAAGAACAGATTCATGGCCAGGCAAGTCTTAAAAGCCAATCCCTAACAAACAAAGGCCACAAAGGCAAGGTCTGAGCAATGTCAGGGGAGAGAGAGGGAGAGCTACAGGGAGAGATTGCTAGAGGGAGAGTCAGAGGTAGACAAACAGCCAGACAGGAGGCCGGTGCAAAGACAAAACATAGACAGGATTTGCTAAAAATAGTGTGCTGTCAACGTTAGATGGAACTCTAACATTGGTAGTCTGCAGACGTCTGAGGCAAAAGTCACAACCTTTTTCTATAGCTAAAGGAAGTCATTCTTTAGTGGCAAGAGGAACTGAAAAGCCATAACAAGTGTTTTTTTTTTTACCGCTGTTTGTATGGGGTTCCTCAATAACACAGGCTTTGGCCACTTTGTGTTGAAAAGACACATTCAGGGAGCAAGAGATTGATTCACAATATGAGCAACTACTAGATGTTCAAACACATGATGGTATATATTTGGTGTGTTTGTGCCACGACTTAGCCCTGTGCTTCATTTTATCACTGAGGGTGCAATTTAAAGAGGTATGTACCATAATGGCTTTTTAATGGACCTCTTGAGTTACTGTGTTGTTGTGTTGGGACTGTGTGAATAGGCTGCCCTTGGTGCTGTGCCAGTAGATGCCTGGAACCACTGTTGGATGGGTTGTGTGCAAGTGTATGTGTATATGTCTGTTTGTATGTATGTGAGTACTCTTTGGTCCTTTACTTCTGGACCACACTAGACAATGCCTTCTGCCTATGAACACAGTTTATCATGTATACATTTATCTCCCTAGCACACACAGCACACACTTCAGCCGACAGAAATTGTCAACTTGGGAAATCCACAGAGACACAATAGGTTGATGCAACTGTACGGGCCTGTCTTAACCAACACTGTTATGGTTCCTAGCAACACGATTAACAAACCATGCTAATCAGATTGCAGGTACATGTCTCTTTCTGTGCTTAGGTTCTTTGCACTAAATAACCTTTTATATCTTGTTTTTATCACACCCCCTCATTAGAGTTATGTTACTTTATTATTATAATACATACAGACCCACAAGTTACATAAACTGTTGGTGATAGATGATTTAATAAATTAATATTTGTATGCAATTTTTAGGCATGCTCTTAAGGTCTGCCTTTTTTAAAAGATTTCTTCGACCTAAAGGTCTAACGATATTCAATATTTTTTTATTGCCAAAAAATCCCAGAAATCGAACAATGAACTTGTCCTACTTCCAAGTGTGTCTCTAAAACCTGATATAGCTAATCATCTGTGCCATAGGGATCCATTGTTTTCCAGAAACTATTAAACACAACATTCCACACCGTTGGGGACTGTGGTTTATTTTGTGAAGATCACATACACCATCCTAATGTTGCAAATACTTGATAGCATGACTGAAAATAGGCCCCAAAATACTACTAGACTAAACATGTTTTACTCTTGTTTGAGAAACTTTGCTAAAAACTCAAGTGCCAACCTGTTTAAGAAATTATTTAGCCTTTCTTATTCATGACCGGCTTTTATAAATGTATGTTTTCAGTAGGAACAAATGGGCATGAGGCTGACAGCACAGACAGTTTGGGGAAGTCTGAACATATTAAAAGATGAACTAATGGATTGTTGGCTTTGGTCTTTTCATTGGAATTGTTGACAAAACAAATACAGCCAGCCTTAATATTTAAGGATTGGTTAGACAGACTCCATGATGACCTTGTTCGCAAATATGTTTTTTTTACTTTTTATAAATAAGCCCTGTAATCTTTTAATGAAACAATCCTGTCCTCAATGACAGCTGCAAGGATCAGGAATGAGTAATTTATCTTTCTGTCTGGAAGACATAAGGCACACTCCTTAGCAACACACACACACACACACACACACACACACACACACACACACACACACACACACACACACACACACACACACATACACAAATATGAACACATTTACAGTATACAGTACACAAAGGTGACCTAGAGCATTATGCTGCTGTCGACACGTCTCCACTGCACCATCCAGCTAAGCGTACAGTAAAGTGGATTAGAAATCTATAAGTACTACATCAAGCTTGCTATCAAATCCTCAACATCAGACTGTGCTGTAACATTTTTTATGTAAGAAGGGATTCACCCCATCCATCTTCTAAATGTATTTGTCTAAACCTAATTATGAAAAAAATGAGTCACAAAGTAAATTTTGACAAAAGTCATTATAAATGCATGAAAAAGAGATATTACGTTTTTCATAAAAGTGCTTTGAACAGCCAGAATCTACTTATTTTACAATTACTCCTTATTGTATGCATGTGCTTTGATAAAGTACACTTGATATACACTTATTAGGTCTTGAGAACCTAATTCATTTGGCAATTAAAACCAAACTTGAAACAAAACTAAATAAATGAAAGTGAAAATAAAAGGATACTTTTCTGATTGCTTAATGCCTGCTTTTATTGATTGTTATCATGCTGCGGTTCTAAATCATAAATATCCAACATCTAAGTGTCAAAAGTGTCAAACACTGTGTTCTTTGTGTTGTGGTCATGGAGCACAATTTCTCCAGAATTATGTGGTGGTTTCTGTTGAAACTCTTTGTACCGAAGCCCATTAAGTCCAAGAAAAATAAGTATAAAGGCTAAATAAATACAAGGATCTCCACACCTGCTACAGCAAAGCTGAGTGTAGACACCTTTGGAAAGGGCAAATTTTAATTATTTCAGAACAACAAAAAGCAGTACCACCCATCCGTTTAAACCCTTTCTTTTTTCATGCTTCATGTTTGTGCAACTCTGTTTGCCCTTCCCTCTTTTAATTTCCACATCTCTTCCCTCTCTCCTTATCCTTGTTTTGTCCTCCATCTTTCTCTGTCTTCTTTCTTTCTCCATCTCTCCATCTTAGTTGTTCTAGTTGCCAGCCATTGGAATTACATAAGTCTGAGGGAAGGCAAGACGTTGGAGTGACCATGGCTTGTGCTAGCTGCCTTATCTGTTTGGACCATTGCTATGGCGCCTACTTAGATAATAAGGCAGCCTGTCAACACTTGCCATCAGACACACGCCCACACGCACACAGCCCTGTACTTGAGAGTGAGTAATAGTGTCAAACAGTCAATATGTTATAATTACACTCTTTAAATCGGCATTAGACAGTACAGCTTGCATAACATTGATATTAGGGATTAGTAAACTTTGGTTTGCTTTTCATCAGACTGCAGCTCACACACGACAACCTGCACCTTTAGTCAGGGAACGGAAAATATGTGAATTGTCTCCAGTGTAGTTCATGGTGTAGATGCAGGGAAGCTGAAATAATGTTGAGTTATTAGACTTGCACTCTCCATACCACACAGGCTGAGCGTACTGCCCCTTTCTCCAAATCCGTAAAGAAGTAATTCAGCTGCCTGAATATGTAAAAGCTTGACTGATGTTTTATATGCATCCAAAGTAAGAGCTAAAAACTCAACAAAAACTTTCACTTTTTTGCAGCATTTCTTAAAAGGACTGATCATCTTTTTCTCTCTGGATGCCTGTTTCATAATCCCAAGTGCTGTTGTCCCACACTGAGTGACTTTTTTTCTTAGCACAATAGTCTGCTACACAAAGCAGCCAGACAGTGCTTTTGTGGAGAGGGCCTGAGCCAGGCCTATCATTAGCCTATCTTATTCTCCCTGGGCACTATTCACACGCAGGTTGGGTACATAATGTACCCTGGGTGCACACACACACACACACACACACACACACACACACACACACACACACACACACACACACACACACACACAGACACACACACACACACACACACAGTGACACACATGCACAGTGAAGAGAAAAAGACTAAAATGCAGGAAAATTAGGATGCACATCGGAACTCATCTTTTCTCAGCTCAGAACACAGAAATCTGTACAGCCTTATGAAATATCCATGAGTAAACACGCATGCACGCACGCACGCACACACACACACACACGCACACACACACACACACACACACACACACACACACACACACACACACACACACACACACACACATACACACACACACACACACACATTCTTATGATGTCTTTTCCCCTGCAGGGCACAGAGCTAGTATTAGACATACTTTAGCAACGGTGTTGCCATAGCCCATTACTGAGAAGTGCTCAGAGAGTCTCTGGGAAAGAAAACAATTACTTCTCTGAACCTCTGCAGGTCATGAAGACATGCTTTCCAAAACACAGGAAAGGTTACAGCACTAGGACCAATCGCATATTTTATTAGTTACTGGACATTTGCGGTTTGGCAACATGCTTTGTTTTTCTTTTCTGACTTTTACTTCTGTGTTCCCTGGTAAACAATTTTGAGCTCTTGGGGTGGATGTGTAATTTAAGAGCCAAAAGTTTCCCAAACATGACTCTCCTGTCATGAAATGAGCAAAATGGTAATTAGTTTGGTATTACAGTAAGACCCATGAAAGAACACAGGGAGCATAATGTCAAACTCAGTTAAGCAGCATTATGTTGACTTGGCCCGTTAAACAATTATCTAATGCGGGTGTTTAATTAAATGTGTAATTAGATTGATTCTGGAGACTGACATCTGCTTCCAATCACACAATCATATCCTTAATTTAATCTACAGCACCTGAATGGTGTTTTAACATTTAGTTCAATTAAAGCTTTCTGAAGTGTTTAGCTAATTTTGAAAGACAAGTCACCTCTACACCCCCCCCTTGTCTGGGAACTCCTATGCTGTACTGTCATCCATAATTGCATCATTAAACTGGGCTTTTGCACAACATTGAGAGAATTAGAAAAATAAAGCGAGAGACTTCACACAGCTGTCTAGCTGAGAGAACATCTTAGGCAACCTGCTCACGCTTTGGTGCAATGAGTTTGTTTCATCAGATGAATCCAAGTATGCAATAAACTTCTTTGCTAAATCAAGAAAACGTTTTTTTTCCTTCTGTCGGCAGAGGCAGAGCTTGGCAGAAATTGAATGTAATATAACTGCCAGTCTGAATTACAGTTAACAGTATACATGCTCTAAAAAAAGCCCAAATGACTGGCAAATCCCCATGAACCATAATCAAACTCTGACTTTAGTGTAATGAATATGGTTTCCTGTTTGTTACTGGCGCGTCCAAATTTCCAAACTCATTGGCTTCAAGTGCTCCTGCCCAACTGAAGAGGGGCTCTGTGAGAAGGGGAGAAAGAAAGTGAAAAAAATACAAATAAAATAAAGGGCCCAAACAAACAAACAAAGAAAAAGAGGAAAACAAAGAAATGTGATGCAGTGAACCTCCTAATGTACCATTTTTCATCTGGGATGACCATGCAATTATCACGGTGAGTCGCAGACCATGTAGAAATAAAGCTGTTTATATCAGCTATTTATTGCGTACAACCGTGGCTCTTAAAATCAGGTCAGTTCTCTGGACTGAGGACCTGTTCAGTCCCATTGGCAGACTGAAAAGGTGGAGCTGTTCTGCCAAGCTCTTTTTCTCTTTGTGGATGCCTTTCTGTCAGACAAGAGCCTGCGAGAAAGAAAAGAGAAAAATAATTCTTTGCCAAGTTTCAGTGATTTTTTTCTGGCCGTTCCCCAGCAGGGAGAGAGGGAGAGACTAGCAGACTCAAATGAGCGAAAATAACAAGATGCATCCTGTCCAAGAGCTCACTTCTGTCTTTGTGTCACTGTGTTTAAAAGAGGCAGTTGTACCATGGAGCGGCCCCGGCCGGTCCTATCTGAAGGGGCCTTATGCCTCAATCCCCTGCCATCTTACTGTGCAATCATACAGAGCAATTAGCACCAGTGACATTACAGTATATGACCTCTTTCTGCGTTCCTTCCAGTATGTTGTCATGGAGAGGAATGAGTCACAGATCATCATTATGTTTGCATGCTGTGGTGTTTACACAGTCGGGGATTAGGCTAAACAACGACTCTCTGAAAGCATGTGGATGCTTCTGCAGTAAAGTAATAGTTGCTGGGCTTAGGAACCAGCGAAGCAAACGCCAAGAAAGTGTGGGACTCTGGGAGGAATGTTGACGAATGCTGAAATGCTTTCCCTCCCTTTCTTCATGTATTCCACACAGATTCCATCCAGGCTGCCATCCACGTCCCTGACACAAGTCTTTTAGAGGCCTGCAATGCACACAAAGGCCTATTTATTGCTAGTCTGTACAAGGTGTCATATAAGAGGAAGTAGAGCCTGCACAGCTCCAGCAGGGAGAGAGAAAAGAGAGAAACTTATGTAACACTCGAGGTCACAACCTTTTTAGTACTTGTGAGACGATGGTGTGGAAGTGAGCTGGGGTCAGGAGGTTGTCTTGCTGTAGAAGAGTTCGAGCTGAGCAGGACGGACTGACTGTCACAAGACTGGCTTTTAATTTTGAGCGCTATTTAAGTAGCAGTTTATGATTAATCCTTTTCCATGCTGCTAAAGTAGTAGCTCCCATCTGCAGGAATTTGACAGGAAATCATAGTTATCTGTGTGGTGCAGGACTCTTCTTTGTCCTTCTCGTACACATTTCGATCTGTCCGTTCCACAAGCGCTGCCCTACCCTGATGTTTTAACTGATGCATCACCGTCGGGTTTCTCTCATATGACAGGTCACGATGCGTGGGAGGGAAACAGTGCACATACAGAATCAGGGTGTTACACAACATAGCTTTTTTTCTTTAAATGTTGTTGTATGGATTGTTGAGCCAGAATGTAAAGTTAAGACAACTGATGTAGCTTATTTAGCATATAGAGGATTTGAGGTTCATTGTATGCATTTGATAAAATTGCTGAACTGCACACAAGAAAGTCAAGAATGCCATATATATATATATATATATATATATATAGTAAAGCAAATTTCCTGCAAACATAGGGCCTAGTTTTCAATTTTATTGAACATACTTTCCTACATATATAAAACAAACAGAAACTAAGACAATGTTATCAAAGTATATCCCACATGATGCATGGATCAGAATGCCCATGCCGTCTCACACGTACAGTATGTGTCTGAGGGTAAATCCTCTAACATGTTGGTGATGAGGGTCGTCTTTAGTTTGGAGCGGTCAATAGGTGAATGTTCTGATACTCCAAGCATGAATAATCTGTAGGTTTACAGTAACAGCTGAGAGCTCCTCCTGATTTCAAAGCAGAGTTGTGTTCTCACCAGAGGTTACATAACAAACAGACAGACGCAACAGTGGATATGTTGGCAAAATACTGGCAATCCTTCCATGCTTTTTCCAGGATTTTATTGGTAGAATCATCACTTTGAAACAGAATGAATGTGCTGTTATCTGATCCCTTTAGTGGTTTGAGTGGGTGGTTTGGTGTATTTCTAGGGCTCTATTTGTTCATGGGCCCACTTCCTAGCCCTATTGAAGGAAAGGATGCTATTGTAGCTCATATCAGTGGGAAAATTCAGAGAAACACCCTGATAAAAAACAGTCCCCTGCTGTTATTCTGTGACAGCCGGCAAGGGGTGGATATAAAAGAATAAAAACGGAAAGACAAGAAGGACACTTCCTCCTATTGAAATTCAAATATGCTTTTTAGAAAGAGATATCAGATTCAGACAAGGCAGTACTTGTCCCTGTGAGTGCAATAATATCTAGGCTACTGCATTGAAAACAGCATCGCTAAGCTCTTCTCCTGGGGCCTGTCTTTTTAGGTGAGTCTCTCATTTGCCCTCCCAGGTTGGCATCTTAAATGGAATTAGCATTTTATCAAGACAGATGGACACCAATGAAACGGCTCAACTTGGATGGGCACACAGCGAATATTTTGTGTAGTATCTTTTGGGAATCCACATTTTTAATCTCCAAAATGCTATTGTAGTTATCTTGAATTGATAATTTTGTAACTGTCATGATTATTATATTTCTTATTTTAAAGCATTACTGTGAATGTGACACTTAAACCAAGGCCTTAGCATCTCCATCACATTTGTTCTGAAATAACAATTCTTTGTTAAAAACAGATTCATTCATGTTTAAATCATGTTTTCCATATTGTCCAAGGCCGTAACGGTAACAACAATACATAGAGTGAATTCATTCTAACAAAACTGTTGCCCTGCAGTGATAGTCTAAACAGTCATAAGCACCTGCTGTCACCAACACAATGAGACGTGCAGTGAGACAGATTAAAGACTTAGATTTAGCTTATCTTCTCGACCCCATGATAAGAAGCTAACACGTT
Organism: Sander lucioperca; assembly: GCF_008315115.2. Taxonomy (NCBI): domain Eukaryota; kingdom Metazoa; phylum Chordata; class Actinopteri; order Perciformes; family Percidae; genus Sander; species Sander lucioperca. The sequence continues at coordinate 31,417,129 of NC_050173.1, forward strand.
TTGCAGATGTCTGCACTATTACTGCTGCACAACATCCCACTGAACAAGCTGTCAGATGTGTCATCGTCTAAACACAGATGGGGTTTTGATTATCTGGCATACGTAACTGTTGTTCAGCTCTTCTACAGTTATAGTACAATGATTAATCATATTGTCCTGTGTATTGTTGCTATCAAATAAAATGTTGTACTTTCAAAATTGATGTTTAAACGTGACAACAGTGTATCTCTGAAATGGGCAGCATTTTCCTAACCCACCGGAGGAACCGGCCAAATACAGTATTGGGTAAAACGTTTTGCTGATTGAATAAACCCAAAGCCGACAGTGCTGAAAGATAGTGTGTCATTTGAGCATTTAATGTAAATCTTGTCTTTGCCATATTAAGACCCTATCGCTCTTTCTGTTTTGCAAACACACCAGCATGGTCCCCCCTCATATCTCAAGGTAACCATGTTGTTTGACAGTTTACCTAAAGAACTGGGAGTACAGCCAGAGCGTCCTATCAGAGGAAACACTGCCTAACAACAGCTGTGAAAGCCCTCTCCTCCCTCCCTCTTTCTCCTCCTCTCTTTTTCTCTTCCTCATTTTTGCATTTTCCTGTTTTGGTGTTTGGTAGCTCTTTCCTTAGTCTTTGATACAAAGCAAGGGGCTGTCCTCAGGCTGCGGAGCGCAGACACAGTATCTGGTGAACTGAGGAAAGGCGACACCGTGGATTTTTGTTATTGCGTCAATTTGTGTGTCCGACTGTTAATTTTTTCACACAGACAGACAGCGTTGATAGAAGAGCTGAGAGATGATCAAAATAACAAGAAACATTATACGTAATATTATCCGTAATATTCTGTAGTCACACAAAAGTGTGTGTGTGTGTGTGTGTGTGTGTGTGTGTGTGTGTGACTGCCTATTTTGTCCTTTGCTTTCAGCACTGATGGACAGATGGAAGATGTTCTGTCCCTAACTGTTTTGTGTTATTTTTATTAATAACAGGATGGAAGGCCATGCTCACTGCTCACTCTTTATGCGGGAATACAGCTCAGACACGGTACACTTGCAGAGTAAACACCAGCATCTTAATTCATTGTGTGCAAGACTGATGTTGTTTCACTGTGACCCCTCCAACCTTGCATCCATATGCAGCACAGTCTCTCACTCACGTGCCCCTGTCAGATGAACATGCATGGCGCAACAGCAACACCTGTGCCAAAAATAGGTAAGCATGTACCAGACAACAACTAGGAATATAACGAGACAGGTCAGAGACATGATAATTACCTCGAGTCAGGGTTAGGCTGTCCTGAAGCATTCCAATCAGATGAAATGTACTGCTCAGAGACTGTGTGAAAGGAAAGGAATAACAATAACTGTTAGAAGAGGAGGTGTGCAGTGCAGACAGAGAAGAAGAAAGAGGGAGTAAGAGAACCCAAACAAACAAGCCAGGATGACAGAGACAGCAGGACGAACGACTATGCACAAGGTGGCAGGCAAGATACAAAAGTGACACAGCCACATCAAGACACATTCCCATATTTGCTACTTCAATTAACAATATTTAAAAACGTAAGTGACAATTACTGTTACTATTACTATTATGATTTGTTGAGGGATGTCTATGTTGTAATGGTTGGCAGCTACCTTGCTGGCGCCACACCGTGCTACTTCTCTGCGGTCGGGTTGTAATTACAGTCTCAACAAGAAAGCACACCATGGTCATTAAACTGGTGTGAAAAAGACAATCAGTCACATAGGCTGGAAAACAAAGATAATCACTTGCTCTTTTTGACTGTGTGCATGTACTTGGTGTGTGTGTGTATGTGTGTGTGTGTGTGTGTGTGTGTGTGTGTGTGTGTGTGTGTGTGTGTGTTTGTGTGTGTGTGTGTGTGTGTGTGTGTGTGGATCAGGAGTTATCCAGTGGGTGTGGGAACCTGTGAAATACCCGATTTTGTTTCAGTTCTGCAAATCCTGAAATAGTTCCTCAAAATAGCTGGTATTGCTTAACTGACTTTTGTTTCATTTACGATTCACAGGTTAATCTATTGTAAGAACAAAAAAGAAAGTGCTTAAAATGATTTAAAAAAAAAAAGTTATCTTTATGAGAATCTATAAAGATGACAATAAATCTTATTGAACGAACTGAAAGGCCACAAGATCTGTGCCGTATTTGTATGACGTGGATCACATGGAACGTGGCAATTTAAATTTAAGTGGCTACATACTTTGAATATGTTGTTACAACACAGTTTGCTGGACTAAATGATGGGATAGATGGTTTGATTGCGGGCAGATAATACATTACGATCTAGTTCTAACTGGTTCTGATAAACACCCTGGCACATACCTGCTTTTGAGTGCCATCATTCTGCAACAACACAGCTAAGTTTGACGTATTTCTCCCATTTTATGATGTGCTGCAGAGTGCTTTTGTGTTATGGTGGGGTTGAAGCCAAAGATTAATACGCTGATCAGTGCCTAAACCTCTCCCAGTCTCTTCCTCTTTAATATCTCCTCCGTGTAGTTTTAATTGCTTTCCAGGAAACACATTTGAATGCTTTGTACTCGTTTCTTCCTCACCTTGCCGTGCTGCCACAAAGCTGAGTCACGCATGACCAAGCTTGGTGGGAATCTTGTCCCTCAATGCCTGAACTCTTTAGGTATGAAGATAAGGTGAAATCTTACTGGCTCCCAAACGGTGCTTACGTGGGCAAATCTGGCGAAACTCCAAAACAATCAAGAGCTCTTGCGCACTCTTCTATGCCAATGAGCCAGATCTGATTAGAGATTTTATGTACTCAGCTTTCATTTCAAAAAATCTCAAGCATAGCAATCCTCTTCTTCTTGTTCTTTATGAAACAGATTTTTTGATTGATGCCCGACATTTTCAGAATTGAGTATGCCATTTTCCCTCAATCTGAGCTCCTAGCAGTGTTAATCTTTAAATCTCCAAAAACATTTTTTTCTTAAGTGTATTTAATCCAGCGTAAAAAGAGCTCAATCCTACGAAAGGTGTCAAACTAGAGACCAGAATTTCTTTATTTCTTTATTTAAGAATGTGAGCAGCCGCCTGCCAAGTGCTGTAAATCTACACGTCAAGACCGAGACAAAAGCAGCATGTATTTGTGCGTCCTTGCTTGCATGTATGTATACTTATATGTATGTGTGTGTGTGTGGGTCTGTGCTTTGTCTGCATACGTCAGTGATCTCAAATTTGTGTGCACATCAAATGCATGTCCATTTCTGTGTGTGTCTACGTGTCTTGGTGCAGGTTTGTTCTTTTTGCATGCATATATGGATATGAATCTCTCAGTGTTGCTCGTCCATGGTTGAATGCACACCTTAACTTGCATGGGAGTGTACCTGTGTGGTGCGTGTGTGCGTGCAAAACAGATACAGGAGTGTTCTGTGGTTTTATAAGTGAACTTTGGACCTCTTGGGTACACGTTGGAGTTGGCAAATGTAGCGTACATTGTTTACCCAAGCCTTTATATAATGACTGGGATGGCAGATCATGTTTACTTTCTCTTCTGTGCAGCTTCGAGACCAGGAAAATGACATCTCAAAAAAGACAATTTGTCTTGTGTACTCTGACTGACTCCAAGTTCAAGAGTCACTTCAAGTGGAAGTATTTCCTGTTTGTTTCTCGGAGGAGAGCTTGAACCTTAACGTTGCTGTCAGCCAATCATCTGCTGCAAAATCCCCAAATTTAAAGAGAACGTTTTATTTTTATGGAAAATGAATTGAGGTGAAATGAATGCTGGCTTTAAGCTTATCCCTCACAGTTACATGTGTTTGTATTTAAAGCACATAAATTGTTCCCTATGAGACTTTCGCAATTGCAAAGTACTGACACCATTAGTGTGATTATTCAGCAGCTACAGCATAACTGGTTGCTTAGCTCAAACATTTGCATTTATGACAAAGCACCATGCTCCATGAGCTGTGGGTGGGAAGTGTTTTCAAGGAGAATCCCATCACAAAAAGACAAGCTCTCCTCATTTATAACAGCAACACAAAGTAGCCTAAATACCACACAAACTCAGTGAATGCAACATTTTGTGATACTGTGGATGCTTATATGTTTATCGCATGATTTTATTGTGCATGGGATGTAAGATGTTACCTCACAATGTATTTGTCAGATTTTCTGACTTCTGACAACAAGTCACCAAATATCCTGACGTCAAGTTCCGATCTGTTCCCTTCTTATTGACCTTGCTGCATGTCTACAAACGGAGCATGACCAAGAAAAAACAAAACAACAACCTTCAAATGACCAATCAGTAAAGCTTATAAGACTTGCGTCTTTGTGTGAGAGGTAGCCTTTTTGGCTTTTTGAAGGCAGGATAGGCTGGGTTCCTGTAAACTCCCAAACAACCTCTCAGCTCAGCACTGCACATATCACTTTGTTCCCAGTTTATTTGGATCATGCACCAGCTTTTGATGTTGCTCCTTCCCCTGGCTGACTCACATCCTGAAATAGTGCTCTTGTGTTACACTAAAACTCCTTCTGAACTGATATCAGTCACAAGGAAAAACAAGAGAGTTGAATATTTAGAGGCCTGGAGAATGTTTTATTCCCTTCAAAAAATAGGGAGAACCTGAATCATGATCAGGCTACATAACTGTAACTGCTAGCCCATGTTAGCTTCCTGTTTTTCATGGCTAGTGGTAATAGATATAGATGCTACAGACACAATAACCAAATCAAATCAAATATATGTTGATATTAAGGGCGTTCCATATGACTTAAATATAAAAAAAAACAGTCAGTCAAATAATTATAACAAAGACCCAATGCCATTGACATGATGCACTCTACACAGTTCAACAGCACAGCAGAGAGGAGACAAATAAATGGTTCTTAGTTAATCAATAGCCATGTAGGCAGATAAAGATCTACTTTTATCACTTGCATAAGTAAGTGCATATATGTACATGCAATGTTATTACATTACATCAAGAAACATTATGTAATAATACTTTTGAACATAAATAATTGTATATTTTAACATATCACCTGGTGATATGGTGATAATGTAATGTGATGCTATGTTATTACATTATTTAACCATACAATACATTAAATACTTAGACAGATTAGAACTTTATATACTATATCAGGGGTTGAACATAAAGAAGAAGCATCCTCAAGGCTGCAATTACTTCTATTACTTTTTTATAGTGCATTGCAATTAACAATAATAAGTCCTCATTAACTTTCCAAAATTTAGCAGTGAGAGTTATGATGTAATATGTGTGTTTATAGCCCGAATGTATTCGTTTTACAGTCTTCACACGGGTGCCCGACATCTGGATACACATTTCAGTTGTTCTCCTGAAGGAGATGGGGCTACCTTCTCATTAACTTTTCTTGAAGCTTTCTTCTATTAAATTCCAACATATTTTCTTTTAAGACTCAGTAGAACGGGGTCTGCACATCTGGCCCTGTCCTCATCCGTCTCTGCCTGTCCTCTGTCGGTAGGGGACCCTCACCATGCAGACAGGCTGAGGAAACATTGCGTACATTGTGTTCTCTCACTCTTTGACCCTCCTCTCTGTTTGCATGTGATCCACACTTTACCTCTGTGGGACTGCACAGCCCTATTGCCCCTGTGGTTTTTCAGACACCAGAGTTCAATGGTTTTAATTTGTGATGCTATTTGAAAGGGAGAATTATACGAGGTGCTGAATATACATGAGATCCCTGGTGCACCACTTCACAGCTGCACTTTGAGTTATAACTGGTTCCCCTTTGAGAGAATGTAAAAAGTGGCATGTGAATGGTTTTAATTCAACAACAGTTATAGCTGGGGTAATTTTATGTGCATATTTACATTATGAACGCATCGTAGCTTGCTGTCCGACTGCACCGATGCTATGTCTGAGGCAATCAATCCAAGTTTTCAATAGCGTTGCCCCAAGTAATACACAAGGGGGGGGGGGGCAGCTGGAGTGGTCCATGTCCTTTCTATTCTATTGTCTATAGATCACATATAAAGTACAATCTAATCAGGATATCATATAAATGTTACCCTTTAAAAGCATTGCTTTTTTTTGAGGGCGTTATGGTCCCCAGTATCTGTATACTACAATGTGGTTCTAAAAAATAAAGTTGTCATCATGAGCAACTTGGTAGAAACACAGCCTGGTCACTGCTATCTCAAGTGACTTTACAAGGAAACAAGTAATATAGGCCTATACACCTAAATATTTGAATTTTTCTTTCTACTTGAAATAGATACATTTTTGTAGTTGACAAAATTTCACCAGCATGATTCATCATAAAACTTAATCTTAGATTGTATTATGAAGTTGTGGAGATGTGAGGCACCCCAGGGCAGAAAGGGATTGACAGATGGCACAAAATTAAAATGTAACATATAAAGTTTTAGGAAATGTATGACAAAATACAATAAATATAAGTAAATTCTTAGTTTTTTGAAAAAGTTTTTGTATATATGACTTGTACTTCTACTGGAAGAATTGTTTTTTAATTAAAAAAAAAGGTGGACTGGAGGTTTAGAACAACAGCAAATCATCACCCTATGTATACATATCCAATACTGGACATGGATCATTTTAACATAAGAATACAAACATGGTAATCTTGTTTATCCACATGCAGGCAACAACAAAACAACAAAACTGTAAAGAAATCTATATACATGCATACATATAAACCCTGTACTGGGAGAAATGGTGAAGAAATTGGAAGACATTATGAACATGAAGGAACATATGATGTTCATTTGTGGAGCTGTTTAAGCCGTAAAAGCGCTTTTCTTCAGCAGCAATGACCGCTAATGACTTGTCTCAAATTATCCGTGGGAAATTAGTTGTTATTCCACCGTCATCTCGCAGGTGACAGAGGATTAGCTTTAATGCTCAGCGGAAGAGCCTGCTGGAGTCTGTGGGAACGATTCTGTGTTTGGATGACACCGACAGCGATAGTAAGCAGGGTGCCTATCATCCAGTTAAATCCAGATTGTGCTGACAAGGCCAGACGTGCATGAGAATCCACGTATGCGAGCGTGTGGCGAACCACACGCATCGACATACACACGGGCATAACAAAAACACATGCAAGCACACAAACGCACATCAGGGGACGGTCCATCGTGGGCCCAGCTCCCTCCAGTGTTGTCCCAGTTGCTGGTGACTTCGGTCACACAGCTGCAGGCTGAGCCAGACACACAGCTGGAAAAGGTTGAGGAAAGTTGGAAGATGAAGAGAGGGAGAGTTTGAGAGGTAGAAATGAATTGAAAGAAGGTGGTAATATTAAAATAAGGTATTCTTTAGAAAAAGAAAAAAAAAAGGTTAAACAAAAAAAAGAGAGGTACTCAGGATGTTATATGCAGCCAAGGGCGTTTAATCACCCTTTTTCTTCTTCCTCAATCAAATTCACTTTTTCAAACGTCTTTGATTTTCTCTGTCATTTTCCCTCTTTACTGTTTTGTGCTGTAAAGCAATTAAGTGGAAGGGCTATAAAGATGCCCAGCCATTAATCAGCAGATATATTCACTTATAGCACATATGCTGCCATATAAAGATGATCAGCCTTCACTTAGCAGATATATTTATATACAGCACAGATGCCACAAACCTTCTTAGTGACATCCTTTTTGCTCATGATGAACATAGAGTTCCAAAAACGTTTTTGTAATGACTTGTTGATGTTAAAATTGTAGCACATTGAAGCTCAACAGATGACACTGTTTGCAATGAAAAATAAAACCTGCCAACTTAGAGCTGATAGTGCGGTATAACCCATTGCTCTGCCTTGGAGCGATTCTATGTGTATCAATCAACTTCACAGCACATACTGTACAGTAGATTTCCTTTTCCCAGTGCCATGACAGTCAGGATTTCGGTGCAGTATGTACCCATTAGTGGGATGTCAGCATTCTGCGGCTGAAAGTGACTCAGATTAGACATAGATACACACAACCACACCAACTACGACAGCTACACTAAAGTAACATAGGCAGATGAATATAGACAGATGGCAGTGAACTCTGTAACCTTTTGTTCTGGGACATGATCCAGCCAACAGTGTAAATATCACAGGTGCCATGCAAAGTGGCAGCCACTGCCACTCAGTGTGATTTGGATTCATGTCTTTTGAATATCACTTTTCATGCTTTGTACTGTATGTAAGTAAATAGCATGCATACATGCATACCCTGATTTTAATTCCAGAAATATACACTAATATATATTTTAGATTAGAAACACAAATAGGTTGTGTGTATCTAATTACACCAGACAGAAAAAAAATAATGATCAATTCAACAGTTTTCTCATAAAAGTTTATAGTAATATAGGGGACCCGAACAGAGTTTGAACAGAGTCAAAGGGCTATGACATAGCTACTGTAATAACAGAGTCCACTGCTATTTAACACTGCATGGCCAATTGCATCCACAACCTTTGACCTTTTGTAGAGCATCCACAGAGCCATTAGTGAGATCACTTAATTGCATCCTGAGAGTCTAATCCGTGGTTTTCCATAGCAGACAATCTTGTGTGTGTACACCTGTTTGCACTAAAAAACACAGATGGGAATCCTATGGGCTATTGGCTAGAATATACTGTTATTTCTTTTTAGGGGGATGTTGGGTTGGGGGGATAATTGTGGCCTGACAGGAGTTCACCATACTGTGATATTCCCCGGACACACTCCTCTTGGTCTACGTCAGTATTTCACAGTAAATTTAGCCAGGACATTCTCTTCGTTATAGCACAAGGTAAATCTTTACATTATGGCCTGAAGCTGTCTGCTGAATCACAGCCTGGTGCCAGATGCTGCCAAGTCCCCAAGCTTGTTAACTGCAATATACTGCACACAGCACCATTAGCTACAGTACTGTGTGCCCTGCTGTAAACTGCTATTAGTTTCAGTGAAGGCTACTGTGTATTCACTTATAATCACTTTGTATGAACTGAAATTAAGTAGAAATGAAGCAATACAGTGGCCCTTGTGTTGTCTCGAGGAATCAAATCAAGACAAGTGAGTCTTTTGTGGTGGTAATGAACAAAGTTAATCATGTCACCTAGGCAGATAGAACGAGATCTTCCATCAAGGGACTAATGAGTTTCAGTTCCGCACAGATGCTGAAAAGTACAAACACACACACACACACACACACACACACACACACACACACACACCTGGTCGCGGTGTCCTCTGATTTTGTAACAGCTGCCTTTAGGGATATACAGGGGGAAAAATGCTATGCTATGTTTCCTGCCATGCAAATCATAATTAAAGCCTTTCTGTAGCTAAGTACAGCCTATTAAAAAGTTGCTCCTTTGCCGTCTGTAACCAACATTTAGCCAAACTGCTTAACACAGCAGCGCAGACTCATAATAAATGCTGCGTCCACAACATAGGCTACTGTTTTTAAACTCTTAAGCTAATACAGTATATAATCAGGTTTAATACCTGGTTGTTTAGGCTGTGTGACATCACTGGCATCATGAAATGGTATGACAGCAAAAGTCACATTTATTTTTCTCTTTACCCCTCATTCTCCCTTTCTTCAGAGATTCTGGGAACTAAATTGCTGTCCCCGCTAACACAACATGATAACACGATTAAAAGCCTTGTCAATCACTCTTGCTGTTCTCCTGGATGTGTCTGTGTGTGTGTGTGTGTGTGTGTGTGTGTGTGTGTGTGTGTGTGTGTGTGTGTGCCTTCTCATGTTTACACAGACAGTATTGGTCATATGTGTGAGAAGATAATTGTCTGGCACATGTAATTACATGGCGCCACTTGTGTGGCAGAAAAATAAAAACAAGAAGCACCCTGTGGTTTACAATACTGTAAAGAAACATACAGTATCTACGATGTTACCCATTGGTTTCATTAGAGGGAAGGTTTCAGCTATCTTGTCTCTTGCTGGAGGCAAAAAAACTTTTTTCTGGATATCATAAGTGCTACATTAAGACGAATACATGTCTTTTCATGTAACACCCCAAGAAATTGGAGACAATGAAAGAAGAAAAAGAAAAAGAAAAACATCCACCTGAGTGTGAATGACTAAGCTGAATACAAAAGGATTAAATGTTCTCAATTTTAAATGAATTGCTCCTGACATGACGGGTGTAAACATGCCCAGTGCAAGCCATCCATTCCCTCTGCTGTCCCCGGCAAATAACCCTGAGTAATGATTGTGATCAGTGATTGAGTGTTAGAAACTGAACTGAGTGAACCTGAAATTCCACCATAACAAGAAAATATAAATTACATTTTGTTGACTTGAGAAGGTGTGTGGTACAATAATATTCACCCGACCAAATTATCTTTAACTGTAGGCTGCAGTAATTAATAATCTTAAGGTATACTGTAGACTCACACTTCTGATCTGAAGCTCCGTATTATTGCTTGACATTTAGTTCATTATACCTTTGCCTATTGAATTGATATCTTAATAATACAATATTTGACATTACAGTAAATCTTATCTAGTGATAGATGCCAATTAGCAAATGTTACAAAACAAAGAATTCACCTTTGACAACATGCAGAAACACGACTGTCTGTCATGTAACACCACACCTGCTGTGCATCAAAATACCGTATCAAATGTCAAAACCTTTCACTTGCCAAAAAGATGGGAAAAAATGCAGACAGAGGTTTCAGACATTTACACAGAACTGTCAAAACTTGAGAGCAAATGCAATTAATCATGGCGAGAGTAACTTACTTTTGCTGTTGCACCTTTACCAGTGGCAATTAGCTCTCCAAACATTACTATATTAATTACACCCCTCAAGACAAAAGAGGCTTTCTGAAACAAAAGACAAAGACAAACCCACTAGGCCTTAAAAGTGTTTAGGGGATTGTGAATGCTACACACACAATCTGAAATGTTACATAAAGTACCACTGAGCTAATTTATCTGCCTCAGCTTGGTTTTACACACACAGTTCTGAGCAGTGTAACAATTTCTCTGAAGCGCTCCAAAACCATTCCATATAAGTGAGCAAACACTATGATGTTTGCTCTTATTTGGCTGCCTTTAGAGTCCTGGAAAATCTGGTGCCCGATAAGGTCATTAGATGTCGAACAAGTCTATTTCACATCATGGAACAATGGCCCGACGATGTGTTTTATTACACTTATTACCACTGATTGAATGAGGTATGGAGATAGGCATGATGATTGTTCAGGTACACTTGATATTTTGCTTTGTCTGCCTGAAACAGACGCTCCAGCAGCAAAGAGATGAAACAATTGGTGCATTTTCATTGTGACTCTCGGGCATTGTGTTCCACTGGATTCGAGATGCATCATACAAGTGCCAGTCAGAGCATGGCACTCACAGTTATGGCTGCTTATCCAGAGGTATCGCCAGCACGCCAGTCAATTGTCTCTTTGTGCTTTGAGAAAACAGTTGTTGAGAACAAACAACAGCAGAACAGGGAGCAAACAGTCAAAGGGCTCCTGACGCTTCATTTGGAAGCCAAGATGGGACACTCTCAGACGCGTCCCACTATTGGGTCTATACCACCCTCTCCCAGGACGGTGTGCGCCCTCCGCCTGGCCGAACCGTCCCACAGATTCTGCTGCCATTACCAGCACTTCAGCTATCCTGAGAGAGCTATGAGCTACTCGCCCCCTTACTCACCGAGTCTGTTTAAGAGGCCAGAACGGCGGTAAGTGGGGAACAGCAGAGGATAGTCAGAGAGTTTGTCTTGTGTGTGAGTGGATATCTGGCATGATGGCGTGTCAGTGACAGATGTGCACATTAAAGACAGTTCAGGAGAAGATGGCTGGTAACGGCAGTGTGTCAGTGTCTAAATTATGTTGTGTTTTAGATGCAGTATTGTCATGAAATGGCTTGGATTATAATTCACACATATGGCAGCGTTGGAAACTGTTTTTTATAATGTTCAATCTTGCCAAATAGAGAAGAAAACAGTAAATGATGCTGCAGCATCATCTTTTCTGTATCAGCTGTGTTTAAAGAGATGTTGTGCCACTTTAACACATCTTTATTTCTCTGACATAAACCTTAATGATCATGATGTTAAAAGTCATCTTTTGGATTTCCACTGATTGTTGGCCGCAGAATTTACAGGAGGCAGAAAGTGATTTCGCTACTAGCCCTTGAATAAAAATGTCAGTCCTTTCATCAGGTTCTGCATGTATTGCATGTTAGATACAAGCTATCACATGAAGCTATACATGCATTCCAAGGGCAGAAATTGCCAGCCTGTTAAATTCATTGAAAAACCTTATGAGCAAGACCACGGCGAAGTACCTTGTTTCTATTAATGGTGGCTTATAGGTGATGTGATAATAATGAGTGCCTCTGGGTGTCCCAGTGTATGTGGAGTGTTCAGTATTCATTGGTTGTAACCGCTCCTGTTGCTCACACTGACAGCTTCCACTGAGACAGCCTCTGGCTGCAGCCTAAGGCAGGGCTGTGTGTTCTCAGGCCACACTCTCATACATTCCTAATTATAAAAAAATGCAGATGGGACACACGCAGTAAAAAGAAGAGAAAGGCATCTTTTTGACCAAGAAGTGATCTCAAACTGATAGATTTTGTTTTCTCTGCGCATTTGACTACCTGTGTTTCTTATTGGGCTGTACTGAGTTCATCTCGAATTTGATCAAAACCCAAAAATAACGCATCTCAGCCTCACTCTTCTTCAGCCATTGGTGCAGATGAATCAGAATTATATAACGCAGTTGGCTCTTGCACAAGGGACATCTGATGGAGACCGTGGCCCATCGCCTAGCTGAATAGTGACTCACTGGATATGGCACGCGCCAAACATGGTCAGGCAGTAAGAGTTCCAGAGCAATATGAAGGGCTTAATTTCTTGAGAAGGCAGCACTGGTCAATATCTGTGGTACATAAACTGTTAAGAAACATGCAGATGCAATTTAAACTAGACTTGCTTAAGCTGCGTGTAAATATCTTTCACTTGTTAAGATTTGTGTTGGAGCAGTTTTTAAACTGTGAATTATGCAGGCAAAGCAGGAAGGTTATGAGCATCCAGTTTACACTGTCATCTTACTGCATATGGCTCATTAGGTATATTTTACTTGATCCGTCCAGGAAGCCTTCCCACTGTCTGTTGTTTCTATCTGTGCATCTGAGGACAGCTACAGGTAATCTGTGTGACTCCCCCCTCCTAAGTGAGACTATCACAGCGGGGCAAGGTAATTCACCAGCCCCTCATTGCCAGAACAGGGCCTGCTATTAAACCTGGCAGCTGTACTGTCACAGCACGAAATCTGAGACGACAGGCACTATGGGCTCTAATACCCAGTCAATGTGCTTTCTGCTTAGCCTTGTTAGGCCTACCAAAAGTCAGCCTTTCCACTCTCCCCATTTTACATAACAGAACTCCTTTTTCTACAACAAAATGTGGCAGACCTTAGTTTGCTATAGTGAGGGCTCTGGGTCATTTAGTATAATTTAAGTTTCCTGTACAGTGCAACCTTTTAGGAAATTTGCATGGAAAACCATTTCATTTTTATACACATAAAATAAGACCCACTCCGAAGAGAATTTAAATTCTAGCTGGTGATGTTCTCCATGTCGTTAGTGCTTTGGAAGAAAAACATTATACAACAGAGACTCGCTAATAGAAATTTAATTGGCTTACCAGTATTGGATCAAAAAAATGTAACAGAAAAAAGGAACATAATGTGACAGCTGAGAGGTGCTTAGCAATTACATTAAAGCTATTAAAACCTGCATGAATGCCTCACTTAAAAAGTGTACTTGCCAGTACTCAGTTGGAAATGCGGTGAAAAGAAAGATAACAGATAATAGCAGGTGTGTTTTTCTCTGTGTCTTCTGTGGTCAGCTTCTACTAAAACTTGTTTATCACACTTTGCAGGATGCTCAGTACAGTTGCGCCACATGTTGTAACATGCAAGTTCAAAAGACAAAGTGCAAGAGGTCATAGCCTACACCAGAGAGCAGTCTTCAGGTTTAAAGCCAGACAGATTCCTGTATGCCCTCCCAATGAGTGGATATTTATACTAAATATAGCCTAAGTGGTGGTACACAGAACATGTGCACTACAATCTGTGTTCCCCTAAAATATCCTTGCCTGCTTTGTTGTTTAGTCCAGACATTAGAAGGAACTACAGTGTGATAAAAACTAAACAAAAAAACAAGTTGTAGGCTATGGCATATGTGATCAGTATTAAATACATAAATGAATGAATGAATGGATGAACGAATGTATAAACAAATGGATGTAGATTGTCCTTTGAGAATTTTCTATATGTTTTCTAAGAAGAAAAAAACAACCTGGAGTTGTTGATTTATGGAGGCAGGAAAAGGTGTACAAAAAATTCCGTGGTAAACACTGTGTCCGTGAACAGAGCCTTTGTTATTAATATTAATATTGTCCCCTACGGGCCGGTGTACTAGACATTTTCACCACTAGAGACCGATAGAGTTCAGACATAGACTGAGTGGAAATTGGCAGGGAGAGAGGTTGTTGCAGGACATTCCGTTATAGCATGCAGCCTACTAATTAAGGACAGTTTTACAAGTGTGTACTTGGCAAATCAAGAACAAATTAATACTTTTAAATTACATATTTAAAGAAAACATACTGTAAAATTGCCTTTTTTTTTAGTTGTTTTTTTGACAATTCGAGGTTTCATTTATTGCCGACACTAGTGACTTATTTCTGCAGACCTACTGTGACATTTGTTTCGGTGGTTGTTATGATGTTGTCGATTGCATCGAGTACGGATTTGGGTCTGTGGGTTAACTGCAGAAGCCAGTGGTAGAGGAAAAGTTCAGAAGCAGGGCATATGTAATGCAGCATTCAAATGCTTCTTTAAAAAACTCGTTTTTTCTAGGATCCCTTTTGTTTACTTATAGTAAGCTTAATGCAACCTAAAATTTATTTTTTTAATACCAAAAATAATTTTTTAATGTTTTGTTTTATAAAATAACTGTTTGAGAGGTGTACTTTGCACTTTGCTTTGCAGCATAACAATGACAAATGGATTGTTTTAATAATATAAAAATAATTGATAACACTGAGTTGTTTTTGTCTTTGATTGTTTTTTTTATGAGATCCATCCAAAAAGAAATCTATCATACTATCAAGACGCATGGGCTACTTTAAGAGAGCCCGTCGTAGAACTACATCACTTTTATATTTATAATCTGTAGTATGTGTATCATGAAAAATGTAAATATCAAGTAATTAATTATTTAAAATACAGTAGTTCCCTGAAATGAATGCATTAACCTAATATTAGGCATTTTATATATATTTTATAATTGTAGGTTGTATACACCATTGCATCATATGATATGGTGTTATTTGTTATATTTCAATCTTCTGCACAATAGCATCAACACAAAGAACACCGCCTCCCCCACCAGTTGAATAAAAATCAAAGTCTCACAAAATAGCAATAGAGCAAAAGAGCCAGCCTCGTAAATACTTGAGTATTATTACGTGACTGATCGTACTTTGTTATCTCTCCCTCAATGTTTATTGTGTAAAAGTTTGAGGTGGGATGCATTCATCATGGTCCAGTTCATAAATCCAGTTTTTCCTATGGCGCGGAAAGGCACCATCAAATCTGACCCGCCACCTGCATGTACGCGTCAGATGACGTCAGGAGGCAAGTCATTTAAATAGAAGCCGGTGGCAGAAATAGCATCAGACAGTCGCTTGTTTAAACCGGCGAAGCTTATACCTCGACACAGCATTGCGCTCAGCTAGCAGCAGCGAGTTAGTGCATCGCTACGAAAGACGAAACAAATCCGGATATACAGTTAGGTGACCAACCAGTCGCAAACGTGGCGAGAAGCGTAATCCAAACGAGTCTGGTACTCAACATGAGCGCGGAGATGTTCGGTAAAACACCCATGGAGGTGGCCGTCTACCAGCTGCATAACTTCTCAATCTCGTTTTTCTCCTCGTTACTCGGAGGAGACGTTGTATCTGTCAAACTTGACAACAGGTAAATATCCGACACAGTCGCCATATTTTAGAAATGCATTATTTCGTTAATAATGATTACTTAATAATGATTACTATACATCGGAGCACGAGCCTATTCTCATTCTGACGTTGCTACAGGCCTCCAGCTAATTACGTTACTATTTTTCTATATTTCCATATAGCGGTTTATAACAAATGCTCTCGTGTGCAATGTCTGATATACTTTGAAATTTCACATTGCCTCCAAATGCTCTCTGCCCAACTACCTTTCTCTTTGCTGCTGTCTGTTTGGACTTTGAACAGATATGTGCGCGGAGCTATGTAGGCTACTGTATCAGTTCCTCATACACTCACGCTATAACCTAAATAAAAGCCTGACCATACTCTCAAAGCAATACTTAAAATGACGGCAGAGTAAACAGCTTTTCCTTTCTCTTTTGCAAGCTTTCTGTTTCACTGTCTACCAACGAATTCATTAATCCGCAATATGTTTGTTTTCCTAATAGTTTGGGGTCGAGTTGAAGTTAAGTAAGTTGAACTGTTAAATAATGGCCTCTTTTCCTTGTCTTCTGCAGTGCCTCTGGTGCTAGCGTTGTGGCCATCGACAACAAGATTGAACAGGCGATGGTAAGCCGAGATATGACAAACGCCACACAAAGACATGAGAATAGGTTGCACTATAAAGTACATGCATGTCTTTTATGTTCAAAATGCAGTTGACAGATTCCATTATGTCCTGAAGAAACGTTTTGTACATCAGCGTGCACAGTGTAAAAGCTATAACCCACTGACCTCCTCAAAATGCAGTTTCCCCAATGCATCCTGCACAAAAGCATCTCTCTATGAACGTCCCTGTGATGTGAAGGCAGCATAGACTAGTGTATGCTTTATTCATGTGATAAAGTAGAAAACAAGTGCAGAAGATGATGGCAGGAAGTACAAAATAAACAGAGACATTTTGGCAGCTTACAATTATTGAAAACACCAATAGTCTGTTGTAACATGTATACTTCACTGTAGATCCATGCCAGTAAATGGACAAAATGGTGTATAAGAAATACTGACCGCAAACACCATAATTTTTTTTAGCACATGCATCAGCTGTGCAGCCAAGCAGTTCAACATTATCATTTCTCTGTTTCTATATCTAAACTGATCCAGCTGTTCTTCTTATTATGACAGGATCTTGTCAAGAACCACCTGATGTACGCGGTGCGTGAGGAGGTGGAGGTCCTCAAAGAGCAGATCAAAGAGCTGGCGGAGAAGAACAACCAGCTCGAGAGGGAGAACTACCTGCTGAAAAATCTGGCCAGTCCAGAGCAGCTGGAGAAGTTCCAGTCTCGCATCCCGACAGACACGCTGTTACCCCTGGACAATGTGAGCTCCCAGGTGACCGCAGACCAGCCCTGCAGCCTCAGCACTGGCTCTGCTGTATAAGTGGCTCTGCCTTGGGGCGGGCAGAGCCACTGTTTCTTTACAGTAATGGACCTCCATTTGAACGTAAGCGTTACAAAAATCGCCTCCGCCGAGAACCCTTCGTAAGAGTGAAGGTGACGCATCGGGGCTGTAAATGATCGATGGGACACAAAAGAACTGTTGACATTGATAAGCACAAAACAGAACTTAGGACGCTCTGACTGGGGCGGTGTCAGGCCCGTCCTCTGATACCGTCCAACTCTTTGTCGTAGTCTCTCTGTGTAGACCAAAGTGCTACGAATAGAGAGAGGGCTGGCTAGACACCAACGAGCGCTTGCTTTCAGACCGCAAGGGGGCTTTCCCTGCCCTTCCAACAAACACCCTTTGCTCCAGAGAGGGGGGGGTGAGGAGGTGTTGATTGGGCTGGCCCTGCCGCTGCTAACTTGGAAAGTGTTGGGGAGGGTGCTCCCCACTCACCCAGAGGAGACTCATCTGAGGTGGTCCTCCATGTCTCAACGAGAAAAACCCCATTGTGTGGATTTGTCCGTTCTCAAAATACAAGTTTCGAGGACTCCCAGCCACACATTTCAGCCACATGATGAGGACTTTTCCTGTACCTATAATGTATGTGTTCTTGTACATTTAAGCATAACAAGAATAATCAACAGAATAAGCTAAGGCAACAGGTGGAGGTTAATGCAGTATAGCCTATTAGAGCTGGTGGAGCGCTGCAGTAGACTGATGAGTAAACTGTAATGATTCATAAAATATAATCTCATATTGCCTGCTGTTGGGGCTTGCTGCTTATGGGGGGAATTAATCCAGCTATGTCTTCTGTTTTTTTGTTTGCGATTCTGAACAAAAATCAGTTGTTTTGTAAAATAAGAGCATTGAGTGGTCTTACAAGATTTTTTTATTTGTTTTTTAAATAGTCTTGGGGGACAGGCATATCTGCCTACCTTGTCTGCCTAGCTCTTCACAGTAAAGGATAACTACAATGTACATAAAGTTGAAACATCCTGAAGTAAACGTAGTGGAGATGGTGAGCAAGCAGAAGCCAGCATTTGTTGCTGCAGATGCACTCCTGATTTTAGCAGCGTCGTCCAATATCTGTTTCTTGCTCAGATGCCAACTTGATAACGATGGCATGACAACAGTGCCTGTCCTTTTTAGTAAGAGAGGAACACATTTCCACACTGAGCTCTGTTGTTGTTGTTGTTGTTTTCTAGCTACCAAAGACTTTTTGCCTTTTTTTTGTTTTTGTTTTTTTTTCTTTCTTTTTTTCTCCCAACAGAAACTGAGCAAACCAGGACCATGTGTAAAACTTCACAGGGAGAAGTCTTGTTTGTAGCTAGTGGAAAAGTTTTTATGTGTTTTGTAAAGATAACGGTATTGTTTCTGTAAAGTATCCTCAAAGTTGTTCACTATGGTGTTTGGATACAACTGCACATTTGCAATAAACCTTATGTTTACATAATATGATACGTTGACACTGTCGTGTGTGTGTGTGTGTGTAAAAAAATTATAGATGTATGATGTGATCCCATCGCAGACTCCTGGCAGTAAAGTTAAATTAATGATATAACACACAGTATTATGACAATACATTATCTGTTTTATATGGGGAGTAATGAATGCTAGGTCACATTTCTTACAGGAGCAGTAATGCCAGACCAGATTAGTTTTTTTTATTTTTTGCATCACTTATGGTAGTGTTTTGGAGGTTACATATTCTATGCAATGGAAACAATTATTCACTGGAAAACCAGTCAGGGAACACAGACCGATGAGGTGGCTGCAACAACTTGCAGAGAATTACTGTGAAATCTTTAATTTAAATTTCAGAGGAAACAACACATCTGTTTGCAAAACTAACCTCTTGAAAGTTGGAGCCACTCATCACAACATCTTGTATAGGATGTTGATTTGTTCAGCTTTGTGAGCCTTGTTTGTGTTTACAAGGTCAGTCTTGATGAGCAGCATGTGATTTTATGTTTTTGAGCCACGAGGCTCATACTTTAGACAAAGGTACTTTTAATTTAGCATGTTTGCTCCTCAGACTTAGGAAAGACTCATCCCATTGATACTTTTTAAGAAAAGTTTTTTTTTTCTTTTTCTCCCAAAGTCAAAAGCTGTGTGACCACTAATAGTGAAGTAATAATAGCTGGTTGCCAGAGGACAGGAATCTGCCTGGGTGAAAAAACAGTTTGTCCTAGTAGCATTTCAGACAGATTGGCAGCCAGTCAGTTCAGCCTGTGTGTAACTAGATATGCTGCGGCATCCCTGGTGTGTAGACCAGGCTCACATCCATTGCTAAGATCAGAGAGTCTCAGCTCGGGGTCCAGAATCACCACCACAGATCAAATAGCATGAAAGTAAACACAGTGTCTTCCCCATTGCTCACTGTTACCCATAAAACTGAGGTCCCTCCCGGTGTTTTGTGTCAAAACAACTGATTCTATGTGTGATCAATATGGCTGTTATGAAATGCTTTCTGCATGGAATTAGTGGCAGGTGGGATGTGCAGCATATTGACTTTGTTTAATGTAGCAAAGAGGAGAAGGTCAGGCGTTTATTGGCTCTTTTGCACAAGATAATTAGAGTCAGTCTTCTTATACAGATACCTGAACACTTTGTGGCTGTCAATTAAAAGAGGCTGAAGGGTCTGCTACAGCTGGAAGTGGCACTGCAGTTTAATCATACTTGCGTTAATGGCTAATGCAGCCGCAGTGGAAAAATCCATCTGGCTGCACAGCTAGCGTGTGTACATGCCACAGAGGCTCACAGAAAGTCTGAAGACAATTAGGGCCTGGGCTTGATTTACTATTTTGCTTTGACACTTATTCTGTCATTCTATTTTGGGAGTGGTTTAGGAACAGTGTGTTCAAGAATCACTTTAGTGCATGTGGCTTTTTTATTTGAAACCGATTTTAACCGTTTTTTCAGTCGTGCAGAACTTGAGCCGCATCAGGAAAATAGACCATGTTAGAAATGCCTTTTTGTTTATTTGTTCCCTCCAGTTATCTTTGAAATACAAGTTGTTTTTTTAAGGTCAAATAGTCTTAAAGTCATAAAGGTGTACAGGATTTGATTGTATTATTCTTACCTCATTATAACACATCTGTGTGGATGTAAAAACAAAGCACTAAGTATGTCATTTCAACACTTCAAACCAAGATGTTCGAAATTACATAAGCCAATTTCAACATCTTTTTCTCTCTTAGAATCATCAATGAAACATTGATCTCAGCCCTGGTTATAGGCTCACTAGCTCACTACTCACAAGTTCAGTTAAATATTAAAAGTGTGGGAAGAGCCTTCCGTGTGGAATTAAACTTTAGATTGGAGCTTACTTGAAATCAGGCAGCCAAGGGAAGAGTTTGTGTTGGATTACTAGTGTTATGCAATCCAAAAAAAAAGAACATCTGTTTCGGATGGAAATTCAGGGGTTTTGCTGGGATAAGCGAGCTCTGCCTCAATGTGGTTGGGATCGCATGCAGGGGAATCATTTGGTCTGACTGCTTTTCATGCAGACACACACAATTTGTGTGTACTTTGAATGTCAGCGTATTCATCATGTCAACATTAAAGTCAGAGCTGAATGAAACAAAATGTCAGATTTGAGCTGTATGCCATGCTGTAATGCAGTGTCATGCAATGCACATTTCCTGTAATGTAAACAAGGAGTCAATCTGCTTTTCCAAACAAAGCCATTCAAAAGAGTTTAAAATTGCTGATGACAGATGGTTAAATAATATGAAAAATGTCCCGTTATTGCTCTCTCACATAAGAAAGCTGATTACCTGCTTTAGGGATACAACACTTTTCAAAACTTAAAAAACATAATTTCATTGACATCTTCCTCCACACCACTTTTTAATCTGCTGAAGGGACAATTTTACATTGAACTCAGAGAAGGACAGAGTCAAAAAACAAAAAAACAATGCACAAGTCCATGTAGGGGTTGGTTACAACCTGTCAGAGCCAGATTTATTGATGTATTGCTGTCTGGTCATGACTGTGTATCAGTAACTGCTTCATGATGTTCAGTTCAAGCCTCTGTAACCTCGAATGTACAAAGTCCAGCCACACAGACACAGTTGTTGCACAACAGAAAGATGCTGGTTATGCCTTGAATCGTGTATAATCAAATTAATCCTCCCCCCTGAGCCTTTCCATATCTGATGTAGCTGTGTGACCTCTTACACATTTCATTCTATTTTTGTCCACATGATGGGCCAAACAACAATAATCCTCAAAGCTGTCAACATTAGAAATGAGGTCAGTGTTGACGTGTGGTTTCTTGGCTGAAAGATAGATATAGAAAAGTGCTTGCTCTGCCTAGTTTTTACAAGAAGTAATCTCTCTCTCTGGTCCAAAAATAATTGCAGCACAAACCTTCGCAAAGCTCATCTTAAACACATCAGTCTCCCTGCCATATTTGCTGAAATGTTGGGAAATAAACTGTTGAAATACATTTGTTTTGGATTCAAAAGGTCACAACCGATGAACATGATGAAGATGTCCTGTCTGGATGTTAGCATTGCTAATGCTATTCAGAGGATACACCTGACGAACCGTAAGACACAACAGTCTTAAGGGTTAAGTGTCTGGAGTTTGCCATGCTTCTAGAAACAATATATGGATTTAAAAAAATGTGTATTACACCCGAGGATGTTGGAGAGCCTAACCTTAATGCAAGCTGTTGGTTGGATTTATTATATTTTTTAAGTCCTTGTCTGTCCAGTGATACACTAAAACATGAACACTTTTGTTCTGAAAAATTCATCTGTGATGAAAATGTATTTTATTTGAATCTTGGACTAAAACATTTAAACTCAAAATGTATTCTGTGGTGTAATTTTACCACGATCATATGAAAAAAAGCATATGTGGTTGTTTTTCAGTAAACTGAACATTAAAAAGAAATAGCTAAATTAAAACAGAACAGTTAGCATTTTAGTGGATTGGGGCTTGGCTATTGTGAGTGAGAAGCTCTTGTTTTTCTTCTCAATGGTGAAGGTGTTTGTATCCCAACTGATCAAAGCCGCTTTAGGAATGCAATCAGCTCAGGACATCTAATTAATAAAGACGAAAGGTCAGCAGCCAATGGTTTCAGATTTACGGTGATACCCCGGTTCATGGCACTACTGCACAGCAAGAGCCCACACATCATTTAAAGCCCCGCTGACCTCACTAACATGTGACCCATGCAGGGCCAAAGGGGAGATGGTTGCATAACCTGCACAATACTGAACATGTACATTTCCCAAGCTGTGTTCCTTCAGAACAGTGCATGGGCAACAATCACAAGATCACAAGAGAAGGCTTCAGGGTTTTCTAGGTAGCTGTGATACAGTATGGCATATAGCTCAAATCTGATGTTTGAAACAAGATTAAAAAACAATAGTGCAAGATTGTGTACTGGACGTGTACACAGATTATCCAAGACTTGTTATAGCAAGAAATCAAGTTCACTTAAAACACAGAAGGGCCCCATTTTAGTTTTACACACTACACTGCAGTGCAGTGCAGTGCAGTTGTAATTCCAGAGATAGGCAGTCTCTTGATCTATTTTTAACATCTTTTATATGCGACACAAGCAATAACAAGGCAAGTGAACAAAGTAACAAATGAAAGATGTTACTTAAAGATGAGGGTGGTAGCTAAGACTTCAGCAAACCTCTAGAAATGTAGACAGTGTTAAGTTTATGGATCAGTTTTCTGCAGCATGTTTATGCTCATACTATTTTCTATCACAACAGTTATTTGGTATAGTTTTGGAGACATTATGCAATTCTCCCTCCTCCATTGTGGTCTATTTGTGTGACTGTGCCCTTTGTGTAGTAAACATCCCTTATCCTCTGTACCAGTTTTGGCCCATGCGAAATGAGCTGTCAGTGGGCTGCAGGAAGTTTAAGATGTAAACAGAGTAGGAAATGAACTCCAGACAACCTTGGGAATAATATCATAAAATGTTGAAAAATATTTGTTACATGTGAAAAGTGACATACATCATGATCTCTGGGGTAGACACACTTTTAAATTATAAAATATGACGCGTCAATTGAGATATTTGCTACATTTTAATGTGCAGGCTTATGAGGCAGTATGAGCTATTACTCCTTATTGACATCAACACAATGTTCCCAAATCCAGGTTTAGTCTTTTTTCATTATGTGCTGCTAGGTGGAGTTGGTTGGGTGGCCACAGAAGCAAGTCATGGCATGGCAAGGCACGCATCGAAATAGGAAAACAGATGATGATGATAACAACCATCATACTGTGGCTGTCCTTTTTATGATTATTTAGAACGGGGGAAACACATTCCTTTGTTGTGACATGCATGGCAGGGGGAAAAACAAGCAAGTAAAATAAATACAATTTCATGCAATACTAGCAGAGTAGCAGTTATTGCTGCCATGTAGCCCATTTAAACAATTACTCTCTTAAATACTGATTAAAACTGTTGTAGTGTATTTGCCCAATGTCAGAAATAAACCTCTTATATAATGTAAATTGAATCAATGGAACATTCTGAGTAACAAATGTTTGTGTTAGAAGTAACATGCTTCTCTGTTACAAGCACTATATCCACTTTGTTTTTTTACATTCTGGTTTGCACAAAGTTTATAAAACAGAAATAAAAGAAAAACAAATTAAACAAAAGCCTTATGTTGGCCTTCTGCAAGTCTGTCAATTATTGTTTTCAAACGCAACAGGCCTTTTCATGGAAGACGCCTACATGATTTCATACTGGGAAGAGCACAGTAACAGTGTTACTGATAACATTAACAATGGCTCTGTTTTATTCAAGTGGCCTGGTAGGTCATGACGCTGTGGCAGTGAGCCAGCACGCACAATACCAGGATCCTAAAAGCAACGCAGCTAAATGGAATTTATAGATCTCCACCTGTGCTTTTCCCACTGTGACAAGTCAAAGTGTTGTCCTTGAAAAGGCCTGTTGCATTTTAAAACAACACATTTGGTAGCACAAACCATATTGTAACTACTTTGAAACAGTTGCAATGCTACAA
This sequence comes from Sander lucioperca, assembly GCF_008315115.2. Classification (NCBI taxonomy): domain Eukaryota; kingdom Metazoa; phylum Chordata; class Actinopteri; order Perciformes; family Percidae; genus Sander; species Sander lucioperca. The sequence goes on from NC_050173.1 coordinate 31,441,527, forward strand.
ATGAAATGACAAAGATATATAGAGCAGTTCACACTGACCTTTTGATATTTTAACTTGTCATAGCAGGATAAGCACAGGTGTAACTAATACAGCTAAAATGGCTCAGGACTATTATGTGTCACACGCACAACACCAGGGCAGTGGCTTACCAAAATGCAATTAAGTTTTACAGATGTCATTAATTATACCTGTGCTTTCCCTGCTATGACATGTCTGCCATGAAAAATGAGTATAGGTTGTCAGATGAGGATGTTTGATGTCAAAATGGCAGCCGTTCATTAAATACAGTACCAAAAAAATGTGCAAACTTCTTGTTTGCTACAGGACTCCTGCAGCCTACCATATGTATGGGGCTGAACAGAATTTGTAAGATTTCCATTCGGTCTTGTGAATGTTTACTTTATGTCTGACTTTCTGTTTTTAAAAAACACAATAAACCATTGTGAAATTTGAGACAGATTGGAGTAGGAAAGTATTATTGCCATTACTCTTTGTCACAGTCACACATTGTCCCTGTTGGTTATAAAAACATCTGTGGACTTCAGTTAAACAATGTAATTATTTTTAGTAAGAAAACAGCTTGAAGATATGTGCGTTGCGTGTCACTTGATCTGTAGGTGCCTTCGTTCTCATGGTGAGTTTGAAAGTCCCCTCAGATTCCAGTCTTGTGAGCACTTCTAGTTTGCAGATAGATTTTTTGGAAATGCACGAGGGAATGTTGTGGAAAGAAGAACAGGCTGACTCAGCAGAAGATTTCTCAACTCATCTTGCGCAAATAAGTCTCAACAACTACATAATGAAATTGAGTTTTATTTTACTTTCCACTTTCCAGTCTTTTTTTCAGGCGTGTCTGGCAAGTTGACATCCCGAAAGTGAACGCGAGGAAACTTGCATGTCAAACAGGTGATGCCAAAACCTTGCACAACATTCTGACACCTCTAAAAAAACAACATTGCAAAGGAAAGATTACACAATGATCTAGTTTAATCTTGTCCCAGGCATCCCATGTGTGAACCAGACACAGGCTCACCACAGCACGCAATTCAATTTATTAATGTAATATTAGAATGATTTTGATTATAATTATAATTATTATTATTATTATTATTATTATTATTATTATTATTATTATTATTATTATTACCATATTAATTAATTGAAAGGATGGCCCCTTGAGATGTTGAATCTCATTTTCAGGGGTGTCCTTCATACAATTCAGTGGAAAATCGCAATATCATTAATACATGTTTAGTTTTATTTAATATTTTATTCTTTTTAGATTAAAACTATAAAAACCTTTTTTTAATTTTTTGGGGCTTTTATTGCCTTTATTTATAGGACAGATTAAGTCAGATAAAGTGGGAGAGAGAGGGGGATGACATGCAGCAAAGGGCCGCAGGTTGGAACCGAACCCACGGCCACTGCGACAAGGACTGAACCTCAACCAGGTGAGCTAACCAGGCGCCCCCACACATCATATTTAAAACATTTAATTGAATGTATTTTGTATTCCCAAAGTAAGCTCATAGCTATAATATATACCACACTGCCAGAATCACTGTTTGTGTACACCCTGCTACACAGCTAGCTTTAAATCATAAAACTGGGTACATATATTTGAATCCCATAATTTAAGATATCAAATAAAATCATATAATTGCACACTGAGCAACTGAATGGAGAAAGTCTGAGGCATCCTAAAAGTTCACACCTGTCCTGTCCTGCTTCTTTGGGAGGCCTCCTCCTTTGAGCTCCTCTTGGATAGCAGAACAACATGTTCTCTTATGCTTTATTGCCTTCCTGCGGTTTTCCGGGGTTGTGAACTTTATGAGGGTTGCTTTACAGCCGTTTAACCTGTCTCCAGCTGCGTGGAGCTATTGTTGATCAGCCAGGATTGTTTGCTAACGGGCCAAATCTTTATGTTCCCATATTGGCAGGTAGATGATTTTATTTTATTTTTTTTTCATTTAAATTACAAGTCTGGCCACCCCTGTTTTTTGGCTCACTTTATACTACTGCTGCATTCCAACGGTTATTCACCACAGTTACATTCGTTTTTGTTACTGTTTACAATCCTCATAGAGGTGGTTGTTTACATGTGTGTATGTACGTATGTGTATGCTTATGCATGTGTATATGTATAGCTTATATGAACTTATATGCATTTTTTTTATATACAAACATATGTCTTATATGTATTGCAACTCCTTCCTGGCTGGTCTACCTGCTAGTGTCCTCTGCAGCTCATCCAGAATGCAGCAGCTCAACTGGTCTTCAACCTACTACACCACTCCTCCGCTCCCTTCACTGGTAACCAGTTGCTGCTTCAAGAAACTAGTACTTGCGTACCGTGCTGCGAACGGCTCAGACCCAGAATACACGGTTAAACCTTACACCCCAGCCCGTCCACTCTGCTCTGCATCGGCCAATCTGCTTGCTGCTCCCTCACTGCGAGGGACACCTAATCACTCATCGGCATCCCAACTGTTTGCTGTCCTGGCTCATAAATGGTGGAACGAGCTCTCAATAGACATTAGGACAGCTAAAAGTCTACACATCTTCCGCCGCAGGCAATAAACACCTCTCTTCGACTGCACCTTGGCTAAGAAGATGATGGTTATATACATATATATATATATATATTCCACTTACATGTTGCGCTTGCATGTGGATCTTTGTAGTTTGACTTATTTGAAGCTAATGTACTTTTACTGGATTCTTGTTCTTCGGTGTTTGTACCTTCATGATTGAATGCACTTATTGGAAGTTGCTTTAGATAAAAGCATCAGCTAAATGAAACGTGATGTAATGTTTGTAGATAGTAATCAAATGTTTATGTTTACCTTGTATAGCTTTGTTGATGCTTTCTCTGGAGGGAATTGTTGGGTCTCTAAATTATAGAGTGTGGTCCAGACCTACTCTACCTGTAAAGTGTCCAGAGATAACTTCTGTTGTGATTTGACACTACGAATAAAATTTAATTGAAATTGCTGTCCTTGTTTTTAGCTGTGTGTCTATTTTTTGTGTATGAACTTTTAGAGCAACAAAAAAACAGAGTCAAATTCCCTGCATGTGTTCACACTTGGCCATTAAAGCTGATTCTGATTCTTCTAATGCATTTATAGAATGTTGTAACAAAAGATCCAAATTAAAGAGTTTCTTGATTTTCAGGACCAGGCATGTCATGATCATTCTCTTTATTTTGCACTTCACACTTCAGAATAAACATCTACTGTAAGGAAAACAAACTGAAAATGTGCAGTTTTAATGTGCATATATAAATGCACATTAAAACAAAATAGAATAATAAAAAAGCAATTGCACCCATGAAATACAGATTAACCCCAATTAGTTCTATGTAGATGGTAAAACACTTTGTGAATAAATGTTATTGTAACATTGTAATTTCCCTTGTGGGAGTAATAAAGTATAAATTATTATTATTATTATTATTATTATTATTATTATTATTATTATTATTATTATTATTATTATAATAATGAACTGCACAGAGTAGTGCACACTAGAAAAAATACTGGCATAAAGTCCTAATAAAGATGTTTCTATTATTTCCTAGCCTTTGTATTTACATTTTAAACACTTTCAATTATGGCTGGCAATCAATCATGGAAGCAAAACATGTTGACAGCTGTCTATGTATGTCCTGAGGATGAATACCACATATGTAACTCTATCGTTGTGCCTTTGAGCTGCTTTTGTCCCCCTGAACAGAGACATGTACTTTTCAGCAGTTCACACTTTGTGTTCCTAACATAACATGTTTTATTGCCAGCCACACAAATTAACACACATTCTGAACCTCAGCCCCAAGTGTAAAAAAACATGTAAACACACAACACATGAAAATTACATTATTAATATCAGTTGAAAAGCTGACAACCTCTGCAGTTTCAATGTTAGAGAATAAAAGAATATCAAAGAAAACAGGTTTGCAATTTTTAAACATGTTCATGTGCACGATGCAGCACAAAAAGTACAATAATCAACTGACACATGAGGTGTCTTAGTGTTTTTGAAAATAATTAATTAAATTGCTTCAGAGCTTTTATAGAATTGTGAATTACCAGCCAATTTATCACTCACAAACATGCAGTGTTGTAATGTAACGAAGTACAAATACTTCGCTACCGTACTTAAGTAGAATTTCCACGTATCTGTACTTTACTTGGTTATTTATATTTCCAGAAACTTTCACTTTTACTCCACTACATTTCCCCTAAGCAAATTGGTTACTCGTTACTGGAAACTGGAAAGTACACTGTAAAAAAGCAGGTTTGGCGAATCATTGCTCCTAAATTGCCAAGATAATGCACGCTCCATTCCAGTTGGTGACCTTATGCCTGTTTGTTGCCAAGCGGCAAAAAAAAAACCATAGGCCAAAACTAAAGAAGAAGAGGAGGAAGCATAATGACTGATAGTGTCATGGAAGCACCTGATGCAGGCTCTGCCGCCATGGTAACAGACAATGACCACCCGGACGACAGTGGTGATGAAGATAACGTTACACACCTTAGGCCATAAAGTTCATAATCAAGTTTTTTTTTTACTTTGACTTCTAATACTCAAGTACATTTTATATCAGAACATTACTTTTGATACTTAAGTACTGTAAATATCAGATACTTTAAGACTTTTACTCAAGTAATATTCTAAAAGGAGACTTCAACTTCTACCAAAGTAATTTTCTGGTAAGATACTTCTACTTTCGCTCAAGTATTGCTTTCAAGTACTTTATACAAGACTGCAAACGTGTGCACGTCCAGAGCCTCTTTGATCTGTAAATCATTTGTCATCAAGAGGTGTCAGTGAGCTTTTAGGCTACGAGGTGTCGACTTGCAGAGCAGGCACATCAGCAAACAGCATTCCCAGCTGCTTGGGTTCAAGTGACAGTAATAGTCTGATAGAAAGACGGCCAGACAGATAACAAACCGTTACCAGAGAGTAGCGTGAGGTGCTTGTAGCGCCGGTATGATGAGTTTGACAGGTTTCTAGGGAGCAAACATTCATCCTCAAGAAGCACTTATTGTACATACCCCAAATATTAAAACACACAACCCTGCATCTCAAAATGAAAACCTGTCACTAGATCAAAGATGAGTCAAAACTTAAAGCTACATTGTGTAAGAATTTCTCCCATCTAGCAGTAAAATTGTATATGACAACCAACTGAATATTACTTTCTAGCCTCTCCCATTCCGAGCATGTTGTAACTCCTACGGTGGCCGTATTATTCCAAGAAGTACGACTTTGTCCATGAGTGTGCCTTCCAGTGTAATAATAGTTTTACGTTTCGTTATTTTGGTACCATTTCATTCAGCTATCAGGTTACCAAACGAATGCAAGCTAATGTTAGTATCAGCTTTTCTTTCAAATCTGCTGGCAGATTGAGTAATCTCCCCCCCCCCCAATACATACGAGTGAGTCGCTCGTATGTATTCTGAATGATTCTGAATGGCAGATTCTACACTTACGAGAATACTTTGATTAGTTGGTGGAAGTAATTACACATGAATGAGCACATATTTGTGAAAGAACAAAGGGGGTTTTGCTAAGAATCAACTCAAAACATTACACAATGGAGCTTTAAGACATCAGGAGGAAAAAATCCATTCACAATGAGCTGTCACTAAAAGTTGGCGTGCAATACATCACTTGTGGGACAAGAGGTTCTTTGAAGAAAGAATACCACAGGAAGAATGTGTGTTAAACATGCAGCTTTTTTTCTTTAATATCAAGAGTTGACCTTTAACCTCTGACCTTAGTTTTGATCTTTTCCTTCGGCGGTCACTCGAAACGAGTATGACTGTCCTCTCTGTTGGGTTGTCTTATTTGTGCATCCTCAGGTGGCTGTAAAGGCCGATCCGTGATCCACAGATTCTGCTGCAATGTGGGCATTGGAAGGTTGAATTAGTGTGTGGTGGTGGAGCCTGTCTCTGTTTGTCCTTGCGGTGTTGCCGCTTTGCCTCTGCGGCACGGCGGAGTACTATTTCGTGGTGTGCTGCACCTTCCTGCACAGCTTTTCTCCAGTAGTCCCTGTTCAACGCTAGATTCTCCCAGTCGCTGGACGTGATGTTAAACTTTTTCAGGCTGGTCTTAATATTGTCCTTAAAGTGTTTCTTTGGCCCACCAGGGGCTCGCTGTCCTTCTATTAGCTGGGAGTACAGAATCTGCTTTGGGAGACGGTTGTTGGACATGCGGATGACATGTCCTGTCCATCGGAGTTGGTACTGCATTATGATGGTAGTGATGCTGGGCATATTTGTTTCCTCCAGAATGCTGGAGTTTGTATGTCTATCTTCCCAGTTGATCCTCAAGATTTTTCTTAAGGCTCTTTGATGGAATAGTTCCAGGGCTCTTAGGTGTCTGCTGTAGGTGGTCCAGGATTCCGCTCCATACAGCAGGGTTGGGAGAATCACAGCTCTATAGACCAGGAGCTTGGTTTGAGCCCTCAGGTCTCGGTCATCAAAGACTCTTGTCCTGAGTTTGGCATAGGCTCCGCTGGCACAGCTCAGGCGATGGTTAACCTCAGAGTCTATATTGCCCTTGGAAAAGAGAATGCTGCCAAGGTAGGGGAAGTGTTCCACGCTTTCCAGAGTGGTGTTATCCACCTTGATGATGGGCTGGAGTGATGGCTGGTTGGGTGGTGGTTGATACAGAACCTGCATTTTCTTGATGTTCAAGGCCAAACCCAGGGCTCTGTATGCCTTGGCAAAGGCATTTAGGATGCCCTGGAGGTCTTCAGGGGAGCGTGCTACAATGGCGTTATCATCGGCGTATTGCAGCTCCATGATGGTGGTATTTCTGACTTTGCTCTTGGCTTTGAACCTGTTAAGGTTGAATAGCCTGCCGTCAGTCCTGTAAAGGATTGGGATCCCCTGTGGCAACTCTTGACCAGTAAGGTGGAGTATGGCTGCAATGAAGATGGCAAATAGGGTGGGAGCAATGATACATTCCTGTTTGACCCCAGTTTCTACAATAAAGGGCTCAGATTCAAAGCCACTGTTGAGCACTGTGGCTGACATGCCGTCATGCAGTAGCCTCAGTACACGGATGTATTTGTCATGACATCCGTACTTTGATAGTATGCTCCACAGTGCCTGACGATCCACGGAGTCAAAGGCCTTTGTCAAGTCTATAAAGGCCATGTACAGAGGCAGTCCTTGTTCCCGACACTTTTCTTGTGTCGCACTGTGATTCAGGGAGTACCTCCTCAGATAGTGGTAGCAGGCGGTTGGCGAGGACACGAGCAAGGATTTTGCCTGTTGTTGACAAGAGCGAGATGCCCCTGTAGTTTCCACATTCAGCCTTGTCCCCTTTCTTGAATATGGTAACAATTTGGGCATCCCGGAGCTCTGAGGGGAGCTCTTCCCTTTCCCAGACCTTGACGAGTAGATTGTGAATGTGGTGCCAGAGCCTTGGTCCTCCTTCCTTTAAGATCTCCGCGGGGATCCCATCAGGACCAGCAGCCTTGTTGTTCCTGAGATTCCTGATGGCATTGTGAACCTCGGTTTAGGTAGGAGGTTCCCCCATGTCTTCTTTGTGGAGGACGCCTGTGCGTGGCGTTGTTTAACGTGGGGAGGCTGGTGCACAGACAGCCACCACACGGTCCTTGGCAGGTCTGGGTCAGGATGCAGTGGCATGGAGTCCAAGACGACTGGAGACCCATCCCTGCTGCAGCCTTCATCTGCCTTCCCAGCCGTTGTGATGCTTCACTTAAGTGACCCATCATCCTCCGCCTGTTCCGCCGTTGAGGTCTTTTGTCTTTTTTTTCAGGGTGTGCTCCCTTAGCCTTTGCCTCTATAGGCTACCCCACAAGGCAGTGGGACTATTTACCCGTAGTTGGGGCAGTGGTTGGCGGGTGCCAGGGCGTGTCCACTACTTGGTGGGCCTGCACACCACGCCTCTGGGGCCCACTCCTGCTCCGAGATCCCCTACAGTTCAGCCTGGGTCCGCTAGGGCCCAGTTACCGTGTGTGGCCGCGAGGAGGCACTGTAGGAGTCTTGGCGGTGGAGAGGCTGTGTACCAACAGGAGGAGACTTACGCACTCGGCTCCTCTTTTTGCCCCTTGCACAAGGGCTAGTCGGTGGCAATAGATGTAAGCAGAATGTAGCAAGCAGAAGCAGCATGCAGCATGCAATAACTACTAAACTGCTAAACTACAGACACTACTATCCCAGTACTACTGCACTGACGCATCACACACGCCCTGTGTTACACAGACACACACATCGTGAGAAAGTAACTTTAAACACACACACACACACAGACACATGCACGCACGCACACATACACACACACACACACACACACACACACACAGGTGTTCGGCTTGCAGATGTGCACGTATCATCTCGTCACATGATAACAATGGACAACATCAACATACATATTACCCAACAATCATCATATTAATATACAACAAAAATACCAAAGAAAATAAGGAATTGTTCATTTCAGGGATCTGATGAGTTTTTTTTATTTTTTACCGTAAGTGGCCTGAAATGATGTCCCCCTTACATTTGCAGCAGTAATTACATTACAGGTATTATAGGGCGAGTTTCCCCCTATATTCTCAAGCTAAAATCAACTGTAAATCCACATTTTAAAGCAGAAAAGATTTTTTTTCCTGGGGCATTTCTCTCACCCTTTTTCTCCCCTGATGAGTTTGCACCCCTTCATGTATTGAATAGTTTCTTTTTGTTGTTGTTTATTCATAGTTTTTGAAGTTTATGTGGAATAATTACATAATTTTGTTATCGATTGCTACTGACTTTTTTACAAAAAAAGGGAAAAACCCTTTGCTTTTTCAAGGGCATGTATAGCAAATGTGTTTGAGTGTCCCCCTTTAGGACGCAGACTTCGCTGCCCAGGCTGCAGGATGCAGAGAAGGGCAACCTATGTCCCCAGGGCTGCCCAGCTTCTTAATTCCCAACCTCCCTGATCCAGCATTGATTTGCATTGAATTGAATGGCACGTTTGACAAGGTAACAGCTCGTTGTTGCCTATAGTAATGTATGTCATTCAAAACAATCTGTTTCAAGTGCTTTTAGATGGCATCTCAAGTCACTACACACAGTGAACGCAGGCTGTAAGTAAGTAAGAGAGTACTGTAAGAGAAAACCATTTGCATCGACAGGCACTTTAAAACTACAACATGTTGTCTTTGTGCTTTCAAATTGTGGTATGAGATTTAAATAATGGGTTCAGAGTTTCTCTTAATCCTAGTTTTCCAACAACTGTGTCAAAGGGCAGATTCAGTGCGACTGGGTGTTTTCTCATTTCTTGCAACCTTTATCACAATATGTTTTTATTTCTCTCAATAAGCTGTTAAAATTGAATTAATATCTGTTTAGGTTTGTGATTAGATTATAAATTCACGCTGGGAACTGAATGTAAATTTAAGTTTATGTTGTATAAGATATAGTTTAAAACACCCAATAAGCTTCAAAAGGAGCCTAAAATGTTTGCAAAAGCATAAAACTGAAATCACACTGGAATTGACCCTTACGAATAGGGTTGGGTACCGAAACCCGGTTCCATGGAACCGGTTCCTATGCAAACGGTAGTATTCGGACCGGATTAGAAGGCAAATTTCGGTTCCTCATTTCGGTTCCGGCTGAAATATTTTCCCTCTGTCGCTCCGGACAGCGGCAGACTCTTTTTTCTTTCTCCTTTTTCTGCCGAGTGGCGCACGTGCCCGCTCGCGGTGTGAAGCGTGTGTCTGCGCTATTTTCGGACATGCACTCTACAATCACAGCTGATAGACGGCTTTTTATACACGCTCCGAAACGGACAAAAAAATATCACACTTTCTCTGTAGTCTACCGTTAGCTAGCTACCGTAAAGGTAGGCTACTTTTAAATTGCATATTTTCCCTCTGGGCTCACTGAAACAGACGTAAAAGCATATTAACCATTCACTGCCTGCACTTGATCGCTAGTCAACATATTACACTTGCTCTGCCGACCCTGTAGCCTGGTGGTGGGGGAGGCGGGACAGCCCCCCCCCAAATTGTCTGCCCTTTCAAACTCATACCTGTGTGTACAGGCCTCTTGGACACCATCTGAGAGTTTTCTCCTGTGCAGGACATGCCATAAGTCAGGAGAGGTGTAGTATCTCGCCAGAGAAGGCAAATATGGTCATTTTTCTGCAAAAGACCTGCTAAAGTTTGAAGCTGGTTGGCATACCAACTCAACAACATTTATTTTGTTGTTACTTGTTAATAGTGTAACTGTTATTTGTTCAATTATTGTAGTTATGTGTTAGGTGACTTAGGTTTACTTATTATATATTTAAGTACTTTAAAACATTAATTTATTGTTCAATTTAAATCATTTTCAATTTAAAAAAGAAACTCCATAAAAAAACTTTCTTTTATGTAATTTTTCAGTTTTTCAAGAATCATATATATCACTTATAGCCTTTTAACCCAGATCTCTTACTTAACCACTTAAGATCTGTCAACGTGCCACTTAAGCAGGTTGAACGGCCGATACAATCATTTAAAATGTAAAGCATGTAAACAATTCTGAAATAAAAACTTTGAGGGCTCATTTCAAATGAAACTTCAAGTGGCTGGCCACCTCCGAAAGAAACAAAAATTTCTACAAAATAGTTAGTTTTTCTTACATCAGTGCCTTTGAACAAATAATTTATGTTGGGCTTTTAACTATTTAATTTTAAATGTATACAATGTGTAGTTAAAACTTTAATGTGCATCATATTAATGTTGATATTAATATCACAAATATGCAGCTAAAGAGACTTAAAATAAAGAGAACTATATCACAATTTATGACACATGATTTATGTCAGGATAAGACAAGTCAGACGTCTCAAGTTATCAGAAAAGACAAAAAGATTAGAGCAGAATTCATTGGATGACCCCATAACTCAATCAAAATCAATATATGATGCAATTTCATTTCTAAGAATGCAGCCTCGCTAGCACAGGCAAGCTGTACAGAGTGTGATGCCAGGCAGGTCGCCGCCCTCAGAGATGATCAGATGTAATTGGCATCAAGTAGATTTGTTTTTGGGACGGTGACTCACCTCTGAACCAGAGAGACACGGAACGTGACAGTTTTTTTTATATGATTCATTGTGCTACTTTCTCCACTGCAGGCCAAGGCCAGACAGTTTAATGCCACGGATTGATACTAACACGTTGACCATCAGAACAGCCCGTCCTCACCCATATTATTATATATATCGATCATATTACGTGTATATACATTTATACGTTTCATGTTAGGCGGCAACCTCTCGTGGCTGTAGTAATTCTCGCGAGAACAAACGAGGAAGTGAGATGACAATGTATAAGAGTGCCAAATTCCACATGAGAAGGTAGGTTGGGGTGGTGGATGGGTCAAACAAACACAGGACTTTCACTCAGGAGAACAAGGTTCCTGTCCCATGTGAAAACAAAATTCAACTGTCATTTTAAAATTAATAGAGTTTTAGTCTGTGACGCGATGACGTCCGTGACGTCATGTTATGTCCTCATTTTAATAGTTAAACGTGACTCATCTTAAGCCAAGTTGCTGTTCCACATGAACAGCAACTTACCATGTAAAATAGATTAGAATTAGAAGTGACAATGAAATGTTACATCATGTGGAAGACAGCAGTTCTTTGTAAAGAATATTTAATGCCTCCTGATCCATTGCACAGTCTGAGCGACATCATGTCTGCATCACAAAACAACATTTTCCAAGAGTGTTAGTCTTGCCTGCAGCCTTGTCTGCAGAAAGGCAGCATGAAATAGCCAGTATATCTTTTCATCTCTGGTGGTCCATGTTGTTTATAAGCTGTAACCAGAATGAGATGTTTTTGACATAGTTGAGGACTTTGCTAAGGGTATGGGCTTAGCTTTGGTCACTCTATATTTGTTCCTGGATGAGTTGGTCAAACAGAAAAATTAAATCTTTCCCATGCGTCGCAGCGCAGGCATAAGTGGAATTCAGATTGTTATGTAAGGCAGCTTTTTCATTTTTGACTTGTCACGCTTTGGACGTGTTGTACCCTCCCATATTTGATTACGCTACTGTAGCCTGAACCCAGAGGAGGTTAGACATGTTGATTTATGTTTCTCCTCCTTTTTCCTTCTTTCAGTTCACTGGATTCACTTCCTCCCAGAAAATGAAGGGCAAATTAATTTAAAATAATTTGCTTAAGATGTCTTTTATGTTCAATAACTGCTATAAAAGAAGAAAAAGTAGACCTTTAGAAAGATGTTCTAAAATAACAGTACCGACATTCATTCAAAGCAGCCCTACTATCAGTCGGTTGAGCTCCAGACAGAAACTGTTTCGGGGGAGGGGATGCTAATAAGTAAGCCAATGAGAAGCTAGTTGTGGTGTGACCAAGCCTGTGTTGCATAACCTCTAACAGCCACACACAGCTCAGAGCAGAGACTGTCTAGCTCTACAGACTCAACAAGCTTCACACGCAACACTCCCCAAGTACAGGGTTGTGTGTACATGCAATATGTGTGTGTGCTTAAGTGTGTTTAAGTCTCACTTTTTTTGCTTTGTTTGCTTTCAATTTATACCTTTTATGTCTATGTTATATCTATTTATGATACCATTATTTAGGTCACTGCAAGATTTTAAGAGCCACTGCCAGTGATAATATAAACATAAGCACATTAAATGAATGAATATACTGAACATTTTGACCCTGAATTATAAGATGTGATACTATTTGATTGACTGTACCGGATTCTTGGCCTCCCAGCTAAAGAGCTGAGAGTGACAATCAAAGACCTTTTGCAGGCAAGTGATCCAAGCAATATACTTCCACAACTTTCCAGAAACAATACAAACACACTTTAACCAAGATTTATTATTATTTTCAAACCAAAGTCTTATTCCTGTGTACTGTTCCTATTCATTTTAAAACTCTATACACTGTGGATCAATGTTTAAACCGTATTAAAAAGATAAATAAGGGAATGAATATTCACATTAACCCTTGACTGGTGTTCATATTTTTGTTACACAGCCAATGTTCCTGGGTCTGGTGGACCCACCACATTATTAGGCTTTTAAATCAATACAGCCATAACAATTTATGTAAAAATACTTAACAGATGTTTACTTTAGCTCAATTACCGATGATATATACATCATTTATGGTTCATATTTGCCATTTACCCCTGTGGGATCACATTTATGATCATATGATTATTTTCGTTTTTGTGAGAAAACAAGGAAATTCAATTATAAAAAAGGTAAAAAAAAATCTAGAAACAAGATTTTTGATCATTATTGGTGCTTATTTCTTAGAACTTAATCAGAAAAGTGAAAGTGCTTGAAATGTAACAATTTTGTAACTTTGTGTGGGAATAGCAGAAAAGACAACATTCCCGCACACAGACACCTACACTCAGACATGCACACACACACACACACACACACACACACACACACAGAAGGCCCAGTTAGGAGGAGGACAGTTAAGTTTCATAGCACCTACAATTATTACACAATTATTACACTTGAGTCCAGTAGACCCGAACACCTCATTTGTAATAGTTATGTGTAGGGGGGGGGTGTACCATGTGCAGTCATTGAAAATAAGTTATTTTTTATGTTCTTCACAGAAAATGAGCCAAGGCCAATTAGTTTGAGTTAGAATAAATAATAAATAGCATAATTTCTCTTTTAGCAAACATTGAAAACGGGTCCCACAGACCCAAACACCACACAAGGGTTAATTCATTGACCAGAGACGACATTTCAATTGGATGAGTCAGTGTGTGTGGGATCTTTTGTTAACTGGAGGTGTCAGTGTAAAACACTGGACAGCTACCAGCTGGAATCTAGACTAAACTATGAAACATCATTTGACAATACTCCAGTTCTTTCTACTCTCTGTAAGTCTGAGCTGAGTGTTTCATACAGAAATAGAATGAAGGAAAGTTAAGTACATAACAGAGGAAATGATAAGCTGTACAGTAAAAACAACATATGGGAAAATACAATGGCTGGTCATATTCCCTAAGGAGCAGGTTTTGTATAGGAAATGTTAATGGTTCCACCTCTTTGTTTTGGTGGCCCACAGATGTCTGGTGAAATGTTTTGCATGGATTATTCATTTGGTGGTTATTAACAGGAGCAACAATACATTTTTATGTGGCTGTAATAGATTAATTGATTTTTAGAGATTCACATGCTCAGCAAAAATCCAATAGCCAACACCTGTGCCGCCAAATCAGCTGCAGTGGTCCTGTTAGATGAAAGACACATTTTAGCCAGGGCACTTTGTAGCAAATGTCAAGCCCATGACTAAGATCTCAGTGCCAGATGATTATTTCAATTGCTCGACATTCCTGCTATTTCCTGCTATCTGAGCTATCTATTAACAATAGGTTCTGGGTTGAAAATAAACTGAGGAAAGATTTGAAATCCTCCTGGCTTTTCCTGGTGCTGCCTCAGCTGCGGTGTGGGACTCACAAAGCACTATTCAGGTCTGACTGTGCGTTTTCAAGGAGTTTCCTGAGGGAAAGCTATTCTGGCTGACTGACAAGACAAACATGCTCTCTCTCTGTCTCTCTCTCTCCAAGTTGGACAGGAAGGATCACCGGCCTACTTCAGAATCATTTCCTCTCAGCTGTCAAAGCACCGGCCGGCCACTGAAGAGTGGGTTAACTCCCGTATAATGCATTCAACAGAGCTGTGCTATAGGGCCCGGCTGTTTCCTGTATCTGCTGAAGACAGAGCCTCTGAGTGCAATACCAACTCTCATCAGAAGACATTGGGATTCTTTGTGACGTAGTGCTAAGATTACAGTTGAAGAAGAAGTGAAGAATCAAATTTCTTTTAACATATGTAGGTCTACATGTGAACAAAATATGAGTCACGACTAAAACAAACTACAGTCATTTTGATGAATGTGACCAACATATATACAGTTTTATTTTTTAATCTTTGGCCAGATTCATACACAGTTTGAAATATATTGTTTCAGAATAAGTATAGTCTGGATCAACGAAAGTACATTTCTTTGGAGATAGGCCTGGCAATGCGAAACTAGAATAAGTATTATGAAATTAATTAATTTTCTTTCTGAACATATATGCAGCATGGGAAACACATTAGCTTAGCTTAGCATAAAGAGTGGAAGCAGAAGGTAACAGCTAGCCTGGCTCTGCCCAAAGAAAGCAGAATACATCTTAGAAGGTTATACCTTGTTTGTTGAATTCGTACACAAACCAAAGTGTAAAAACTTTTATAAGGATCATGTGTGGCCTATTTCTTGGCTTCCTGCAGTGGCTTCCTGCAGTTTGGACATTGTGAATTTGATACATGTGTGAACAGCCATAAATATGTTAATTCTGGAAAGCGTGAAACCAAACAGAATCTCTGGATAAACCGTTACCCTTTCACTTAAGGTTATGGCATGTGCATATGTGCATGTGAAATTCTGATCTGAACTGAAAATGTATTATCAAACTCACTGGGTATTTCATATTTTGCACATTTTCTATTTTTCTACTCTGCAGCCACGTTTTTGGATACCTTATATTGCTGCTACAAATTATATACAAGTTATATTGTATGGTGACTTTCGGTAATCCAGATCAGACTCAAATCAAGTTAATTTCAGTAAAGCAAACATTTTAACTATTTCACAGGATGTTAAACAGCTGAAATGGATTTTAGCTCCACTACTGCTGTCCACCAGTATTTACACGCTGGCACATATTGTAGGAGTACATTCCCAATATGCTGTGATTCTGCATAATCTGATCCACAATTTAAAAGCGGATTAGAACAAAGATTCTTCTTTCTAAGACCCAGTAAGGCGCTCAAATGTGCTTATCACTGCAAATAAGTTCATTTGTAAATAACTGTGACACTTTCCCATGGTGCTAAAGAGTCTTGTGCAGATCTTTATTTTCAGACCAAACACCCTAACCTTCACAAGCATGTACACACGCATACATGCAGCATGTGTACATATGAATACTGCTAATTTGGTAGCTGCTCATTTGTATTCTGTTGGTTTTACTTGAAAAGGAATAATCAGTTTTAAAACAAACAACCCGCACTGTTGTAAATAATTCACATGTTAAAGCATGTCCTGGAGACTTCTTCAGTTAATTGACTCTGTTTATATGCATAACGAATGTCACTATGAAAGGGGGAAACATTCTGGTTTAATTTGGCATAGAATGCATGGGGAGTTTTATACCTCCAGTTAAATTATTTTGCTGGTTGTGAAGAGCAGCACAAAAGACATTAAAAGATGACGCCATGCCTTGGATTTAACTCAAACAACCCTACAGTTTCAAGATCCTAAACACACTGTCATGCATCCCATTTATATATACCTATAAAGCCAGTCAATGAAAACAGCTGCTGAATTGGCAAAAAGGATTTTTAAAGGATCTTGGATACACACGTGCACAGTAAAAAGGGTTTGTGTTTGTGTCTGAGCCGTAGTGAAAGTGTAATTTCTCATCAACTTTACAGCTCTTTTACTATCCACCATATAACTAATTGCCAAATCTAAATTGAGATGCAGAATCAAACACTCAGATGGCTGTGGTGATGAAAACTCTTCTCCCATGACCTACAGCGATGCAAAGTTGTCACGCTACAGACCAAATGTGTTCATAGTGTGCACAGACAGAAAATGTCATCCAAAAATGGCATCTACCAATAGTGCCTTCATAATACAACAGTGGAGGCTCTTGTTCTTACTGGTTACAACTGCATCATCGGGAGGCACTGATAGTTGTCTGATAATGTCAAAGGCTGGCTAAAGAGTCCCTTTGCGTCAGCCAGGGTGACTCACTGGCTGACTATGTGTGAAATGTAGCTTTGTCTTAGCAAACAAATAAACAAACACAAAGGCAACAAATTGAACAAGTAAAGCATTTGCTTTGGTCGCAATATCAACAAATACGATTCTGTTGCAGGAATTCTGTGGACATCTTAATAGGTCAGAGAAAGTGAGAGGAAAACAGACAGTATTCCGGAGCCTGGACGGCCTGTTGCTGAAACAGCTGATTGAAGCATTGTAGTGCCACATTAACATACATTTTTACATTGATACTTATTGCCAGTAAAGTGGTGGTGATCAGTCGATAAATTAATGAACAGCCATACAGAATTTAAAAATTTGGTTTCACGCTACTGATCAGTGGCATCCAGTAAAACGTTCTGTACAACTTGCATGCTCTATTTAGTAATATTTTTATCATATAAAATTACCTGCCTTGACACTTGTATTAAATATACAATGCAAACAGGTTAATTTGACTGCACAGAAATTACATAAATTCAGAAAAGTATACTCTAATATACAATTGAGAAATTATCGTGAGAAACTAAAGAAAATTAAATGTTTCCTCTTCGGTGATGACACACTGTAAGTCTTTTCCTATCTTGACAATTTTAGCAGGTATACTTTATTTTGAAATGCAGCCCAGTGCGGAGTATATCCTAGTTTGATTATATAATAGCTTCTATTTCTAACCCTGAAGCTGTGAGGATTAGTCAAATGAACAAGTCTTTTAAATTGGTTCCCACCCTAGTGGGGTGTTTGTCAGAGACTGGTGGTGTTGGGGTTTTAGTGTTCACCCTTTGGTCTGCGGACATTGAAGGAACAACTTGCATCACCACCAGCTGGGGACAAGTTTCACCTGCTCGGTACAAAGATGACTGCCAGATCCGGATAGATCTGGATAAGCTTAGAGATTACATTGCTACTGTAATCACAAATGTATTCTATTTTGCTTTATTTGTCTTAAAATAAGATAGAAAAACTGAACTAAAAGCACACAAAATAATATATATTTAAAAATATCAGAATGTAACTAAATCGCTTTGATGAACACATTTCCAGGCTACAATCTCTGCAGCTAGAGTTTTTAAATGACCTCAGGTAACACTTCAGCTTGAAGTTGCCATTACAATAGGGTTGCAAACTTTAGATACTCGCAAACTAATACCACTAAAACCCAAATAAACACAATATAAATTTCAGAGGTCTTGCTGTGCTCTCACTTCTTTTCCCTTCAGGTGGTTTCAGGAGTCGGAGTGGGAAGAATCAACAACTAGAAAGAAAGAAAGAAAGAAAGAAAGAAAGAAAGAAAGAAAGAAAGAAGAAATCCTGTCTCTGTGGCTCTGCTTATCTTTCCATACACACACAGCAGCAGGACAGCATGTTAGTTTTGGTTCATATTTTTCAAAACAAAATCTTTTGAAAACAACATACTGTGCTGTGTGCCATCGTTCCCCACTACAAAGAGTTTCTTCGACACGTCTACGCATTCATTACATCTGGGGGCCTGGCGCTGAGGGAAATCCCATAATTCTCTGCAGAGGAGAGCGCTCAATGCTTTCTCCAGGGATTTGGTGTGTTGATCTAGCGGGGATAAATGTTCTATTAAGAAAGGCAATGGTCTGTAATTTAGAAATGCTAAATTTAAACCTCACTAGTTTTTTGCATGTTGGTGGCCCAAAACAAGAGTGACAGGTTAATTGTTTGAAATGTGAGGCCTTTAAACCTCCAAAGTCATGTACTGTAACACTAGTACAGTAAATTGCACACTGCACAGTCACGTTTAACAACGTGCCAGTCTTTCCAAGTACACCACATTGATGCAACTCTGCACGATCCAGCTCATCTCAAGCTATTTCTTGAGAATCACTTTCTCACTTTGTGCACGGAGTGAAGCGTCCACAACTGAAACAACAGCTTTGTTTATACAAATATGGCATATTGGCATCATAATTACTGTTTTCTGTTGCAGCTTACAGTAATAAGTCTTTAAAAAAGAAGTTTGTGTAAAACAAAAGTGAAGCTCACTAATACACCCATTGCATGGTTTTTGTTTCATTTCAGTACACATATCTGAAATCAGGTGGTAGAATAGCAGCAATGTAAATACCAAGAGAGGTCACGTTGTCTGTAAATTGTTGTTTGTGGATTTTGCGGTCACTCGACAAGAGATTCCATGTAAGCTTCTACAAGCAAAAATGGTGCCACATTTATGTACTGTGTACTGTTACATCTCTTTTTCCCATGCACACTGCAGCTTTGTTGATTCCCCTGCAGTGGCACACAGAGGGAAATTGCCCTCCCTGACTGCTTCAAGGCCTCATCGGCTATTTAGACAGCTGCATACATCAGCCTGGTCTTAACTATACTCCAGGGTTATAGCAGATTAAATAAATCCACTTCATTTGCATAGCTTATTGCACAACAGACACATGATTATGGGCACAGATGGAGCCAGGTTTTATTTATCATAGATTCATCGCATTAATGGAGATAATCCATCTGCTTGTTTCAATGAGCCTAAGTGGAATTTCTCACCAGCACAGGCCTTACCGACACACTTTGGACAATAGCCACCAGGCACTGTGTGTGTATCAACTTTGTCCAGCTTTTCTACTGAAAGAAGCTGTGCCAGGACTCCCGGTGACACACATCTGGGCTGAGTTGGATTTCCACAGCTGACCAGGGCGTGACCCACTTCCCTCCCTTTTTTATTTCTCCCTCTGTTCTAGGCCTGGGGAAAAGTGTTTAATTGAATCATGTCACTGTTAAATACAAGAGCTCAACACCACCACTTGTTCCCTTCCCCCTCTGTGCTTCAGTACATGAGAGAAGAAACCAAGCCATGGGGCCTCAGTAACTTCTATTCTGGGATACTGCTGGTTTGCTGTCGTGAGCAGTGGAGGAATTTCTTAGTCAGATTTTGTGTGTTGATTATGGGTTTCCCTCTACCACTGTTACCATGGAGATAAAAACGAGACACACAAACGCAGTTGACGACAGAGAGATGTGAGGAATGAAAGGAAATGAGGACTCATCCATGTTAAATTAGTAAATCTTAAAATAGCCTGGGAATGAGTTTCGTTGTCACACACTGAAACTAGGATGAAGGAAAGGAACACAAACACTGGTATATGTGTTCATCCCAAGAGAATTTTTCTTTTCTCTGGGTGTGTTTCATCAACAACTGGACTCTAGTTCTTATATCCTCTCTCCTCGTAAGTGCAGACAGACGCACAGAGTGAAGTAAACCACAGATCCACTTCAAGAGCTCTCCTGGGATGATCTGCTCTACAGATAGGAGGATGGCTGCCTAGTACAAAACAGGAAGAGCAATGAGCTCATTTCTAAATGCAAAGCGAGAGCGTGTGTCATATCTAGTGTTGGGTTAGTGGGTTCTTCTCAGTGTACCCACTCAAAATGCTTCATAAAGTACACTCATTTAGACATATAGTGTGTGTATATATATATATATATATGTGTGTGCTCTGAATGGCATTTTATAAGTACTCTGACATGAAACGAATTAGTCAATGTCAAGCACAGACCCATTTTAGGAATTACATTAAAGCATGAAATTGTGTCGACTAGAAGATCCTCAGCATTCCAATATTATCTGTACGCAGAGTCACACTTTTGCTCCAGGTCAGAGTTTAATGGAGCACATGTTGTACCTAATGTAACTCACAAACATACAATTATTTCTAACATGACAACGATCACATGGGCTTAACATTTTTTTATTAAAGCTCACACACTCAAATAGAGAAACAAGGAGAAATCTACACACCTAAAGACATACATGCACGTGTATCTGTTTGCACACGCAAAGACACAAACACAATAGCAGACTGGCTCCTAGCTAGCAAAGCCACAGCTGCATTCAGTGTAGTGGCTTGCATACGCTAGTTGAATTTACAAACCGCCGCACGATTACTAAGCGTCACTATTCAGTTCACTCACTTGTTTATGCTCTAACATAATCTACATGCGAAGTGGGTTTACAAGCAACCAAAGTAGGGCTCTGCGCAAATGATTAATTACTGTAATCATTATCAGTTATATCTCCAGACACAGTCGATTCTGCTGTTTGTTGATTCTGATGGCATAGTAACTGTCAGTACATAAACAATGTATATGATTGACCCACATGCTAAAGCTATTAGTAACATGAAGCTTCAGATGATTGTAATAACATTCAGCTGACAGAATACAGTGGCTTCAAAGTTACTCAGACACCCAAAACATTCACAATAATGCCCACACGTCCGAGTCCGAGAGATTTTTTAGAAAAATACATTTTATATAACAGTTTCCTCTAAGACCAAAGGCTAATCACATATTATTTTTGAGGATATCTCTCTCCTTTTATCAGTTGACCTTCATGCTGGCAGGTACCAGGGTGTATGCTCCTGATAAGGATAAGTCAGCGATTATTCACCACACTGTTTTCATTCCTAGTGTATCACTTTAAATACGTTGTCACATTACCTTATGTTAGCAGAGTGTGAACAGACAGCCTGCATTAAATGATGCAGAAAAGCATTTTCACACAAAACACACCTGCTCCAGTAAGATGAGCATGAATATGTGTGACTGCTGCTTGGCATAGCTTTAGTTATGCAACAGACACACTTGTCAAAGTGCATGGCCTTGAGCAGGTCTTTGTCTGTGTGTGGCATGTCTGACTGCAAACAGATGGGAATGTAAACACCCAAGGATATAATGTCTAGCACTAAACACACAACATGATTACCTTTGCAGGCTTGAGAAAAATACAGGGTTTGTGAAGAGGTTGCCGTTTTTAGTCCCTTTAGTTTTGGAGGAATGGAAATGCTATAGGTAATGAAAACCACACAAGCAGATCAGCAGTTAGCCTCAAAGCCTGCAGTCGTTGATGCACATCACATGCATGTCTGCTTGGTCAACTGACAGACAACTTTCTCTGTTTTTCTTTTCTTTTCTCATTCATAATTACACAACATAACTCCATTGATTGTTTATCTGTTCCTAGGCCTTTGATAGTGGGCAACAGCAGATGACCGATGTAAGGATTGACACGTTTAATCTAATGTTATGTAGTGTATGACTGAAACACACAAGACTTTGTCAAGACTTTTATGGAGAATATGACATGCAAATGCAAACATACATGCAGCAGATACAATGTTGTGTAACTCTCCTGACGAGTAAATATTTGAGGAAAATGTTTTCTATTCCGGTCTGCAAAACCAAATGAAACATTTCTTTCCAGTCGTGGTTTAGGCTACTACACAATGTGAGCTCTTTTTTTTCACTACACAGCAGTTTTTATGTAAGCTAGCACGTTGTCCTACATTGTAGCCGAACTGAGCAGACCGCAGCCTACAAACACTCCAATGAGCTTCCGTGAAGTGTAACAGTGTAACAGATAACGTGGACACACTGTAGATCACCGTGAGGCTGTCATTGCACCGGTGTCATAGGTTTGACTACACAGCATATGGCCTTCACCTCTACATGATGCAAGAAGGCACTCCAACAACTCCTCAGTAAACACAGTCGGAACAGACTCCTGGAGGAAAAGCAGACACATCCTAACAGAGCTAAGCAGCATGTGTTGAAGTCTTGTGGATGCAGCTTGCAGCAGTAGTAACACAGTGTGACAAGTTGACCTATGTGTTTAAGAGCCTGTTTCCTGGTCACGTCTAACTTTGTTTTAAGTGCTGGGCGCTGCCCATGCTGGTAGCGTATTGTCAGTGCCATCTGGAACAGTTTACTCTGCTCAGCATCGATAGCTGACATTTACAAGTGTTATTTTTGTTGATCTTTCATACACGTCTTTCTGTGTGATAATTGAATTATTACAACACTGAGGTACAGTGTATTGTTAAAACCTGTTGATTGTTGGCTATTTGTCAGTAATTTTATCACTTGTAAGTTTGAAGCAAGATTAGGCAAGATTATTCATTGCATAATTCCCTTCAGTAAGTAAGTCGTGAGGCGTCATACTTTATAACTCAGAATTCCCACACAACCATAAGATGTAATTACAGCTTGTCACTATGGAAATTAGCCCGATGTCATGGTAGACATTGTGACTTGACCCTAATACAAAGATTATTGCATCATCTCTACTGCTATTGACAGACTGTAGGCGAGTCACTCTCTATATGAGTCACACAGCCTGTGTTGTACTCTCTATGCATGGTTACCAATACAAAACAACACCATGCTGCTCCATGGCAACTGTGTGTGTCCAGGGTGGTGTGAGTTTACATTGCAAAGGTAAGGAGGTACCATTGTTTCCGAGAAGGCATAGGAGACACACAACCTCCAAGAAATCAGCTCTTTCACTGTGAAACACAACTGAAGCATCCTCTTATCATATCTGTTCTGCATCCTGAGACTAAATTCTCAGGGCTCTCATTCTTACACTTATCTCATTCCCACAACTCCACCCCTCTTCAACTCAATAACCCGCCCTCTCTTTTTTTCCTCACTTGTCCTGTGTGCTTTTCTAGAGTGTTTCTTGAATGCCCCACATCCTACTGGACGATGCATTAAACTCAAGGTTCCCTTTGTCAGCCGTCTGAGATGTTGTTGTCATTTCCCTCTATGTGAGATGGTCAAATCCTCTGTTTGGCTTTCTATTTTTTACAACAGATAAGAAACTCCTTTCATCCTTTCCTTAGCACACCATGCTACTTTGAGGGAACAGATGGAAGATAATTAAAGGGAATCAAGTGATTTCCCTGTGCACTTAGGCTACATTTAAACTACTACATTTTGGTTTAAAAACGAATATCTTTTGCTACGTTTATGCCTCGCGTTATCACTACTCCAGCGTTTCAGAGCTCCTAAAATGGAGAAATTTGGTTGCCCACGTTTTGGTTTGAAAATTCCAGGGTTGCTTTGTGGACTAGACGGGCATAAACAGCGACCTTTGGAAACAATCAGTCAGTTTTACCAGTTAGGTAGGCTTACATACCTTTCAGTAACAGTTCCACCTCGTAGTCTGTCCAAGCTAATAAATGCCCGGTCTTACTTTTCACCATTGTTGTTCTTTCTCAAAAGTGTTTTCTGTATTTTTAACTTATACATCCATGATTGAACTGCAGAGTAACGCCAGACAATCTGCTTGCTGTTTACACCTTAAAAGAGGTTTTCGACCTAAATGAGACTTACGTGGTTAAATAAAGGTAATAAAAAGCCAGTCATTTTTATCCGTTTTCTTTTTAAAACACTTGACACGACAACTCAACAAATCTCCAGACAAGAGAAAATGTGCATCAGTGAAAACACTCACAATCTAAAGAGAAACAAGTTCATTAGGAGTTTATGTGATCAAACATTTCATATTGTCAGTATCTCCTTAATTTTCAACATTGGGCTCTAATGAGAGCTTCTCAAACAAGGTAAAATCAAAGTAAAAGAGAAATAGCAGAGATAAAGAGAGAGACAAGTTCCTTGCACACATGTAGCTTCAAGCCCTGGAGTTAATATTCTGGAAGAATTTACTGTATAAGGCAGCTTTCCCCCTCAACACCTAATGAAAATCCCAGGAATGTAACTTTGCAAAGCTAGACTGGACAAAAATGGTAACATCCACAGTGAGAAACCTGAAAATGTCTGGAAATGTGTAAGATCATGTATGAACATTCTGCTGACTGTGAACCAGTAACTGTCACCATCCTGCTCTGTGGCCATTGGTCTTCAGACATTTTGTGCAAGCGTGACAGGATGTCTTTAGTTGCCTTTATTTGAGTGTCTTATTTTATTAAGGGTTTGGGGTTCTTGTTCCTTGTTTCACTCAATGTGTTATTTTGAGTTGTCTGTGCTTGCCGTTGTGTTCCTTCTGTGTTTCTGTAGCCCTGCGTGTTTCCCTTGTATACCTGTTTTGTGTCTAGCCTCGTCAGCCTGCCTTTGTGTTGCGAGTCCTCGTTGTCTTGTTACCCAATCACTGTTTCCCTCGTTATTCCTGTTCCCTACCCACTCCAGCTGTGCCTTGTCTTGTGTTAAGCTCCATATGTATTGAGTGTACCTGTCTATTCTTTAAGTTGTTTGTTGTGATTCCCTGTGTTGCTCCTTGAGTACTGTCTTAGTTGTCCCATTTGTTTCACTGTTTGTAGTTTGTTATTCAGTTCCTGTACAGTGCCTGATGCTGTCTTGTCTGCTTTTGGGTCCTAACCTGCACCTATGTGCTACGAAAAAGAAACAAAGAAAGAGAAAGAAAACGAAACAAGGATACAGTCATTCTGTGTGGCCCATTCTGCTGAGCGAGACAACTTTTTGTTCAACGAGCCTCCTCCTTTCTGCAGACTGCTGTAACAGACAAAACATCACCAAACCCTTTAGCTTTTGAAAAAGAGCTGGACAGTAGACGATGATGTCAACCCTGGGAGCACAGCAGCTTTTTATCTGCTTCCTGTTTACTTTCTTCTGTGTCTATCAGCAGGAGCATTGGGAAACACCTACCACTCAGCTCCTATAGTCACCAGACCCCTTACCAGGCCTTATAAGGACAGACCCCTGTTGGATACCACCTCTGAGCTAAAACAGAGGGGAGAGACACAGCAGAGGGTGGGAGGAAAAAACATAGAAACAGAAAGGCTAATGATGGAATGGTTAAAGTATGACAGGACAAAAGTAATATAAACAACAACATGGACGTCAGACTGGGAACCCCCTACACGTTCTAAGTCACCATCAGGAAGAGAGCCAGACCCAGACAGCATTTCCACCTCAAATCCTCCTCAGCCCCCTTCCCCTAAACTCTTAAAACTGCAAGGCCCGTCTGGTCTATAAAACGTTGAGTGGAAACTGCCCCTTGTTTCTTAATAAGACACAAACGACTGAGTAAGAAGCTACTTTGAATATCAATTGCATCTTTTTGGATTTGAGAGGGATTGTTTCACTTTCTGTGTGAACAGGAGTCCGAGAGTTGGGTTATTTCCCCCTATTGCATCATTATGTGTTTTATTTTTGTTTGTTTGTTCTTGGCATTGTTATATGGTTTCTATGGTGATAGTTAATGGTTATAAACAACGATGTAAAAAGAGGAAGTGAACCAGTACTTTGGGAGCATGGTGTGACTTTTTGGTAACCGCAATCAACTGATTTTTTTTTTACTTTGCAGGAAATGCAATGAGTTACTAAGGCAACCAAGTTCCTCCTCTAATCATTGACTTTGTTGGTAAAACTGCTGAAACAGTAGCACAGTGATATCACTTTAACAGCCCTTCCTTTTCTTTCACCCATTGGCCACATTGGGTAAGGAAAAAAAAGAATCCGCACAAAATGATTGGCTGTCAAAGATGTCATACCACCCTGCCGTCACAGCAGTAAGCTCACACATCAGTTTCTAAAGCGGGTACATTACGTTGCATACCGCTTCTATATTTGGTGTTAACATAAACACTACTGGTTGTCAATGATGCTCTTGATGCAGAGGAGGTGGTACAAGAGTTTCATTCATCTACTTGCCCTCCTACTACACTCCACCTCATGACCAAAATGACCCATTTCATCGTCACTGGAGGTGCACGGGTTCAACGCGTATTCAGGCATCCATGAGTGGATGTTAGTTAATAAACTGTTGCTTTAACTCTGCCCCTCAGAGGAATTCACCTTAACTTAAATAGTGTTCCCAGGTCAAGGTTATTTTACTGTACTTGTTTGTTTACTCTAACAGTAATGTGACAAGTTATGTCACACAAGGCTCTTTTAGCAAAAAGATATTTTAATAAAAGAAAAACTTTGATCAAGTCAGGTTGATCACAGCCATAGGCCAAGACCATATGGGCACAATAAGTCTTTTCTATTTCTCATTTCAATGATTCTCATCTACAGCCCTGTTAATGTTTATCTTCCTTTAGGGAGGGGAAGAGGCACCCATTATTAGTGTACCAAGAGGGTTGGGGGGGCCCATAATTTCTCATTCCAGTGATGACCTCACCTCGACAATATGGCCCTTTCCTGGCCTCAACCTCAACTTTTCCACCACTATCTTGAGTCAGCCAGTTCTCGGATTCATGTGCTTCTATTTTAGGGCTCTAATTTCCATACTTCAAGCAGTAGGCAGACATATATAATCGTACTTTTTTTTTTTATATGGAAAAGGAAAATTACTGAACACGAAGCACAATGGTTTCGGTGCTCTAGTTGGACAAAAGCAAAGTAAGCCTAGAGAGGTCTGATGCTATGGCATCAGGATTGACTGCTATTAAGATATTAGAAGTGGCACCAGGTATATGGCTTGGACACAAGTTGCCTCCTGTAGCAGCCAGAGTGTTTACAGGACAAGCCATGGCCATGAAATGTGGGTCAACTGTCTCTGAAAATGAAATGAAAGGATTCATTAAAGTCACTGTGAGCACACAGAGAAACACACACACACACAGTTTGCAACTAGTTTAGAATATAATTATTATATTATTATATGCTCATTGTAACTGAATATTATATGCAACACATACACTTTCAGTCAGTGATTAACACTTGCACGTTACTGGCGTTTCCAAAAAAGAAAGAGAAAAGTGCAATTTATGCCCCCCTTTGTGGCTGGCTGGCTCATTGATTCCTGTGAAACATGACCAAGTGCTTTATTTTCCAAATGCTCCTATTCCTCCCTTTTGGCTTAATTTAACAAGTTGACCAGTGTCTCTCTCTATGAAGCCCGTCCATGGTTCCAGAGTTCCTGCATGACATGACAACCTGGCAGGTGAAATGTCCGGCCCTTGGCAGATGGTTGCTAGCAGCAAAAACAAGAGCTGGAGCAGTCCCAATCCCATTAACTAAGTCATGAATGAATGCTTCACTATGGTGCTGTTTTCTGTCCAGCACAGGTGGGGACATTTCAAATCATAAACACACACACATTACCTCACATCCTTTGCTCTGGGGTGACTTCCCTATTTAGGAACACACATGATGGGACACACCCACACCTTGAAAGCTACATGTATTTTTCTGCTAAAGGAAAATTACAAAGTTATACATCACATTAACGCAAGGAGCAAAAACAGTGCGAGGAGTGCTTAAATTGGCTCATGCGGGAAGAACACTATACAGTATATACATGGTTGGAAGCCATATGGTTTAAATTATTTTACCTCTCACCAACTGTGTGTGTTCAACTTAGCCTCATAAGTCTGTGTTCATTTAATTTTGTTCTCATATAGGCCAGAGTTCACTTCAAATCATTTCTTTTTTTCTTCTTTGAGGTTGGACTAAACTCATTCAGTGCAAATGTCAGTTAGATAAGATCAGAAAAAAGACTGCATTGAATTAGCTTATTGCCAACGAATGTTGGCAGTTAATCAGCTGATCAAGCGGTATGTAAATGAAATGTAACACATCTTAATTGATGCCTTACTTATACACTACATTACTTAGAAAAAGGAGCAGGCCCAGCGCCCTTCTTCTTTGCTTTGAATTAGCTGTCAAATTTGATTGAATGCCCAGAGAGCACTCAATGCACAAATGAATTCCCTGGGATCAATGCCAGTCACTGGTCTTTAGCAACCAGAATGTGAAATGTACAGTACGTAACATGCATATGTATCTAATAACCTACATACTGTATGTACAGACCTATAGGCCTAGGAAATTATTACACAGCTAAAATACACTATATTCATCTGAAAAGACATTTTACAAAATAGGAATGAATGGCAAATTGATGACAATTACCTAATTGAAATGGTTTTAGTACCACAGTGTGTCCCATTATCATCTGGGACACCAGTTTATATCATAAGTCATCCTAAATATGGAAAGCCTCATAGCTTTAAGTCTGTAGCATGTACAGTAGACTCTGACAGGAAATTGGGTTACGAAACACTACCTTTTACATCTGCCCCTAAACACAAAACAACAAAGTTCAGAATATTCATCAAAACCAGATTTTGAGATAGCTAGCATTTTAAATCTGGCTTGATGTACATGTCTTATGCGTTTGTGTTTTGTTTTCTGTCTTTTGTCTCGTTGACTGGTGTAAACTGATTCTAAAGAATCCACAATGAGTCAAAGTTTTTAAGAATTAACAATCGGCGGGCGCCATTAAAAATGAGCCTTAAGGATTCATAACAGAGAACTGACTGAAAAAATTAAAAAAGGAATTTTAAAGCAGTCCACCACTTATTCCATCCTTTATCACTTGGATCAAAAGGGCTTAGATCCACTGGCGGGACCTCTATTCATTCAGCATAGCCCGTCTATAATTAGTTCAACAGAAAGCCTGTAACATCTCAGATTCACAATCATTGATAAACGATATGCATTCTGCCTCTCCTTAAATAAATGGCAAATGCAGCTGAAGCCTATATAGCTGCAACCCCTTCCTGTGTCTGACTCAGTGGGATTTAAAGCACAAAGCAGGCAGTGAGCAAGATGTAAGGGAGTGGGGAAAGAGGAAATCTGTAGTGCATTAGTGACCATTTTATTCTGGGGTAGTAGCAAAAGCTATTATTAGACCAAGACTCTGCAGGAGAAACAACAACAACAACAACAACAACAACAACCACTGCATGTTTTGCAAAACAAAAACAGGTATAAAGATGGCATATAATGGTTTGAATGCTTCCGCTCTATTGTTAGCAATTAGTTTCTGCTTTATATTGTTCCTCTTTGTACGCTAAAGGTTTCTGTTTCTTCCCAAAAAAAACAGTAGGGCGCAAGAGTTTGCAATGGATAGAAAAATAAGAGTAACAGAAAGAGGAGGTGGAGGGAAGAAGAAGAAGAAGAAGGAAAAAAAGAGGTGGGACAGAGAATACCCAAACATTTCCAACATCAACATCATATACAGAGGCCACCCTGTCAGCAGAAAAGAACATCTCTTTAGGAATTCAAGAATGTGTCCACAAGCTGAAAGTCTGGGGAACCAGTGAGTCACTCCAGAAAAGAAAAAAAAAGGTTCAAAGAAAATTCTGAAACATATGATTGACAAATTTTGCCTATTTATTGTCTGTAGTGTGACATCGTTTTAATGCTAAAGAGAAAATCTGTTTGGCAGGGTGGCATCACTGGTCTGTGGGTCTGAAAGCACAAAGGAGGAAGGCGTTGTCTTTTTTTGGTAGAGTAGTTTTAGTAGAGGGAACTCAGTGACGTGGGGAGAGGAAAAGAGGAAGGCAGGGAGGGAAGGGTGAGGGGTGTGAGACAGACAGAAACAAACAGAAAGAGAGAGAGAGAGAGAGAGAGAGAGAGAGAGAGAGAGAGAGAGAGACACACACACACTGGTCTTTGGTTCTCTGCTCCAGCTAGCTATCTATCTTTGGCTGTGCTCACGCCCCAGCTGCTGCTGGTTCAAAGTACGGTCACTGGCAGGGGACCAGCCACAGGGCTGCAAGAAAACACCCACAAAGCCACTTCACATTTGGAGGGAAGCAAAAAGAAACAGAATGTCTTTGGAACAACCGATGGCCTCAGACTCAAGCCCAGTGTCACATAACTTTTGCGGCAGAACTACCATAACGACTAGACTAGATGAGAAAAGTCTTTGATATGTTCAATGGGAGGATTAACAAAGTTAATGTTTAATCAGCCAGTTAAATAGCACACTTCAAACTGTGCCAGGGATAGATATGGTAGTTTATACTAAAGGTCCAGTTCTGCAGTAATAGGTATTAGTTTGGAGAAACTTGCCCATCATCCATTTTGCAACAAATACAAAGTTAAGCTGCGTGATGTCCACTAGTAGTAGTACACATTTGCATGCATTTTTCCAAATGTCATAAACATAAACATGCTAAACCTAAAGTTAATGTTACTCACTACTAGTACAGTGACTGTAAATTGGTTGTTGGATCCTCTCTTGGTCCTGTACCAAGAGTGTGTGGATGAGTGTGCATTTCTCTAGAATGACCTATGAGTGTATACTGTATTCACGTCATTGCATGTGGATACGGTGCGTGTGCCAATGTCCTGCTTTCTATTGTGTCTGTGTGTGTGTTCCCCCACACATGTGTTCCTACAAAGCCTCTGCAGGTAAGCAGACATGTTTAGCAACCATCCAGAACCTTATACTGGCAGGTCAGTCAGGGACACACACACACACACACAGGTGGAAGATTTCCTTGTAAGGACTAACTTGTTCCTAAAGTATGAACGTGACTGTGCCAGTGTTGATGTTGTCTGAACTCGCCTGACATGTCTCGGCCATTGCTGATACAGTGTTCTGTTTTGTTCTTCTTTGGCCGTATGTCAGGTTGTGGTGCAGAACCACTGATGTGAGGAGTGGGTTGGTGTCAGTTTTGGGGGTGCAGCAATCAGCAGATCAAGCAATGGGAGTAAATTCAGCCAAATATGGATGATACTGGGGCTCGACCAGGGGGGTGAGGACTGTTTCCTGTATCAACCATTTCCAGTGTGATAAATAGCTGACTTCCAGGGAAAGAAGGCTCTTCCTGTTAATTATGTCCAACCAAAATAGTGTGGTGGACATTCTGTTTTTCATTCTGTGTTCTTATGTTTAGCCTAAATAAATATAATGTTTATCTGAAGATTACCTATTCTTAATATATACAATTCAACAGATATTATATTATATATTTATTGGTGTCCGTGTTAATGCTTGCCATAAAAACAATTCCTCTGTGATCAGTCTTATTTGTTTGAAACCACAAATCAGGTGAGAAGATGAGCTGACATTTGTTCTTTCCACCTCAACATCATTCAGTCTGATGATGTTGTTACATGAGCTATCTGGAGTGATAATGTAAGAAATACGTCTGCTTCATGTCAGTGCATTGGTTTATTTCCCCACGAAACACGATCACCTGCTTTGATCTTAACATAATAAGTGAATAAGCAGGTAGTGTATAGTTACAGAGGAACAGTTTAAAGGCATTTCGCAATGTTGAAAACCTTACTTATTACTCAGTCAGAGTTCATCTACTACATGCTTAATTGTTTGAGAAATTTACATCCTGAGGGCAACAACACCCTGAGAGAATGCCAAGTTTTCTCTTGAATTAGGGATGAGATCATCGGTTATCCATCAGTGATTTCATAGTGTAGCCTGAGAAAAGGCAACACTGACTTATGATTATGGTTGTGAAAGCCATGCACTTGAGAATAGTTTTTTCTCTTTCTGTGTGTCTCTAAGAACTTACTTGACAGTATAACGCTCAATGTCTCATACAGCACCAACAGTGGCTGGTAAAGAAAACTACAGGTTATTTAAGGAGACATGCTCACATTCAAATCTGCTGCTCCAAAACACTCTGACTCCAAACATTTTGATGTTATAGAAATAGAGCAACATTTTTAGCCAACACAAGAATTTAGGTGCTGTTTACAGTTATAATATTCTAATGCGACTGAGCACTGCACAGAAGAAAGAAATGTTCTTTGGAACAGGAAACATTAAGTGAGCCCTGCCCTCTCACTTCCTAGAACAGACGTATTGATAGCATTACAAATATCTCAGCAGCCACTATACACACACTGGATTATTGAGGGGCGTAACGGACACAAGCACAATTGCTGTGCAAAATACAGTACATATATGACTAGGCTATCATTCTTATTCTAAACTACAATAATAGCAACATAGAATAAGCTTAAAATCATGCATCACCAACACTCTAACCAACTGATAAGGTGTAAAAAACATGAAGCAACAACAAAGTTTGTCCTATCTATGTCCTCATATTCATTGTTATCACCAACAACACAAAATATTTGCTGATGTAAAACGTTTTTTCTTCTTCATTTCGACACTTTCTACAGTCACCACCCATCATAGATAAGCATGTATTCCAGGAATGTAAAAGTAAAGAAATTAAAATCTTGTTTTGAACCGACATAAAACCAAAACCAAAAAAAAATTCTATTGGAACAAAATGTCATAAAAAGCAAACCTCAGATACTTTGAACTTCCACTATTTTGTGCTGTATTGTCAGTTTATTTACAGCCAAGCAGCCTTAACTGGAGGAAAATGCAAAGGTTTCTAACAGTGTGTGATGCACTGCATTTTCCAGCAAGGCCCCCGGGGAGTTGAGCTGGTACAGTGAGCCATATTCCTGCTGATCAGATAAGTAGCACCATGCTGCTGAGTGCATGTGTGTCTATGTGGGTGTGTGTACACTATGCGTTTATGGGAGGTGTTTGATTGTGTCAGTGTGTACATTTGTGAGCGCAATATGCCTATGACACAGGAAGGAGTTGTTTCCAATGAAATGCCCAAGGCTTTTGGCAGAGACAACACCTGACTTCCTGTCCTCAGGGATGGGTGATCAGAAATGTGGGGGCAGGATGGTTACACCCGCCAGAGGTGTACTGGCAGGCATGGAAATCTACACCCACCTTTTCTCATCACTCAGTGAGGTGCTTATTCAGCATGTGATGGGTTGGGGGTGCAAAATACTGTAAACATGATGATGCATGATGAGGTGATCGAATAGGAAAACATAATAGAAGAGGTGGACGTAAAGAACCTTTTCCACCACTAAGCCTATTATTATCTGTATCAGGAAACCACCTATACTTTACCTGTTTACCAAAATAAAGTTTTTTATTTATTTGTTGTGAGTGTTAGTGATTTTAAATAAATGCAAAGAAGCAAATATTTTTTCCGGAGAAATTTGCATGACACACTGTACAAAATTGTCTATAGCCATTTGTGGGCGGGGTAAATTCACTGAGCTGTGTGCACCTCCGGATGATGTTACAAACCCTGACACAACGGCGTTTGGTTTTCCGACATTTCTGGGACTTCCAGAACAGATACAAAGCAGTAATAGTGGTTATTTCTGCCATGGTTGATGACGGAAAGAACTGAATGGAAAGAAACGTTGGTAGTATTGTTGTTTTAGTTACAATAAGATAATTTTCTGTGTTCATTTACGTTTCAGTGCAGGTACCCGGTACATGTGCGTGACCGTGCAGTTGTACACATACACACACACGTGTTTGACTTCACAAGGACATTCCTGAATGCCACATCAACCCTACCAGGACATTCTAGCTCTGCCTAAATAGACAGTCTCCCGCCTCTAAACCCTTATTAACTCCTACCAGTGTACGGATTAAGTCCTGGGATCCAGACAGCTAACAACCCTGTATGTGTCTGGTACAAGCTGCTCATCCATTCACAATGCTTTATGACTGGCTACAACTTACAGCCCCCTTCCACCACCTCCCGCAGAGGGACATTTGCAAAACAAGTGCTTAGTTGAAGGGGACAGAAGTGGAGAGAGAGGGGAGTCAGTGGTGTATTTCAAAGATTAGTGGAAGATAGGGAAGGAGGTGGGGAGAACAAGGACATTTCGACTGATGTGGGCTTTACATTTACTGTCACTTGTTTAATGGTTAACATGGCTCTTAAAGACAATTTGACTGCCCACATCTTTGCAATAGTGGAGAAAAATATTTACAAACTACAATTACCGCCTCATGGTTGTATGCTTCTGGCAACCAGTCATGTCCAGACTTACATAATATATGTAGTGAAGACTATGAAGGAATTAAAAAAAAATGTATTAAGTGTATTTTTTGGTGAAACATGAATGCTTCACACACATCTTCAACCCAGCAGCACAGAAGATCTAAACAATCATCACAGTGTCAGAGTGAAGTCGTCCTCTGACCTATTGGATATAAAATGTCATCACTTCATCATTTAATCCTATTTGACATTTGTGTAAAATGTTGTAATAATTAATGCAGGAATTCTTGAGTTATGGGCAAAAACGTCATAGTGACCTTTGACCACCAACATTGAATCAGTTTATCTTTGCGTCCAAGTGGACATTTTTCCCAAATTTGAAGAAATTCCCTCCAGGGGTTCCTGAGAAGAATGGGATAGATGGACAATCCAAAAACATAATGCCTCCGGTCATGGTTATTACCGGCATAAAAAAGCATGTTAAATGAGAACCTTTCTAATATTAAACATTCTGACTGGTTGATACAAGAAATGGCTGCTGAATATATTAGGAAACTGTATGGGTCTAACTTGGATAACAGTTTCTTCAGATCAGAGAGGGCAGAGGGGCCAAGAGGCATTGAAGCGTTATGTGCTGTGGTTTTCACGTGCACAGAGTCATGGGCCAGTCCACATGGAGCAGGCACTCCTGCAGAGCCAGTGGTCTAACTTTTCTCTGGGCGTAAGGACAGGACATTTCACAAAACAGCACAACCTAAATCAGAAATATTGGCTAAGATTTCACTATGCTTGGAATGCGACCTTTTGGTGCAAACAATAGTGATAAATAATAGTGGGGATAAAGTAAAGATACGAGTCAAATAGATAATTATACCAAAAACTTTAAGATAATCTTTTAACATACCGTAAGTCACATTTTTCTTTTCCTACCATGTTTCATGATTTCATCTATACTAATATGCCTGTTTAGACAATGTGAGAAACACTATCTATGTTGCATTGTCTCTTTCAGGTTGGCAACTATTTTGCAACAGATTTCAGGGTGTGGAAAATACTTCAGAGACTATCTTGCACAACAGTGTGCTGACATTCCAGTCAACAGTTGCCGAATGATTGCCTTTTGTAAGTCTTCTTTTTTACCAACCAGAACTGGGTTTAAATTAATAGAAAATCTCAGGTAAGGATGCATTTATAGAGGCCAAATGAGTTTAATCTAAGGACACTGGTGCAGTTCTCTAGCAAGTAGGTCAGATTCACTTGTGGCTCCTTCACAAAGGCAGACATGACCTATGAGATTGTGCATATAAGTGGGAAGCACAGCACAGCCTATTAGGCAAACACAGTGAACTAAATGAAGAAATAAGAAATTCACTTTCCCACTCACTGTACGCCAACTGGAGCACAAACCCAGAACCAAAGCTAGTTATAAAACCAATATTGAGTCCAATGCATAGCAACAGAGGAAAATACTTTTCACCTGGCATGTAGTCTTATGTGGTCAGGGAAGTAGCTGTAAACCAAGAGTAAGTTGACCTTCTTCACCTACCAACACAAGTCCTGAGAACTGGTGTACTCATTAATCTGATCGATTGTGGGAGTAACCATTTAGGGTGTGTGGTGTTATACACACTACTTTTTTAATGTTTTGCAAAGAAGCTTTGAGGCGAGTGTAGTATATTCACATAGTTTGCATTTACTTTTGACTTTGCATACATTATATCTCCGAGTATATCTGACGAGTAATGCACGCAGGACATCTATTGTACACACATAACAATACATGCTCTACTGTACACACATAACTACACATGCACACACCCTCATCTGATTTTATGATGTTGTAACATTAGCACTTCAACACATACTTAGACCTTTATCAATTAACCACAAAGACTGCAAAGAAACGGTTCCATAACCTCTAACAGCAGGTAGATTAGGGATTAGTGTTTGCCCCCGTGTGAGATGTTATGACCTTGTAGCCAGTTTGCCGAAGTTACGTAAAGTCCCCAGACAGGTGAAAAAACAAACGACCAATTACTAGTGTCTCCCTGGAGAGCGTAAACATAGCTGCTGCTGACAGTTCCAGCCAGTCAAGACCAGTGCCGCTGCAGGTGAGGACATGGTTTGTTTGCATGTGAAGTGTGTGTTTTGGAGTTGCAGATTCCATGCGCGTTTGGGTGTGCACACTTAACTCTACACATAGTAAAGCACACAGATATGCAAGACCTGTTTGGGCTTATAAGCCACACAAACAAATTATTATAAACTAGATCAAGAATGCAGTGCATTAATCTTTAAATGATAAAAAGTAAAAAAAAAACAAATAAATGACCAAATAATGTAACTTACATATTCATGCTTTCAGACTCAACAACAGCAAACTTCAAAAAAAATCTCAGGCTTTTGTCAAGCCGTTTACAAAATGATTGTTTTTTTTAATCTCCCAAAATCACAAAGGTCATACATACTGTTTTTCATGTATTTTTAATTCTGCAAACCTCAATCGCTAGAGGAGGAATAACAATATTAAATGTTCTTATTTGTGTGCTTGTGTCTGTATATAGCATACTGTATGTGACCCTGTGTGACTGCTTTTCCATGTGGCGTACCTCATCTGCCATCCAAGCTGAGATCACGACAGCGAGCCGACGCCCAGCTCAAGTAAACCTTACCTGTTGCAAATGCTTTACTGTCTGTGAATGTGTGTAGGGGTGTGAGCTGTGGCACTGGGCACACCTTTTGAACCACTAACTGTGCTGTCGCAGAATGAAAAAAACAATTCAGCAAGCGGTTCTCTGCGCTTTGTGGATATGTATTGCTTTGGAGCATCGTGGTCACTTTTAACACAAACCAAAGAGAAAATAGATGAAATCTTGTGTCGCCTGGTAAATTAATTTCAGGCATGTAATCTAAAAGTCAGATTATGTTTCCATAGTTTCCATACTTTACTTTTTCATAAAGGTAGAGCAAAATGTCAGCCAAATAGGTGAAGATGTTGCCAGTATCCATGCGGCAAAAATGAAAGAGCTACCTCACTGCTCATAATCCTTCTATAATAATAATAATCTAA
The DNA here is from genome assembly GCF_008315115.2 of Sander lucioperca. Taxonomy (NCBI): domain Eukaryota; kingdom Metazoa; phylum Chordata; class Actinopteri; order Perciformes; family Percidae; genus Sander; species Sander lucioperca. Next base: position 31,478,784 of record NC_050173.1, read on the forward strand.
CCTTTTCATGTTGGGGCTGTGCTGTTTTATAGTTCTGTTACTCAGAACATGAAGTGTGTTTTTTTAACTGGATGCCAACTGCCTCACAAATTCCACTTCTCTGATGGTTGTTCTGGTGGTTTAAACAAAGTTATACAACAGCAGAAAACTAACGTGGGCTCTTGGGGATTCGGTGCTGTGTGGTGATAGTAATTGAGAAAAATATGATACGTGCAATCTGCAGGGAGAAGACAAATCAAAGGAGGAATGTTTTGATCTGTGGTGTTTACTTGAGAGCTTGTGTCTTTGGTCGGAGACAAGAGTTTAATGCCTGTGTTTACCCACAATTTTGAAGGCATCATGCAGTTCTGTATAACTATTTTAGTGGCATACACACAGCCCATTCTGTATACACAAGCACGCAGACACACATAAATACTTTAACATAATAATATATATAGAAGTAGGCATTTTACACCCACACACATACACCCATGCAAACATGTGTAGAGTAACGTATGATTTCCATCTCATGCAGCTGCCTCCTCTGCTGCCGCTGACACTAACTTCTGTGCGGGAGAAATTATATTTGACTTTTCATGCTCAATAGGAAATCTATATGATAAAAAAAAAAAAAACGTTAAAATAATAATAATAATAATATGTCACAGCATATTACACATTGACACAATATTGTAAATTTGACAGGAAAGAAATGTAAAAAAAAATGTACTACTCTTGTAAAACCTTGTTTATGAATGTCAAAGTAGTGATGAAAAAAGAACGTATTCCTTCTTGATTTGTTAAAACTACAACCTTGTAACAAACTGCTTATTCTGCAAGATCCTCGGCAATGCCACACAATGACGCACATACTCAACCTGTTGTTCAGTTGCAGCACAGGCGTGCTGTAAGCACAAGAATAACTCCTCCAGCTTTTATACCTCAACGATATGCAGAAGTGGACCATGTGACAGTAAGGCGACATCTCAACATTTTCCCATCACGCCCTGCTGATGTGTTGTACAGTGCTGAGGTATTGAGCTAACTTCTCTGTGACCACAAGCTTCCTCTATCTGTGACAGCAATCAAGAACAGTGGCAAAACGACCCCAGCCCAAGGGCTCAACGTTAGGGTGGCTCTGCTTCCTGTGATGAAAATACCTCCGGTGAAAGATCACACATGTGTCAGGAGGCCTGCTAGTGGCACTATTTGAGCTGGGTGATGAAATAGATTGAAAAAGATCATATGGAAGCAACCTTGAGCAACAGCTAGGTAAGGTAGAAAATTAACTTCTGAAATGAAGTGTGTGGAATTAACTTTCTGATAATAAAACAATGTATATAATTAAATATTACAAAATGTATTTGATGCCCCATATGTTTTAGCCATTAAATCATGTGTTTTTTCAAATTCCTATCCAAGCATGCACTTGGTAGAGGACAGTGACAAAGCATATGGAGAGGCCACCAGTCCATCACAGGACTCACACAGACAATGTTGTGCACTTGGATTCATACTTTTGGCCAGACTTCAGTAAACCTGAAACTGCATGTATGTGTTGAAATGTACAACCATTTTTCTATCTTTTATTGAAATAAAGAAGGTGTGGTGTCATATGTATATGTGTGTGTTTTTGGGCTACATTTGATATAGTGCCTTTGCTATATAACCTTTACTTCACGTGAAAAGCATCTCTGTAAACAGCTTTTGTGGTCAATTCTGTTCAAACAAGCCAACCACCCAAAATCTTAAAAGCGTAAATTACATTAATTTACAGTAACTGGAAGTGTGCATGTGATGTAACCCAATGTGGTACTTTAGTCACATGACATCCCAAGCAGATTACTAAACTGAAACTGAATCCACAGGGTTTTCCAGTAACACCTCTGAGGTCTTCAGTGTTGTTTCAAGGAAAAGGTTGAGCCTCATAGTACTCTGTTCAGCTTCAAATAAAATAGTTTCCTTCAAGCACTTTGGCACCGTCAAACTCCAAGCAGGGGACTATTTGTCTGCCAAGGAGAGGAGTCTCTTATGGGAACACTAAAAGCCAAACAAATTAAAAGAGATTGGGCAAGCTTACCGTCCCAAAAAAAAACAGCTTTATATGGGAGCTGTAAAATCACGGCCAGGAAGTATTTGTTTGTGTGCAAGTTAAAGAGCTCCTGGCAGCTGGTAGTAAGTTGTTGTGAAGGTACCGGCCAAGTTGTTACATGAGCTGTATCATTATTGATCAATCTGGAAACAGGGAAAGCTTAAGAACCCACACACATGTTAGAACACCATGCTGCTGTCCTCCAGTGGATAACAAATGTTTAACGGTCAGCTTGACCCTGACAGGACTGTCGGAGACATACAGCAGATGCAGTAATTTGGCTCACACTACACCTGTCAGGATATGGGAAGGAGGCTGTGGTGATTGCATGCTGGCACATGTTAGTTTGGCTGCTGCACTGAAGACACAAGTTACTAAAATGTCACAGCTTTCTAACACCACATTCATGTCATCAAAAATCTTAGTGCTTTTCCAACCCATGTCTATCCAGGAAAAGTCAATTCAGGATGCACGCGTTTGCCAGCAACACTTTGCATTCATACAGTTCCACATTTGCACACTGTTATCCCAAATTAGTTGACTTTACTAAAAAAATTGCGTGGAAACCAGTTTTTACACAAGGTGAAACTTAACAGGTCACGTTGTATTAACACAAAGCGGTAAGTTGATGCAGTAGACAAATCAAGTTTACATTAGTAGTAATTACTAAAAATCATTAGTAAACATACATAATTTTTTTTCTGGAGTCATGTTGTCTAAAATAAGCATGTTAAGGTTAAAGCTTTAGTGCGTAACTTTTTGATATTAATGAACGTCTAAAGCCATTGCCAAATGAGTTGCTACAAAGCTAATTAAGACTATCAGCTCCACACAACTCTCTCTGTATTTCTCAGTGTGGCTATGTTCAGAAGATTGTGGCGTCCGGCGACTTTCACGCGCAGAAACTCGAGTGAAGATAAATACCTCTTCTGAAGAGTCCATCATGTTTTTTTAATCCTCCGTGTCCTCTTTGGCTACTGGGGGTGTGGGCGGGGACGCGATCACGGAAGGCTTGTGTGAACGTTTGGCCTGTGTGTTGTTATCAACTGCCCAGTTTGACAGCCAGGCCGGGTTGCCAGATATACCTGTAAAAATGTAAACCTAGCGCACTACAGCTGTAACGTTAGTACAGCCAAGGGGGTAAGCTTCTCCTCAGACCGCGAACCTCCTATGGCGCCATTTTGATGCTACCAAGCCATCACCTCCCGTTAGCATTCCATTGACTGCCATTCATTTTGTCGCCACTTTGACAGCGAATAACTTTACATCTGAAGCGTTTAAAGACTTTATTTGTCCATTGTTTATTTCTAAAGAAACACGACAATGTACCTCACGTTATGGCTCCGTAGCAGACGCTTTTGTAAAAATAGGCTAACGATTGTGTCATAACCACGCGACTTACTGTCGCATAGTAGAGGAATTACCGTATAGTACAGGAGAAGCGCGCAAGCAGTTTTGTCTCACATTAGCTGTTTAAGTGTAATTACTAATGTTAACTATCATTTTAGTTAGCAATAATTAGCCTGTGCCTATGTTATCTCCTTACATATATCTACGCTCTCCGTCTCTGCAAGATTCGGAATGATTGACTCTTGGCACAGCTACCAGAAGACTAAGAAAAACTTTCAGACACGTTGCTCACGGCACATTTACGTCGTCTCTCTCAGTTGGAGGCTGCGCAGGTTGTGGGGTTTTCAGCGGTTCCTACTATAATTCTAAGCCGAAAAAGTGTGTCTGTCAGTTGGGGACAGTGTTCCGCATGAGGACAAGCTTTTATGACTGTCAATATAGCCAACATCTAACATTAGCTTCTCTGCTGTGCTGTGGAATAATGTCTGGCTTTGTGAGACAAGCGTCTAGCAACATTGTTGTGGATGCTGCGGTTTTAGCCTGGCAACCTCGGTGAACTTCAAGTCTGGGGAGGAGGGGGATACGACTCTCTTCAGTATTTTGAATTTGTACTGCAGTAACTATTTTAAACACTTGTCAGTATTACATATTGCACCTTTAACTACAACTAAATCTGGTTACAGTGCACCTGGGACATTCATGACCAGTTTTCTGCTGTTGGCCCCAGATGTGAAACATCTTTGTCCCCAAGAAATCCAGCTCTACTACATGGAGAGCTGATATTAGTATTCTGCTGTGTGAAAACATTGTATAAGCCAGGAAATTAATGTAAACCTCCCACATGGTAGTCCACCTCTAATCCACTGATGCAACACCACTACTAAAACACAGGTAGCGCAGGTAGTATTAGTGGGCCCTCTAGAGGCCTGAGGCTCCATCGCACACCATGTACAGCAGCCAACAGTTACACCTTTAGCTGTCCGCTGAGCACAACAGTTACGAGTTACGGTGTTTGTTCAAGGCCCCACTTGTCTATCCTTTATCCTTCAATCCTGAACTCAAGGCGCTGCTCGTTTTCTGTCCTAACTGCTGCAGTAGTTGACTGCATTCACTCACAACCTAATTTGAGATCAACTCATCAATGGCTTTGATTTGGTTCATGTCACAGTGCAAGATAAATACAACAGCATGCCTTTAGCTAAATGATCTGACATGGCTGTCTAAACTAGGTGCCAATCTACCAGTTATACAGTACGTGTTAAATAACCATTAGAGTCACTTTATGGATGCTCAGTTGTCCTCTAGTGCAGACCCATGGGTGAGGAATCTTGTACCGGTGAGCCCCCTAGAGGTAGATATTTTAAATGCATCTTGGCTCATGCCCAGAGATTTGTGCCTAAAGGCTGTTATCTGTTACCTGAGGACACAACCAACATGTCTGAGCGCTCAAATGTGACACATAGAACAAAAAGCCAGACACATTAAATGCATTCCTCTGAGAATGAGCACTGAAGTGCATAAGTGTGTGCGGTATGTCAAGTCTAAGTGCGTCAGTTGCCTTATTATATAGTATTATTCATTATATTATCCTGCAATACCTTTCATTGCACTTTGTCCTCTGATTTGTATTTTACATAATAATTGGAGCAAGTTTCCTCTTTCTTGGATCTGCTCCTGACTTGCATCATTGGCTAGTTTTGGCCAATTCCAAGTCCCTGCAGCAAGCAGTTTTTTTTTTTTTAATTCTATTAAATTTGCAATTTCAGTATCACCTCAAAGTGCTAATGGAAACAAACTGCTGTAACTATAAGAAAATTAATAATTGCTTTTCTAACAGAGTATGTCGCACTGCAACACAGTTGTAATACTCCTTCCTTTCTGTGCTGCTACAGTACAAACCACAGTTGCACGAGACTTAAAACTCCTGACTACATGCCATGAGATATTACTCTACGTCTTATTATTGTTTCCATTTTTTCACAGATCACATGCACCTTTTTTTTTACTCATGCCTCTTAAACCTGCTGAGTGGGAAAACAGCATGACCTCGCCTGTCCCTAGCACACTGTGTCTCCCTTTCGTGGACTGGCACAACGCCCAGACGGCTGCTGCTTGCGTGCCACCACTGTTTGGGTAGATTTGCATCTGGGCCCTAGAGAAAACTAGGATGATTCACCAGTCGTTTTGTGCGTGTGTGCGTGCGTGTGTGTTCTTAGCTGAGTGTGCTGTCTCACTGAAGTCTGTCTGCTCTCTCTACCTCACTCTCACTTCTCAGTGGAACTATTTCTATATTATTCTCCTAAGAGCAATAAACAATGAAATAAGGGGGAAAAGATTACTACCAACCACTGATTATAGTAACTTATAGCCTTATAGCCTTTCTTAATTTTTCTTTCAACTAAACCACGTCATCTGATTGCGCTGGGTGAGTTAGGTCTGTCGCAGTTTTTTTTTGAGTTTTACAAATACAACACTGATCACCACTCAAAGGCATGCACACAGATGGGTTTGATTTCCTTTGTGTGTGTGTGTGTGTGTGTGTGTGTGTGTGTGTGTGTGTGTGACGACCTTACAGTAAGACACAGTACAATAAAAAGGGCAGTACACAGGAAGGCAATCTGGAATACAAGAGCAACAAAATAAGACCTAAACACCTTGGAAGCTGCCCATTTTGCCACACACTTGGGACCTGGGGTTTTCATGACAAACTTATATACTTTATAATGTGAGAGCCCACCAGGGACAACGCCCTCAACACCTGCGAAAACGCTCCCATGCATCATCAGGGCAAATACATGTCAAGGCCCTTTATGTAAAGTACAGCATGTACAGTGCCAGTGGATGAATGGAGAAGTAGGCTGCAGTAGGATGTGTTATTGTCCCCAAAGGAGGTTTTAGTCCATTTCAGTTAGCTCATTTCTAGTTTCACAGAACTTATAGTAAATGTCTCTTGTTTTGTTTTTTCAAACCAAATGTGACAGACTGTAACTACTGCTAAATGCAAGAAAGTGCACAATGTGCCAGGCATTAATTCAATGTCTGGTTATTGCAATGACTTTAAACCCCCTTTGACAAACATTGTTTAAAACATAAAGGATGTTCTATTTAGAAAAGTAGTTCCCATTCTAACAATTGGACAGATACAGTACTGCAAAGAGTGCACATCAATCAAGGCTTTTTTGTGTTATAGATATTTCATTTTGTAGGACCTAATTTCTTCCCTCATTCAATTGTCTGATTATGGAATATATTGTCCTTAACAAAGAGCTGTGGGTGTGTGATGATAGTGCAATTGGCGTTCTTTCTTTGGGTGATTTGAGGGCAACTTGGCAACGCTGCAGCCCCAGTGTGAGAAAAGATAATATCAACAACCTTGAGACTGTACTCAAACACAAAATGGCAAATCAAACAGAGTACACACAAACAAATCCATACTCATGTAGGATACTATATGCTCTTGGGCATGCTCTTCACCTTACTTGGCAAGAGAATGTTTTAATGCAGTCTTTGCATTGCATAGCAGGATTATAAATTATACATTCAAACAAACATGTGATCATATATTACTTCCCTCTGGAAAATTACAAATTTTCCATTCACAAGTCAGTCAAAGTTGGCTACTTTATATTTGGAATTTTCCATCATTGCACAGCTTAAACTCCATTTTAATGGAACAGACTGACCACTAGCCGATTGCATTTATGTATCCTTGAACCATCTTTCTAAATGGAGAATCCTTGCAGTATTTCATTGTACTGGCTAGTCAATTCTGATATAAAGTTTTACTTTGTGTATTCTCAAAGAAAACTTGTAAAATATTTTTTAGTAGTTGTGTGGCTTATCAGAGGAAGTATGTTGGCATAACCGCTATTTACTGTATTAACTTTAGAAAATACTAAACTAATACTACTAATACTAATACTACTAAAAAATATTTTCAGCTTAAGATTCCTTTCATTGTCAACAGATACAAAACATCCTATTGTTAACGATGTCTCTCTGTACGTGAAGGCTAGTGTATTGTATGTTGTGTGTGTAGGTGGTTTTCAGCCACTTCCTTTTGTAAAATCCAACCAAGAACAGCATGTTCTGAGAATGACTGCTTTCACTTTGCAGAGCAACCACAGAAAGGTCGATGACAAATGTGCAAGCAACATGTTCTCTGTGAGTGAAACAGATGCACGCACCATCAAAATAGTGCCTCTAGGTGATCTAAGACAACATAGTGCCCTCCATTTATTTTTGTGGCTGTTTTTACATAATTATATTGGTTTGCAGTCCTGCAAGATGTGTGCAGAACAAAAAGATCAGCACAGACTCACATGTATAAACATACCAACGGGGTATTGACAAAAAAAAAAAAAAAACATTGACTTTGCTGTCTAAATGTGGTTTGTCAGTTGGCTTTGTTGATGTAGACCAGTTAATTTCACAACATTTCATCCTGCAGCTCATTTCCCTGTATGTCTATAATCTGCATTGTCACCATAAGGGTGGTAAGCACAATGTGCTTCATTCTAACGGTTTGTGGAAGATTAGTGATACACTGAACAAAGGCTGCTGTTTTGGCTGACTGGCAAGGCCTTTCATGGGTTTAGTGGTGGCTGCTCTGTACTTTTTGTTCAGCTGTGGAATATGTCTAACGACAGCTTTGGCTGCCTTATTGCTAGGTATCATGATTCATGGAGACACTCTTGGTGTCACACAGACATACTGCCAGAGATTTGCTGTGCTTAAATATCTTCCCTGGAGAGGAATTTGGCCAAATTGCCATCTTCTGAAAGCTTTACCTTCATCACCATTTACTGTTACTGAATTAAACATGACCTGCGATTGTTTTATATTGAACAAAAGCATTCCCTGGACAATGCCGACAAATATTACATCTTGTCATTAGCTACATCAAAGACTCGTCCCTGACTCTTTTGCTCTTTGATGAAAAATTTGTTAGTTTCAGGTAATTACCTGGATTTTGGTTTCTAAACCACTTTGACTACAGAACGACTAGAAAGCAAAGATACAATTTGTTGAATATGGTGCCCAATAGAAATGCTTGGAGGTCAAAATGACTTATCTCCTTCTCTCTCTCTCTCTCTCTCTCTCTCTCTCTCTCTCATCCAGATCCCCAGGTCCAGGACCTGTGTGAATGATGTGCTTCAGATTTGCTTCTTGTGTTTGTGTAGCCTGTGCTTTTTCCAGGTTCATGCTCTAGCTGTTTGGCAAAACCTGGAAGCAGCTTGACATCCTATTGGATCCATCTTTTTCACACATGTTCACATACTATGTATCAATTTGTTATATGGATTATCTATAATGTAATTGTATTTTTTTGCTCTATTCTGTACACACAATGTCTGTTGCATGCCTGTCCATCCAGGCAGCAAGGATACCTTCTTTAGTTGCTCGTTCTGAGCTTTTTTCCATTTTCATTCCTGGGCTATATAGATAACAAATTTACTTGACTTGACTTTAGATAAAATTTCTTCCATATTTGCATGGACACCTTCGTGTATAGACACACAAAAGTAAAACACAGCCATGAATATTTCTGACATGCAGCACTGGATGATATGTCACCTCAGACTGAGCTCAGGGATGCTTCACTTGTGAGCACAGGGCTGCAAGGCACATCTAAATCTCTCACTGAGTGACAGCTTTTAAATCACGTAGGCATCACACCAGCTCCTCTTCACGCAGACACCCACATCAGCAACACTGATAAAGATACCTGCGCGCACACACAACAAAAAGCTTTTACATAACATAATCCTCTTAGCACTGAACTTTTACAAACTTTCACTTCATTTATTTTCACTGGACTGAGCTGCACAGCAACAATACAATGCAAGTGTATCTGATTTATATCCAATGGCGAGACATACATGTGGTTCCACAACAAATGTGCACACAATACATAGTGTTGTGTGTGTGTGTAGTGTGTGTGTGTGTGTGTGTGTGTGTGTGTGTGTGTGTGTGTGTGTGTGTGTGTTTTCTCAAAACAGTGTTTTCTTTCACTTTAACAACATCACGTAGTCCAATAACACAGATAAGTATTGTAATGAGTCATGACTCTTTCACACACACCACATATACACACACATACACCCCAATACAATCACATATACAGGAGTAGGCTAGTTTTGCTAGATTAGCATGTGCCAGTGGAAAATTGAGTATAGAAAATGATATGGAATCGGTTTAAATGCATTTTAAGAGTTAACACAGCTCATAGGACATGAGCTAGATTTTTTTCCTCTAAACTTTAACAATTGTTCAACTTAATTGCTCCGTAACAGTGGACACAGATCCAATGTTTACATGAAAGAGAACATTCCTTTCACAAGCTTGGCACCATGCATGTGAAATATGTTCTTTTTTCTTTGGCCTCAGTCGCCTGAGTTATCAGTCTTCAAGCTACTTAAAACGGTTGACCTCATGTGAGAAAATGGGGAACGATGGATGAGACTAGAACAAAATGTCCTAGACACTCAGAGCTGAAAGTAGGTCAGGAAGTTTGGAGGGAAAGCGTGTGCTTCCTCCTACTGGTCGTTATATGTAGTGTAGGTGGCCATTATGGGTTGAAAATGGTACCACAGCATGGTGAACCAATGTGTGGTACAATTTTTATCATCTAAAACTGATCTAAAAGTGATAAAAGTCATCTCCTTTTTAAATACACCCTAAAACTGTTTATTATTATATGTAATTATTTTACTTCAGCAGCCTATTACATGGGGACATCCTGATGTTTGTACCATAACCAGTACCTCTATAACTGTTGTGCAACTGCTGCTTTAGCCTTTTTCTGGGTTTGACAAGTTGTTAGATGCCTCTCTGCATTTTTTAGCTGTTGCACTCAGGATTGCTGAATTCTTATTGTTTTGCTATTGACATGTCTTATCAGTAAAGGCTTCTGGATGTGTACTGATTTTAATGCTAAGCCGCAATCCCTGTAAAGCATTGCCATAACTGTTACCAACCATACCATATTTGAGCTTCCTTAGATCACATTTGCACACAATGAACCTCTGGACCCTATTGGTATGTACATACTGTATGGGTCTGATACTCTGCATGACGTTTGTGAGACGTGACACTCGACACTTTTTGGCTGCACATCATTGTTTATTTGAAATTTGTACATCAAATTTATGGCTATTTATCACATAATGTATCTGTCCAAACTGCTCCACCTCAACGTGCATCCGCGTTAACAACATTGCCATTTTCCATTTAGTATAATTAATCAGATCAATATTGTTGTTTTCTAAACATGGGTAGATATCTGTATGTCACTAGAAGCAGCAGCATGTATGCAGGTTTACTGTTATGTGCATAAGGAAAAGGAATTATGAAATTGATCAAACCAGCCCGTAAATCTTTCATGATACAGACAACGTAAAGACTGCATCTACAATTTGTTAATATATTTACTGTAATAAACCACATATTGTTAATTTACAGCAGTATAAATACTGCAGAACATCTTATCTCCCTTCCACTAGATGTGTTTAGAAACCATGTCCTTCAACATTGGAAGGCCAGTGTGTTTGTTTGTGTGTGTGTGCGTGCGTGCGTGCGTGCGCGCGTGCGTGCGTGCGTGCGTGCGTGCGTGTGTGTGTGTGTGTGTGTGTACACCTTATCTTATTGACAACAACACTTTTATCTCTGATCACGTCCTCCATCAGAAAAGCCTCGGACACAGTGTACGTGCGCGCTTTTTGGAGCTTTCCACTTGGATTTAAACATGAAATACAAACTGAAAGCAATATGGTGAGGTTATCGACTGAGTACATTTTTTATCCCAATGACACTGAGAAGCAACACATAGTGCAGTCGGTTTTTGAGTCAGCCACATGCAGTGGGAGCCTACGTTGACTGTGTTTGAGGATAGACAAAATATAGACAACACAATATAGGCATCAAAGGAAATCTAATACTGTTGCTTTGTGGCTGTGTACAATTTGTTTCATTTTCAGCTGTCAGAAGGTGAAAATAATAGTGTGAGTCGCACATTAACTTAACAAAATGTGTGCTCCACTAGATCTACAATATTTGAAATCCCAAAATACCTTGGCTGCACATGGGAGAATGGGAACCTTTGATGGCACCCGTTATTCAAATAACCGGCACTCTTTCTCCCGTGATCATTAGTGTCAAGAACGAAGGGCTGTTCTGCAGGAACGTTTTCATCTGGGGAAGAGACAGCAGGAGGAGGAACTGACAGTGGAAAGAATCTATCGCAGAGGCAGAGATACACAGGAAAGTGGGATTAAACTGTCCCTGGCCCCTCAATCCAGACACTTTGTAGTGTTGACCTGCACACGAACCAGACATAGAGTTGCTCAGAGGGGTTAACAAGGGGAGTAATTAAGGAATAAAACTATCTGCCAGCACTTTCTTTCTCTCTTTCTCTCCCTGACTTTTCCCTCTCTATCCCTCCACTACGGCTCCTCCATCAACTCTACTTCCCCTCTCCCAGAGCTCTTTGTTGGCTCTCTGCTCTGCTCTAATCTGGCATGCTGTTCCCCCTCTTAATTTGGGGACTCATTACCAGAGTGATTATCTCACTGCACTCTGTGCGGGTTTAGAAAGAAGACGGTGGCGGTTTAGGTTGTTGAGCTATCTGTGTTGCCGCTTGAAATTTATATTATTCTGTGATTTCCAGCTTACTACAGTACAGAGGTTATCTGTAAATGAGTCAGATGTGGTAATATGTGAGTGACTGAGCCTCGTGTCCTTTTGTACACAAGTCACTCTCAGCTCAGTGATCATCCTTCATGCCGGTTCAATGTGACTTAAAGGATTTGCCATATAAACAATAAGAAAAGGAGCATGACTTAACTCATGATTCCACACGATTGGCTTATGAAGCTTATATAGATTATACACATGACTCAGGACCATAGGACATTATTCAATTTTGGGGCAGTCTGGATCATAATGAGTTATAGCTAATAATGCAATGACAGTGACAAAGTCAAAATGATGAATACCTGTGGAAATAGTGTGTGTAGGGCTGCACGATTCTTGATTAGTTGGAATCATATTGAATCTGCAAAAGCCTCTGTAAAATAAAACCTTCTCGTTTGATTAAAGTGGCCATATTATGCTCATTTTCAGGTTCATAATTGTATTTTGAGGTTGTACCAGAACAGGTTTACATGGTTTAATTTAAAAAAAAAAAAAACACCATATTTTTGTTGTACTGCACATTTCTGCAGCTCCTCTTTTCACCCTGTGTTCAGGTCTCTGTTTTAGCTACACTGCTATACCATCTTTGTTGGCAGTCGCACATGCGCAGTAGCTAGGTAAGATCACATCATCTAGCTAGCTGTTTGTTTTTACAACTTCAGTAGCACAAGGCAGGATTAGCCGGGAGACTTCTTCTAAACGAGGGCACACTTCCAACTTTGCATGGAATACCTGTAGAACAGGGACATGTAAGTAGTTCTTTTGTAGATTATGGTGAACTAGTGTGTGTTGTAGCAGTGTTTTGCCATTCAGAACGAGCTAGCATGCTAGCGCTAGCATGCTACGGTTAGCCACCTCATTTTGGCTAGTGACGTAAAAAGCCCTGCTGATTTTGAACAGCTCACCCGGAGACTCAAGGCAGGACACATTCAGAAACCCGTATCTCACTCAAAACAGCATGGATGTTTTTTTTTCCAAGTTTGTATGCGTGTGGAAGCACCAGAGACACAAAATAACACCCCAAATCCCAGAAAAAGAGATTTTTTCATAATATGGGCACTTTAAATTAAATGACTAAATGAATATTTAGTAAAGAGGGGTATTACATAATGACTACATATAGTGTACAATGTGTTGTGGGCAAACCTCTGAAAGGATTTTGACTATTCTACTGGTTTGTAGCAGAAGTCAGGTGTAGGCTTTATACAGTAGCATCCATCAATATGAATGTGAGCGACTGTTCACCCTGGTATAAACTGGAGCTGTACAGTTAGTCTAACCTTGTGCCCAAACTGATGCAAGACTTGGCTCCAGACCCCATGATCCTCAAAGAGATTTAGTGGAGAATTAAAATGAATGAATTACAGTAAAGAGTGCTTTCAATCATGTCCCTGGTGCAGTGAGCAGACATGAGAGGCTGTATCTCATATTGCCACATGGTGGCACTAGAGAACAGTGTTTATGCTGGTGTCTATGACTTCATCCCTCCAGTCGTCAGAGGTATGTCCACCTCTGAGAAACCAAACTGAACTCTGCTCAATTGTGCTGGTTGTCGATGTACTGCAATCGCTGGACTTGTGCAATGTGAATAGGCTCTAATTCGACCAACTTTGTGAAAAAAAAGATTAGAAGAAAATGACTATAAAAGAACTCAATTTGGAATTACTGCTGTTACACACATTTAGTATTAAATTATTATTATTAATAATTATTAAATTGTATGTAATTTAGTGACCCTGGATTTCAATTGCTCAAAATGACTACATTTGATGCCAAAAATAAAAGTACCTTGAACTGACCTTACTGTGTACTCGTCATGCTTTCATTGCTCAAGTACAAAATGTACATGCAATAGCTGAAAGTTGTCATCATGTTATGGGTAATACAGAAAGAGATTAAAAATGAATCCTAGATGTGACCATTGTGCGGGGCTGCCTGAGCAGTGATACAGCATGACAATGAGGCTAAATGTTCAGTTCTATTGTTGATGAGCTAGTTCATTATCCTGCTTCTGATAGCAGACACTACTGAAAGAGATGAGCGTGGGAGGATATTGTATCAGAGCCTTGTAAGAAGCAATCCACTGGTTACCGACAAATTTAACCAATTAAACAAACGTCCCATTAAAAGCATGTTGTTGCTCCCAATGTGACCTGAATTAAATTGTGCTCATGACCAAAGGCTTTTCAAGGAAACTTTGTTTCTTTTAATAACAAAACATCCATTTGTGATAACAGAATTTTCTGTTACTGCACACTCAGGAAATCTATCCTTTGGCACTCACTGTCGGCAAGTTCAACATAAGGCAGCAATCAATTGCTAATTCGCACACAAGTGGACAGGAGTCTTCAGTCAGGCCAGCAACTCAAAGGCACTAATTCAACAACTGCTCGGCTTACTTGTATCCCAAGCGGCTGTTTGTAAAGATCCACAGTGACCACACAAATCCTAGGCAACGTGATTAATGTCCCCTATACGTCTAGAGTTGTGGATAAAGAGACATGGAGCTCTAGCAATTTTATTGATTTGGCCCGACAAATAAAGATGACATTTGCTTGCTTTAATAGATCTTTTAATTTGTCATGGGAAAATGGAATTCATTGTCAGCAATGGCACACCTTCAAAAGGTCATGTAAGGAGCATGTAAAGAGATTCAGAAAGAATGAAAGACAGCACAAAAAAAAGGGAAAAGACAGACATTACAGTGAGGGGGAATAAAGGACGGAAAAGAGAATTCTTTTTACCTCTGTCTCTATCTCCCAAACACACATACAAACACTTTATTCTGTATTTAGAAGAAAAGCCTCTGTGTTTGAACAGCTTTGGTATCAAGTTTTAGCTGAATAAAAGCGCAGACCTCCCTTTGAGGCAGTACATGTCATACAGGGAACATTGAGCCATCAAGCCAGGCGACCAGAAGCATTGTTGAGAAATTACACATGGGGGCTTGTGATTTGGCCTTGGCTTAACAAGGGAGAAAAGGGAGGTGGAGGGGAGGATAGAGCATGTGGAATTTCAAAGCTCTAAAAAACAAAAGATTCACACATCCGGGGGAGGCTTCTCTCTCCCTCTGAAAACAATTTGTAGTTCATACTGAAGATAATGCCCACTTCCCCATTTCCTCTCTGTCATCCTACAACATTTCATCCCTCTTTCTTTGCCATCCAGCCCTCCTATCTCTGGGCCCCTCACCCTCCCTTCCATTATCAAACGCTTTGTGATGAGGCCGCAATGTGGGAGCCTCCCCGCGCCAGCATGCTGTGATTTGAGCATCTTGCTGCCGAGGACGTGCTCGTCGGAGGCAGGATCAATAAGCACGGATTCTACACACAAAGCTGAGGTGACAGGCAGAGACTGTGAGAAAGGGGAGCGTGACCTTTGGAGAATACAATTTAAAACATCTCTCAGACTCTGGCTAAGTTAACTCTGGCACCATGCTGTGCCTGCACTTGCAGATCGTTTATTCTCCTGGACAGTACCAATTGAGGGAGTGGAGGGGAAGAGGGGCTGGTATTTGGATGGAGGTGAGAATAGCAGTAAGGTGGGGTTGTGGTGGTGGTGGTGATGGGGGGTGGGCATAGAGAGCAGCACCAATTTCAGCGTGTTGTGCCAGCAAATTTACTTGTTTTGTCTTCCCTTTTACTCCTCAGCTCTGTCTCTCCCTCCACTCTTACCTACTTGCGTTTTATCAGTCGTCCTGTAAAGGTTGTTTAAGGAGGCAACCTAAATTCAGTCGAACATAGTCTGAAAGCACATTCTGCACACAGGGTTTCCTCAGCCACATTTACATCCTATACAACAAATAGATGGTCCAAGTCTGTACAATTACAATGAAGAACAGACAGAAAATCTATATTTGTCTGCCTTAATGGTTTAGTTGCTTCTTTCTGTCTTTTTCTCTCACACGTGCACCGATCCCTCTCTTTTCCTCTTTCTCTTTCTCTTGCTGCTGCACCACGGACAATGTAACCCCCTTCTTTAAAAATATCTTAAAAGCTAAAGTCTTGTACTAAAGTGCTGAGTCCATGTTCACAATTAAGAAGATATGATGTTATTTTTAAACTATTATTCTATAAACTGCTAATGACTAACAATTTATATTTTATCAGGCGCATTGATGGATTTAACAGTTTGACATGCAGCGTGCTTAAAGGGGCTGTATTTTTCATGTGGGATGTCTGGCCTTTTAAAAGCATGTAATATATGTATTCATGAAGCATTTCATGAATAAGTTGGTGTTTGGATGGAGCAAGTGAGGTGTGCAGCTGCAATCTCTCCCTTTTCTCCCTGAGCTGTCCTTCCTGTTTCCTAACAGCAGGGGGCAGTGTTAAATGAGGCATCTCTTTCACTGGTGACTTTTTGTCCTCTCAGACTGATGGAGCTGCTGCAGTCTTGTCTAGAGGAATAATGGGAGAGAAATAGGATAGAGAGGAGGAGAGAGATAGAGAATAAGAGTGGGGGGGCTACTGCATTGCACAACACAACGGTGAAGGGGGGACGGAGAGGATGCCGGTGGATTTATGTTTCTTCCCTTGTTTTACATCTCAATTGTGTTTGGACAAGCCCCACTCTACATGTGTAATTACCACTGACACTGTTACTTTTCCCAGACACAAGTTCAGGCCTCGCCTGGGTGATTAGTATGCTTTGTGTCTCCGGGGCACTCGTAAATACAAAAACCGAGGGCCCTCAGTGTGTTAGCCATATATTTGTTTTGTTTCTCTTTTTCTCTCTGTCCCCATTAACTTGAACTTACTCTTATTAATAGCTCTCAAGGACAAAAGGGGATTCATATGCAAGTCTTATTTTCTCTCTCTTGAAATTGCCATTGGTGGGCATAATTAAATTTATGAATAATTCTGGGAGATTTGCTCTCTACATTTCCTGGTTCCGGCATTTTTGGATTGAAAATAACACCATATCACTGTAATCACAAATCATTTGATCTCCCATTCAGCTGGGACAAAAGGGAAATGATAACAGCTATATTTCCTCTGACAGAAGGGTTTACACTAATGTCTATAACAAACCATTCATGGCAAAGATTACATCTTCGAGGAAAATTAACATTCATTGCCACGCAGTCGAAGATTAAATCAATTTCTCTGCTTCCGTCACATCATGTTATCAGCCTTGAGATGGTAAACACACAGTAAGTGCCATCTTCCTCCTGGTCCAGAGGCATTCTAACACACTCCATAATGGGCCAACAGAGACATGCCATACATAAATACTCACATTGGCTGAATATATTGAAGAGTTAGTGTGGGCACATATCCCAATTTTGCCAGCAGTTAGTAGCTGCCAGAAGAGAATCAAAAGATAATCAGGTGACAACAAATTATGCTTGCATTATTTATTTCTATATGGCCACATACATAGAGGGAAAAGAGGATGTTATAGTTCATCTGTAAATCCAAGCTAAATCATTTAACATGCATACAATTCTAAATTAAGGTAATACAAAGAAAGTACAAATCCACCTGAGAGAGGATACAGTTTTGCAATGGATACGTTTTTTGATTATATATACACACCTGTGTTTCCTTCTTTACTGAACCCTCTTCACGAAGCAGTGAGGAGTTTGGTTTGTGCATTAATGCCTGAAGTGACCCTTATGTTGCCCCAAAGCAAACAGAGCACTTCCTCTAACAACAAACATCCCTCAGGGACACAAAATATTCTTCCCTCCTTCTCCGGCCTTGAGTCTGCTGCCCACATAACCGGTGATACTATGGTGACAAAAACAGGCTGATTCAACAGACCCTTGGGAGGTCTTATGTTTCCTTCCCTCCCACGAGCCCTCCATTTAGCCCCCACCACAAAAAGCCATCCTGCTATTTGATGTTCCATGAAAACCAATTAGCTGGTCACATTTCCGCATGTAAATGAAATGACTTGTTTCCATGGAACCTGCAGGACCTCAAAGACATATTCCCGCTGCCGGCGCATGTGACACAAGGTCTGCCAGCATTAACATTTGATAAGAAGGGCCATTTACAACTCGCCAGCATCAGACAGTGACCTTTCAAACAACAGTAAATTTTACAGACCTTTAAAAAAATGCACCCTGCCTTGCCCACGCTCAGTCTCATCATCTCTAATGATTTCCTTATTTTGACCATGGCACGTAGGTGTTTCTGCTCCCTTTACATAACCCACGCAAAGATATTCCTCCATTCATACCGCTTGATATTTCAATTCAAGCCATCCACCGTCTGGATTATTACTCATGAGAAGTTTATTTATTTATCCTTTTTTTTATTTCAGCCGAGACACATTCCTCACCAAGCTCTATTGGGTTACATGGTGAAGTGAATTTTTCCTCCGGCTCCTTTTCTTTCAGATTGCCTGTCTGCCTCCATGGTTGTCAAAACACAACCTCTGTGCACACCTTTTGCAAAGTGTAGAATTAGAAGGATTATGACAGTGAATGGTTTTCATCACTGGTCAGTAGTTTATCATTGCTGTGGTAAAGCCTGCTTAACACAATTTGGCCTTGTGAATGGCAAAATGTGGTGCCAAACGATGCTTGATAGAGAACAAGGAGTAGATTAGCCTCGGAGAGCAATCAATACATGGACTCATTCAAAGGACGGGGTGAATAATACATAAATACAGTTTGAGACTGTTGAAAAGGAAAAGGACAGATAGCACAGAGCTGCAATGATAAAACAACCTTGAGAGGCAGAAGACATTCATTGGAAGAAGCACCAATACTCGTGGAAAAAAAACCCCCAGAAGGAGCCTTTGTATAAGTGCAGCTTATTCTATTATGCTATTCGCTTGCCATGGCAACAGCCAAACTGTTCTTATTCCCAACTTGTCAAATACTGACGCTTGGTCAGTGGCTCTCAACATCAGGCACCAACGCAAAAAGCACCCTTTAGCGTCTGTCTATCATGGTCTGTATGGGGGACGCACGGACATAGCAGCAGCTCCACCGCGGCGCTGTAAGATGATGTAGTATCAGTAGTATAGTACTTTTACCCAAGAGACCAGGGTTCATGTCCCGTTGTTGTCCCACGTGTCACTTAAACATACATTTTTATAACCCCACCCACGATCGAACTAAGTGGTTTTACCCTGCACGTTAAAAAATGACGCCAAATCCGTCCCGACCCAGAGTGTCAACAAGTGATGCCAAGGGTCGATCCCGACCCACACCGTCGATTAGTGTGTCCCAACCAAGCGGGTTGAAAAATGATGCCAAAAGGGTACCCAGAGCGTCAAATATTGTCAGGGATGGAATTACATTGGAACTAGTTGAAAAAGCCCCATGTGTCTGACTGAGAAGCTAAAGGAGACTTTTTGCATATGTAGTAACGCTAAAGGCCCCTGACCAAGCGTCGGTTTTTGAGGCGCTGGGAGTAAGACCGTGTTGCAACAGCATGTTCAACAGTTGTTCAATCCTTCAATCTGTCACCGTGTATGAACTTGACAGTAAAAAGTTTTGAGTGACTTTATACTGGTGCCATAAAAGGTCAACCATAAATCTGTCTCTAGCTGCCATCACGTAATGATTGTGATATACTGTAACCACGACAGCAGGAATATGGCAAGAACTGTAATCTTAACCAGATACTGCCTAATGTCCACCGCAGTTTTATTTCATTGAAGCACAAAATCTGGAATGAGTGTCTTGAGAGCTATTTTTTTCAGTTAATATTAATCGTTTTGTTGATAAAACATAGAGAATTGTAAAAAAAAGAAAAAGACCATCGCAAGTTCACAAAGGCAAAAGTGACATATTCAAATAGCTTGTTTTGTCCGACTAACAGTCAAAACACAAATGTATTTATTTTACAGTGAAACAAAACTGATAGCAAATTTTCTCACATTTACCTTAAGAAGCATCACATGGTTGGCACTGTTGCTTGATAAATGACTTAAACAATTAACTACTCATCAAAATTGTTCTGTCAAGCAAAAAATCTGTTTAATCGTTTCAGCACTAATGTCTATATTTGATCCTTAAATCACTGTATATAAATCTGATAATGATAGACAACTTGCTATTCATTTTATACTTCTGTTTTACTGTTTAACTTTTTTTTTTTTTTGTCTAAACTACACTCACATTTCTCCTACAGGCTCTACTATTTCAACAGTAGCCTTTTTTGACATTGTCAATTTTATGATGATATATCTTAATGATGTAGATATATAAATGTATATCCATTGCGCTAAGAGTAGAATTTCAAAGATTTCTAGATTTCAATAAAGAAATTAGATGTGACATACAGTACTGCAAATAATCAGCAGTACATTATGCCCTTTAAACTGACCATGAAGCTTCTACAGTGCTCTTCTTCAATCATTATAAATGTGTCTTCAACTGGATTTCAAAGTATTGTCTTACATGCCACATAAAATCTTTTCCATGGTTCCAGACTGTACAAATATAGTGCAGCAAGACCCACTCTTCAGCACATCGATTTCAACGGTTGTTTCAACGCCTCTCTGCCCTCGCTGCCATCTGTATAGCCAGTGGTCGATCAATCTTTTTGACTTCACCGTTTGGTCACAGCAAGTGTGGTTTTGATAAATCTTTCAACAAAAAAACAAACACAGGTAGACTTTTCTGGCAGATTTAGCAGCTTTTCCTATTACAAAGTGCTCCCACATTAAACTTTATCTCATAAGGAACCTTAGAAATCTCATTGCCGATAACATTTATATTCTATATTCCATGGGCCAGATTATCAGCGTGTAAAGTGGAATTAATGACTTTAATGAGACCTCAGAGTGTGGGTGAGTGGATGAAAAAATACTTAAAAGTACAAAGCCAAATAGCCTGACTTCCGTGGACCTGAAACCACCAATCAGCTTCATTATTTTTACAATGAAAGTAAGCAATGTTTGACCAATCCCATTTTTATATTTATTTTATTTTATTTCTATCTATCTATCTATCTATCTATCTATCTATCTATCTATCTAGTACATACTTCTCCCTCACTCATAGACAAGTACAGTATATCATCACTGTACCAATTTTAAGAAATATTTTGTTTTTACAGTGTGAGGATTGTAAAATGTCACTCTTAAACATTATGTAATCTGTACTACATGCTAGCTACAATAGTGTAACTCAATAAACTATGCCAGAGCCTCAATGATCAATATGATGTTTTTACTGCTATGAGGCACTTAGACTGGGCACCCTAGGCCCAACTGAAATGTCCTCAAGACAGAAAAGAAAATGTTTAAGGCTGCGCCTAAGGGCTTTAACAGTGCTTACCAATACATGTGTACTATCTAACAAGTGTTCCTTGCAAACGCTGTAAGAATAAAAACAAAGATAGTTACCACTATCATTGAGAGTCTGTAAGAGTTTGTGTTTTAAACATAGTGTTCTTTCACACCCTTACAATAAAGGCCTGGAATTCCTGAATGACACATCCTGTCATTAATTTAAAGTACCTCTGTGATTAAAGTTTGGCATTTTCAGAAAGAAGTGCACAGAGTGGGTGTAGCCCAGTAACCTACTCAAACTTGTGCGAGCATGATCCAGAGTGTATCGTGAAATAAGCTACACCTCCACCAGACAAATATGATACATGGTAGCCTTGTGATAAGGCCAATAAGAGTTAGTATACCTCACTGCATATGGCCTGATAAGTGTGATGTAGAGGGATTTGGAAGGGATTTGGATAGATGTGAGGACTGTATGTAATCTTTCTCACCCTCCTTCAAATGAATCCTTTATTCCTTTAAGCCACATCTGATGGGACCTCAGCGGGAATTCAATCAAAACCTCTCTCTTTCCCGTTCACTCTCTCTAGGTACGGAAATTCGTCCAAGCCCCCTTCCCACAACACTGTTAGTAAAACAACCTCCACATAGTGCACGATGCAGTGCTGCACGCATAAATATGCCTGCCACGGGTGCTCTTTCTATATCTTTTTATTGTTCTCTCTCACACATACACACAAACAGTCACACTGTACAAACAGCCAGGTCATCACTCCCTTCAGGTGTGGTCATGATAGCTAATACTGTAGATTCCAACTTCTCCCTCACCCCCTGCTGTCCTTCCTCCTTCGACCTATAAACACAGCAGCTTAACCGTGGATTTCCACAGGATGCGGAACGTCTGCGGACCGGCTCCGCTGCGGAACGGCTGCGTGCTCCGCCGTCCGTCAATACCCACCGGTCCGGATTTGTTGCGTAACGGCTGCGGCCAGCCGACCACGAGATCTCGCGAATTCACGTATGTTCGTGCGATATAACAGGATGTAGTTTCTATAAACAGAACCACAAAACCAACAACATTTGTTTCCATCCAGAGGAGTAGAGGTGAAACAACTCTGTGCTGTGTTTTCAAGGTGTAGTGCAGGGAAATATGACCTGCCGTGAGCACGGTATATTTTATTTTGAAAAGTAACCGGATGTTTTATTTTCTTTCTGTGCTCGACTTCCTGTCCCGCACTATCTGAATTGTTGCGAATTGCTGCGGAGCTCTCCGTCGTCCGTCAAAAATAGAAGCTCTGCGTATCTGCTCCGGAGGGCTGGGACTGACGGAACTGGGACGGAGTAGGGACGCAGACGTTCTGCAGTCAGTGGAAATACACACATTGACTTTAATGGAAACCTAATGATTCCGTCGACGTTCCGGAGACGTTCCGCAGACGTTCCGCATCCAGTGGAAATTGCCGGTAACACTTAGGAAACTGACCTAATGTCAAGTTCCAGTAAGACAGATAACACCAACAGCCAGAGGCGGACTTTACCATTAGGCAAAGGTCGGCAATTGCCTTGGGCCCTGAGCTACCTAGGGGCCCCCAAAATGCCCCATTAACTTAAGCTTAAGGTTTTTTACTTTTCGCAAATTATATATTTCTAAAACTCCATTTGCGAAAAATGGCATCAAATCATTAGTTTCGCAGACCGGAGGGGGCCCCCCCCACCTCACTACATGATTGGACTATTCCATTATCTCACTTACTGCGCATCTGCGAAAGTGACAAGGCTGTAATGCGCCAAAATACGGAGAAAAAAAAGTGACAGACAGACAGGGTGCGTGTGTAGAGTGACAGACAGTGTACAGAGTAGAGCTACAATGAAGCCAAACTACCCAAGTGGTGCTGAAAAAAGGAGGAAGCGGGAGGAAAGCAAGCCGAAGTTAACAAAGTTTTTTGTGATGCCCGCTGCTGACAATGACAACAACGCTACAACCCATGCTACAACCACCATCACGACCGTTAGCACTGCTGCTAGCGAGGAGGAGCTACCTGTTGCTGCCGACAGTGCCAGCCGAGGCTGCTCAAGTGATATTGCTGCTAACGTTATGGATATGGAATCAGTGATAGCAAGATTTGCTGAGGCCAAAGCTCGCAAGGTCAGATTATAGTGCTTTAGACATGACAATACAGACACTCACACACACACACACACACACACTCTCACACACACACACAGACACTCACACACTCACACACACACAGACACTCACTCACACATAAACACTCACCCACTCACTCACACAGACACTCTTACACAGACACACTCACACAGACACACTCACACACACACTCACACACAGGCACTCTCACACAGATACACTCACTCACACACAGACACACTCACTCACTCACTCACTCACTCACAGACACACTCACTCACACAGACACTCACTCACTCACACACAGACACTCTCACACACACACACACACAGTCTCCTCCCTCTGACACTGTGTCAGAGGGAGGAGACTGAGAGAAACTCGAGGTTTCTTCTCTCTCATTTCCTCATTCATTCAGTCTGTATCAGGTGCATTTTAATGCAGTTTGTTATCTGCATGAATAAAAACTTAATAAATAAAACTTATTGTTAGGCAGATTATAAAACGTTTTTTTCTCAAACATGTCATGTCCTTTTGTCGACGATCCCGTTGATGAAAAAGCTGTATTACTTCACAGAGAGTTTACGTCGGGAGATGATATTGAGTCCCGACTAAATGTATTTTCATTTCCACATAACCGATTTGAGAGGTATTTTTTTTCACAGTCCATCAGATATGTAGATACCTTATCCGTCCTCATATCACTAACATTCACCATCGTGGACATGCTTTAACATCCCAGCAGATTCTTTGTGTCGCATTACGTTTTTTGCAAACGGCAGTTTTCTTTATTGGTGATGCAGATCATACTGTAGGCTAATAGTAAAGCCACTCGTCAGAAAAGTGTGACCCGCTCTGAAACGTTTTTTAAAAGTTTTTTGTATTGTTCCCTGGACACAAACCAGTGAAAGACATAAAAAAGAAATAAATGATTATAAATTATAGTTCTGTTAATGATCATGGTGCTGCAGCCTCAGAATGGGATATAGTAGGCCTAGTAGTTTACTTTTTCGCCAGTAGGATTGCACCCAAATGAAATTATAGGTGTAATACAATTCCAGTTTTCACTAGTAGGCTAATATTATAAGTTAACTGTGATTAAATATGAAATTAATACACTTTTAATGCTTACGCATTGACTCGAGCAGCAATTTTCTCCCACACCAATTCTCTCTCTTTTGCAGCAGCAGCCGCCGTCTTACTTTTTTAACTAAATA
This sequence comes from Sander lucioperca, assembly GCF_008315115.2. Taxonomy (NCBI): domain Eukaryota; kingdom Metazoa; phylum Chordata; class Actinopteri; order Perciformes; family Percidae; genus Sander; species Sander lucioperca. Next base: position 31,503,464 of record NC_050173.1, read on the forward strand.
CATGTTCAAACTCGCTGTTTGTGCGCATGAGTATTTCCGCCGACCCGTTTGTTTGTGGTTGTTACCATGGTGAATCGTAGAATCATGGCTCCATTCATGCTGCCTTTTTATTGTGGTGGTGCACGCGCGTGAACCTACTCTGAGTTGATTGAACCAACTCATATCAGCTGTTCTGGAACCGAAAACTCTTCCCATCTCAGGGTAAATCAACTCAGACATCAGGGTTAGACTCAGAGTTTGTTAAACCTTCTACCTGAAACTGACCCCGGAAGTCTAGACATCATTGCAGTGTGAAGACTGCTGAAGAGAAGTTACAAGTAGGACATTCTTAAAAATAAAAGGATTGACAAAAGGGGGGAAACATGAGATGTAGAGGGCCCCATGTCTGTGTTTGCCTTGGGCCCCAAAATGACTAAATCCGCCCCTGCCAACAGCCAGTGCATGAATGATTTGAGTCCTGGAAAGATGGCTCTTGGTTGGATATGTCGTGCATAGCAGGTTTTGCATTCTTTGTAGTCCAATTTTTAAATCCTGCGTTCTGTTTATGATTCATGAAGTTTGCTGAAAGGCAACAAGGATCTTGTCTATTTATACTGCTTCTATGTTGTAAAATTTGTTTTTAGTGCAACATACAGTTTAGTACAGGGGGTTGCAGGGTGATGCATGTGGTCAAAGATTAAGGTTTTAAAGTGCTACTAGTAGTTTAATTAAAAATAAATTGCATGTGAAGGAGGAAACTTGTTATGATGTGTTTTCCACAGTAGAGTATATTCATTTTTTGCATTATGCTGGCATCCATTCAAGTACATGTAGGTTTTTGTTTTTGTCTATGGGCTGTCAGATTTCTTAAGGTATTATGCTGACATCCTTTCAGCTCCCTCTAAGTAACATGTATGCCTTTATCGGTTCAATGCTGCCTGAGCCATGAGTCCTCGATGACTTGTGTCTCAGTCGCGCGAATCAGCCGGCTACGTTGTCACGAGTGGATCTGTAGCAGACAAGCGAGTGAAGTCTCTCCTCGAGTCAAGGTGAAAAGCAAATCCACAACAAAAGCCGTTTTTTTCATTTCTGAAATAACATGCTTATAGGTTATAGGTTTGGTGTATAGATGGAGGATATCAAAATTAGGTCGATCGATTTAAAAAAAAAAAAAGAAATATATTCACTACGGGCATTTCTCCATTCCTGTTTCAATGTCTACATTGAAAGCCTATATATTGCTTAGGCTACACTAAGTTAAGACAATAAATAAACAGTCTGGCTCAAAATGCTTTCTTTCCCGTGACTAAATGGCTCTCCTGTGAGCAGCTGCATGAGGTTACGAGTAGGACTGAGTTTCCTTGGCGATTAAGGCACCATTCGGTATTTACGGAATGGACCACCGGAGGAAAATAGAGGAGGGTCATGTGTTTTTATTCTTTGTTGATGAGAGGGTCATCCAATTTTTTTTTGTCTAGGGGGAAGGGTCACCCAACTTTTGTATTCATGAGAACAGCTAAATTTCAAAGTGGTTTGTTTGGTGCATATTTATCCATGTAGCTCCATGTAGCTCTCTCAGTCTCGGCCCCTATCGCTAGCAGATGGGTCCCTCCTTGTTTAATCAGCCAGACAATTTGAGCTGTAGCTATAGAGACCGTGGGATTTCCCAAACTGAATAAATCCCGCTTGCACATAAAACACAAAACTGCTTTGCTAGCTCCATCGTGTTGTAACTAAGACAGATCTGCTGAAAAAATATTTTTATTCATTTGCATGATTGCCTTACTGTTTAGTTCAAAAACACCCAAAACACCGTATGAAAACATAGCAGACCAGACGCAAGCTTTTATTTTGAAAAGTCAAAGCTCGCGCCGCGGACATCACCAGCTGGGAGGGCATGAGATGTGAGGTCTCCAGGCTGCAGCCCCAGCCATACCCGACTCAAATATCCTTTCGGTCCCGGTGATTATTTGTGAAATTGTGCAAACGACAGCCTTTTCAAGGCATTTGAGAAGGAAGGAGTGGTAGCATGCAAGCTCCCAAATTGACGCTCGTCTGAGAAATGGAGTTTTGGATAATGTTCAGCTTCGGCAGCTTTACCTATGCTAAAATATACAATGACTGAGGAAGCCTAGTGACGAGTCCATAGCAACCAGTGTTGAATTTCTTATTATCCAGTGTGCTTTGCTGAATGGTTTCAATGTTTTATTGTTTTATTTCATGTGAATACTAGTTTACTAGATGAGTAACTTAGTATTTGAAGTAATGCAGTAATGCAGGAAGTGTGAAGTGTTAGTTTCCATGCTTATTGTGTTTCCACAACAATGTTAGTGAGTAAATCTACTGAAATGGCCACCATAACAGAGGAGTGTGATGTGTAAGATGAGAATGCAGAGGTTTAGTCATGTTTGTCATGGCTGTAAAAAAAACAATGGGCCTCTGTACATCTTTGCCAAGTGCAAACCAGTACTGACGGATTCAATGAATTGTTGGGGAGGGTCATCCCTTTTTTCCTAATCATTTTGGAGGGTCATCAAAAATGTATTGCTGGTGAAGAGAGGGTCAGGTCTATTTTGACTAAATATCCCAAAACTCCCCCGGTGGCCCCTGAAATAAGTAACGAACAGTACCTAAGCAATACTAACTCAAGTGACTCAAGTGACTCACACAACCCGGATCAGTTTAGTGAGTGACTCAGAATAACCATAATCCTTAAAAGGAATCGAGTTTGCCAGGCATACTGCATACATTTAACTATACAGTATCCTTGTGTTTCATGCTTATATCTTAATTGTGCATTGTTTTTTTTATATTACAGCATTATGTGTTTGTCATCTACCTGTCATGTTTTGAATTACTGGACCTGATTGTTGTGTTAATGAACAACAAGTCCTCCAACCAATATGACCATATAGGTTGTTTATTCCTACCCTCTAACACAACCCATAGGAGCGTTTCATAAATAAGCACCCCTAGCGGTGGCAGGAAATAAGACCCACAAGACTGTTTTTCATCTTCATATCTAAACGTAATGGTTGCAGTTTTAAACACGTTAACGTTGTGAAATGGTCGCAGTTTGGTTAGGTGTAGGCACAAAAACGATTTGGTTAGTTTTAGGCAACAAAACTACTTAGTTATGTTAAGAAAAAGATCATAGTTTGGGTTAAAATCAGTACACTTGTTATGCCACTTCCAGTTATGCACATGACACAGAAGGTGATGTAGTTCCGTTTGTTCTGTAAAGTTAAACATTTTTTACCAATTCCTTATATTTTTAAATGGGACACAACCCCCAGTGTTCTGGGTGAAAGTCCTGTTTTTGTTTGATCCATCCACCACTCCAATCTACCTTCTTACAGAGTTTGGCGCTCTTATACTTCGTCACCTTACTCCTGCATTGCTCCTGTCATAATTACTACAGTCACTAGAGGTCGCCGCCTAACAATAAACGTAAATATGGGTCTTAATTGCGTCGTTTTTTTGGGTGAGGAAAGCCTCTTAATGAGACACTTGAAGATGCTTTTATTGAGAAAATATTTGGTTAGTACATGCAAAGTCTAATTTTATTTCAATTTCCAGGTTTAAAACAGCTTCATTAGAGTTGCTCTCTGCATGCTCTAGACAAGGTCCTTTTGATATTCTATACACAGTTAATGAAATGCAGAAACAATATGTGTATAATTTGAGTTTGAGAAAGAACATTTACAACTTTTGGATGTTTAAGGCACTACATTTGTAAATGCATGTTCCATTGCTCTTGTGGCAGCTGTATAGGCATTAGGGCTTAACAATCAGAGACACAGTAAAGAAAATGTGTCAAACAAACACTCAATTTTTTTTTAAAACCATTCAATCAGCTAATTGAATAGTGGGAAGGACACCATTGACAACAAATGAATAAATAGCTAATCAGTGTTTTCCTTTTCTGAAAGCTGTGCACATAAACACTGGACTGAAGTGCAGAACGGAAAACCAACTCATGAACTTAATAGCTTAAATGGCAGTTTGATATTGAAGACTGCAAAAACAAGGGACCTCAGGTGCTCATGTCTCTGTTAAAGACCTGCTAGAGATTATGTTCCTGATGAAAGCTGTCTTCTTTATTGTTTGTGTTGTGGCACATTACAAGTCTAATGGTGTTGATTCATTTGCAAGGAGAACTACATGATCTATGTATAATATGTATAGACTTCAATTGGAAAATCAGAGGAACTGCAAACATACTGATGTCTTCTCTTACCGAAAGCAGATAAACTTTATATAATATCATTTACAATATTGTTTTACCAGAATACATCTCACTTTCAGTGTTCAAGCTTTGGGGTCTCCTTGTGGCTTAGGGTTCCAAGACGCTGACCAGGTATGGAAATGTACCCAGTTCAAGTGTATCTTAGGACCTTTGTTTCATAATCATCCCTGCTCTCCCTCTCCTCATTCCCTGACACTTTTTCACTGTCCACTGACTGGGACATCCCCGGTGAGGTTGAGATAATTTGAGAAATTAATTTAAAAAACGTTAACAAGGGCACACCAACCGCTTTCCCATCTCAGCAGGAGGGAGATGACAAAACTTCATCAAGACCCTGCTGACACGAGGCTTCTAATGAGGAGTTCTGGCAGACCTGAAATCACAACGTTTAATATTTCCATACAGGACAGTGCTATAGTTATGGCCTTTATCTAAAGTCCATGCCACAGATTCAGACACATTTCTACTGAAACCTTAACCCTAACCATGTCCAAAAGGATCATGGCTCTGAGTGGGCATGTTTTGCAGTGAGTCTGCAAGCTGTTGATTTTTTTCTGAAGCGTCATGCAAATGCAGTATCCAGTGATGGAGGCTTTTGATAAGCAATCTGAATCATAACCAACAGAGAAAAAATGTACATTGTCACTGGGGGGGATATGAGTAATTGTTAAGTCAATAGTATTGATTATCAAACCCATCAACTGCCTGCAAATACTATATATCGGTCAGTTTGTGTTACGGGTCATACAAATCTTACTTACAGTACTGCCTCTTTAATTTTGTCATCTATTTATAGTAAGAGTTAACGTGTTTGCACATTTGTTCTAAGACCTGAACACAGAATGATATGTCTTGTCTTTTTACTCCCAAAAATCAAATAAGATTCAAGTTTTTATTCTCAAGTTTGAGTCTGAAGGCTGAATGAATCACATCACTTAACCTGCTGAAACAAGTCTGCAGAATTTGCCCAAATAAAACATTATTGAGGTATGAACATATTGTGGCAGAGGGGGGAAATCTAAATGTTTGTTACAAATTGTGAGCTCTGTCAAAAAACAGTCTTGCTTGCAACCTGAACAATGTGTATTTGTGATTGTTTGTCTGTGTCTGTGAGCCTGTCTGTGGCTGTGTGTATATCTGCCTACTGCATTTAGTCTGTGTGTGCAATAGTGCCTGCGTTTGAGTGTGTGTGCTTGGAATATCTCCTGGTTGAAGAGAAGCTCCATGACTACTGCTCCCACGGCAACAGAGGTGCAGACAAGGTAAAGAAGTCTCAACAACACCACCTATCCCTGCACACACACTGAACTGTGTCCTGGAGGCTTTTTCTCTCCTTTCTCTTTCTGCACCCACTTTGAATGTTATCACTCCATTAAATAGGTGTTATCAGTTGCTATGGGTACTAGGGAGGTGGGTTAGTAGGGTCCTACTGTACTCCACCTCTTAGTCAGCTCAGTAGTTATCCTCTATTGATAAGGTAAATCACTGCAAGGAGGTCCAAAATTGATTCAGATCCACTCAGTCCAGTTCACTTCAGACTGGGAGAAAGGATGGGTCACAGTCACGGTAGTCTATATCCGCAACGTTCCATTTCCGGGATTGCTCCGGTGCCGCCGGAAATTCCGCCGGATATCCTTCTTTTCGGCCCGATGTCTGTTACTTTCCCTTTCTCTGTATGCATTCTAAACTCTGGTCGATTTATGAGGACTATGGTTAACTGCTCATCAGATCTCTGCATGGTAAATCCAGACAGCTAGCTAGACTATCTGTCCAATCTGAGTTTTCTGTTGCATGACTAAAACTATTTTTGAACGCACACATGTTCCACTTAAACAAGCTCCTATTTTGCAGCAGCAACGGGGCTCCGTCCGGCACTTAGCACCGCCCATGACGACTGTGATTGGTTTAAAGACACCAGAGCACGTTTTCCTCCTCCGCAGCTCTGTGAAAGGAGGTCTGGCAATGCGAGACTAATGTCACGGTAACAGTTTTACAATCTGTGAATTAAGGCTAAAATGCCATTATCTTGTCATAAGATTGTTAACGTTAAGGTTTCTTCACATTACCTCCGCAAAGCTCAGATTTTTTTCTCCGTTGCAAGATGTTGCAAAATCCTTCAATAGACACCTGGCACTCTAAAGAGAGATAGTGAAAAAGCTCCAGATGAGCTTTTGAAAATGCTGCCTGAGGCTTGTCTGATGTGGCAGGCCAGAGCCCATAGTTGAGCAGGCTTTTGGTTCACACACACAAAGATCAAATCTAAAGTTACACAGCCAACCCACCGAGAAAGGGGCAAAGATTAATCGCAATCATTACATTAGCACCAACATTTAAGTACAGACAAATGATCTGTGCGCCATTTAAAAGGCATTTTGTAGGAATAGAAACATCAAACTGGACATTTTTATCATTACAAACACTTTCATGTCTCTCTCTGCTCTCAACACAACATGGCTATCATGCTCTCTACAGGACAAATACAAGTGAGGATGTCTCATAGCAGATCTTATGCAGAACAGAAAAAAATAACTTTTAATTTAAAACATTAATAAAAGGAATGAATAACTTCAAACATTCTATATTACACATAGGTGCAAAGAAGAATTTCTGTGTGTATTCTTGGCACGTTTCACAAAAAACTAGTGCCATAACAATGCAAAGGTTTGTGGACGGTGCTGAGGAGAATTCAAATGTAAGCCGCAGCATTTCATCCATCAGCAAATCCCACACGCGGGACTCTTTTCTCTTTGTCGTGTTGCATACTGTCTCTGTATTAGAACTGCTGCTGCGCACTTCAACTTTATTTTCAACCAGAGGTTTTGCTGATGTGGAGGGGACAGGTTACTCTCCCTGACTTAAGATGGAACATCAACTAAAAAAAAAAACAGCTCTAAACATGTAACTTTAATGCTGCAAAAAATAAGAGAATAGAATACATCAAATATATATTGTCATAACTGCAACTTCCTATATATAGTAATGTTTGAAGTTTTGAAATAACTGTTGATAGATCTCTTCAGTCTTCTTAGCTGACGAGACATGCAGTAGAGTGTGAAAAAAGTTTTTTCTCTCAAAACTCTGATCTGGCCCTGAATATGAAGACAGAAATGCATCTGGGTTACTTTCCTGTTTATCAAGGATAATATATGATGTGCATCTACTGACCTACGGCTAAGTGTAGTTAGACCCTTCTGAAGCATAATCATAGGGTGATGACAACTGATAATGCCCATTACGTGGGCTGGTAGCATTTGAAGCTGTTGCTCTCTCTCTCTCCTTCTCCTCTTCTAACTCTTTCCCCCTTCTCTTTCTCTCAGTCTTTCTCTCACTTGTCTCCTCACCAGGTTTCCCTCAACAACAGCCAGGCCAATTAAGAAATGGCTCTTGAAAGGGTAGCAATTATTCTTTTTGCAAGACATACATGGCTCCTGCTTGCCTCCACACATTATCTCTGTGGTATCCTACAGTGAGGTTCCCAGCCAACCTTACACTTCTGCCAGCCTCGCTGCTTCTTCTCTCTATCTGGCTGTCTGCACTGATGAGGGCCAGATTGTATAGCATGGCAGTCTGAGGCCCAATGGTGAGCAGAGAAACACAAGATAATGGGTGGATTATTAAGGGAAGCCCTGTTGAGAGAAAAGATTTTTTTTATATCTTTGCCACCACCCACACTACCTACATCTCTCCTCGTTTTTTCATGGCCTTTTTCCTCTTATCATTTCTTTTTTTCTCCCCAGTGATGATTCCAGGCTGCAACATGCAAATGAAGAACACCGCTGTGGGTTTAATGCTAATCAATACAGTGCAAATATTCATTTAAGGAGGTGGCTGCATGACAAAAGAGGGACCTGGTTTACTTGAAATGCAAGTAGCTCTATGTTTTGCTCTGAGCATTGTCGTGGAAATGACAATACGCACAACACCCATTCTCGCAAAAATGCCTCAGAAAATCAACTAGCAACGAAAAAGAGAATGATATTGTAAAAGCAGGAGAGATAACAACTGAAGAGACTAAAAAGTGGAGGGAGTCGGGTCCTTTAAATAACCATTCCATATATAAATAATAGAAACCTCTCTCACTGTCATTACATAAGGCTTTTGTGTGAAAATTGTGTGTTGCTTTACCCATGAAGGAAGTGCAAATGGAAAAAGGCAAAGGTGCCACAAGCGTGGGCTCAATGTTGGCTCCATCATCCATAAAAGCACATAAGTAGACACCTAAAGGGCTGGATTAAGAGGCCCACTGTAAGAAGAGCACCATGGGACATGTAAAACAGCCTGTTAATATAACTTCAATCTCTGGGAGTCAATCATTCTGGATATTTGGGAGAGAAAATAGTAATAGTACATTAACTCAAGCTGCTTAAAACAGACATATAGTCATTAATTAAAGGCAAACAAAACCACCACCAACAAATGATGATGCAAGATTTTAATTTCCTATCAAATTAGTTGACAGGTCTTTTACCCATTGATGTTGTGATGTAGGGTTAGGGTTAAACATAGCGGATAAACATAGTTTTGTAACCCTGATCGCTGGAATGGCCACTGTGCCACCGCTAGATACATGAGCACAGCCGTGATCCAAAGCGAAACCCACGGCATGATCCATCCGCCCCAATGATCACCAAATCCCACACACTAGACCAGCAAGCCGTGGCGTTATATGCCGGGTGAAGCAGAGGCAATGTTTGCGTTTGTGGCAGAAAAACCAACATTATGACAAAAGGATTGTAAATGAAGCAGAGAGCGTGCACAGCAGGACAGTAGCCTTTTGCTCTGTGTCCGCTTACTGTCACCGGGGGCCAGCTGCTGACTGACAGACAAGGTATGCATGCTGACATGCGAGCACGTGCGCCAAACCATTTTCAATTAATCTTCTACACCCTTTCACCACTTTTTAATATCAAGCACACACACACACACACACACACACGATTTGACGATCAGTCAGACAATAGGAACGACTTGACAATTCTGATTCGCCTATACATGTAAATTCTTAGTCGGGGACATCCCTAATATTTTCTGATGACAAAATGCTTATTTTGCATTGAAAACTCAAAGTTCTCAATTGCATATGTGAATATAACTGTAATTTACATGGGCAAAAAGTACTGACTGGGCCTTTAATAATGAGATGCTGGCCATAATTTTCATTTAAGCAAATGCAGCCAGTGTTTTGGTTTGGTTGTTGGGAAACAGGCTCTGAGAGAATTTTGTGATATACAGCAGATAACAGTTACACAGTATACAGTTACAGTAATATAGTATACAGTTCAGGGATATGTTAAATTTGGAATGTCTTGGAAAATAATTTGAACAATGAACTAAATGCTAACGTCAGTATGCTATCTATTTGGTATTATGTTCACCATCTTTGCTTAGTGTGTTAGCATGCTAACATTTGCTACTTGGCACCAAACAAAATACAGCTGAGGCTGAGAAGAATGCCATATGTTTTGCAGGTATTTTCTCATAAAGCAAAGTACATTTTACTTTTCTTTTGTCAACTCTCTTATTGAGGGAGTGTTTCAAATACATCAACAGCAACTGCCACAGATTTGTTTTATGCCAGAGGTTTCACACCATATATAGCTGCTTGTACAACTAACAGGTAAGCACCTACACAAAGGTGCTACATAAACTCACAACAGTATTTATATATATATATATACACATGTTATAAATATTGGCTCCTTTTAAGTTATTCCCTGTGATGATGAAAAGGTGTTGGAGTTGACAGGGTGTGAGTGGTGGAGACCAGAAGGAGTGTGAGAGTGAGTAACCCTCACTCCTTTTCATTTCAACCCTGACATATTTACCTTTTCTTTCAAGTTCTCTCCTCAGCAGACTCTTGTTTGGCCGCATCACAGTCCCTGAGAGACATTGTCCGATTGCCTGTCAACTGTGGATGCTCACCCCCACACACCTCACACACGCTTGCCTCTCCGACCTGTCTGCAACAGTGCTCTATTGAGATGCTTTTCCTCTAAAGGAGGCCCGTGTGGCTGTTGGTTCTAACCCTGAAATAGAATCATTGAAAACAAAATATCAGCCGAACATTCCTCATGCTGTCATTTACAATAGCCCCACAGCTTGGCAGGACCTTGTTTTACAGTTTGCTACAACCAATCGATACATGGCTTTCATCGTCACTGTTGCTGCCGTGGTTGTACTGGAAACACATTTCGCACTCTCGCACTTTGCTTCTGCCTCTCGATCTCTCTTTCCTCCCCTTTCTCTGTAACCCATGTTTCATTTTCTGTCTTTTTTTGTTCTCATTTTCACTCTTTCCCTCACTGTCTCAGGGGGTAGGCTTCTTAAATAAACTGATTTTCTTCTTGCTGTCATTGGATAATATGAAAGCTATGGAGGAATCAGCCACAGGATACTCAATCAATCAACGTTCTCTACAATCCTAGTTATCTCTCCCAGAAGTTTCCTTTTCGTTTTGTTTATTACGGAGCCTAATGTGGGGATTGAATGCTGCCAGGCAGCATGGCCACTTCTGCCTGAGGATGAAGACAGTTATCCACTGTACACAAAGGCAGTTTTCGACTTGTACCAATAACAAAGGTCAAATCCTAATACATTAGGTACAGAAATACAGGCGCGCTAACCCACACACAAACACACACCAGATGTACAATAATTATTGTATTTGTACGATAATTTTGCGCGCTGTATGATGCACAATCAATAATGCTAAAAGTGCCATAATGTACAATCATTTTGTGACGGCTACAATTAGTAGTTGGTTTTAGTATGTGCTGTCTTATTTTAGTTTATTTCCCGACATGATCAGGATAGCAAAATATGGATCCTACATCTGTGTTCACGCATCTTTTCACGCGACCTCTTTCCAGCAAATCGTGCATTGTGTAAGCTGTGATGCTGTTCTGTCTCTGATGAGCTCAACATTTATTTGAAGCTAGTAAGCCCAGTTATTTATTCAATTAGCTTGCCTCCACACGGCTTTCACAGACTATTCCCTACTCAGATACTCCCTACTAACGTGCACGTGCGACCGGGCCGGTTTTTAAAACAAAGAACAGAGAAGGTTAGATTACAACACACACAGAGGGAGCAGGGCCGTGCAGAGACCTTTTGAGGGACAGGGGCTCAAATTCAAAAAAGGGCATATGGAACAAGATTTGCTAACAATATACAGTATTTCATCTTTATTTTAAAAACCTGTATATTTTAACATAATACTAAATCCACAATACTGTACACCTCAAAATGAAATATGGAGCCTTCGACTACATTCACACAAATATATCCAAAAAATGCAACCGTTGTCCAAGCAAAATGTAATCTTACATACAGTATCCAAACTGTATATAGAAGGTGCAATATGAAATGTTACATAATATTAAATCCACAATACTGTATACCTCAAAATGAAATATAGAGCCTTACATTAGACTACACACACACACAAATACAAGATAACGAGATATCAAACCAGAAACAGTTTAACTGTAGCCTATAAGTGCAACCTGAGCTGACTATCAGATTTCTGTAGCAGTGGGCTAGTAGGCTTTGAATCAGAAAGGGATATGCAAAGGTATGCAGCATGTTTCAGATTATTTTCTCAAAATATAAGGATGTCCTTTATTAAGTCAAAATGTATAGACCACCAACCTACACCGTAGACTACAAATAACCTAAGCTAATTTCCCAAAGAAGTGACATGTTCTTTTAAGTGGGCTGCTGGTTGAGAGGCAGAAAGCAGACACACACACACACACTTCTGTTGACCTACAGAGAACTGCTGCTACACACGCACACACACACACACACACACACACACACACACACACACACACACACTTCTGTTAACCTACAGAGAACTACTGCTACACACGCACACACACACACACACACACACACACACACACTTGTTAACCTACAGAGAACTGCTGCTGCACACACACACACACACACACACACACACACACACACACACACACACACACTTCTGTTAACCTCCAGAGAACTACTGCTACACACACACACACACACACTTCTGTTAACCTACAGATAACTGCTGCTGTCTTCTCTTGTGTATCAGAGAATGAAACTGTGACGCTATAAGGCTATCACACGATGAGTAATTGTGGCCGCGGCAGCTCGTGCAGTTACCGCGAAATGTCACTACTTCAAAGTTAGCTGCCTGCTGGCTGTTTTAATCCTGGAGGAGTCTTGTTATGTAGCGGCAGCGGCTAGAGGCCTCTATAACAAACCAAATGTGCATGCATGCATTCTCATTCACTTCAAAAGCACACTTGCCTGCACTTCAACTTTCTCTCGCTCTTGCTGGCCGCGCCGCCGACGGATGGCATGGACTCACTTGTATCTAAGTGGCGGGCCTGGCAGGAAGCCTGGTCATCATGTGATATGAAGGTTTAGGTCGTTTTATCTAGCTAATTATTGTTGTTAAATATTATTCTTAAACAGACCACTTGTGGGCCATCGTCAAAGAAAAAAGGTGAAAAAAAAATCTGGACAAAAAAAGGGCACTTTGGCCTTGAGGGGCAAAAGGGGCAGGTGCACAAGCACCCATAGCCCCCCCCCCCCCCTCCTCTGTACGTGCATGAGAGGGAGTGTGACTTCATTCTTTGCTCATGACGACATTACTCCACTACATCAATAGTTGCTTACTGTTATATTAATGCTCTGGATATCAAGAACTACCAGTTTAAAAAAAAAACTGATGTGGTTAGATTGGTAGGTGTGTCAAAAAGTCGCTTCAATACGCATTTTGTTAAATTAGGCAATAATGCCTTTTTGTTCTTGTGGTTATGATCATTTTTCTCAAAATACGATAATTTTTAGCCTCTGGTATGTAGGTTAACATTTCATACTGGCAATGCTGACACGCACGGAACAGAACAGACATGTGGGGCAGCAGCTACAGTAGTAGCTGTCACCCAGCATTTTAAATAAATGGGTGGCTCCTGCCCTGTCCAACGAGCCTGCTAATTGTATTTTCTCTTACTTGGTGGCGTTTGTCAGGCTCCATCAGTCTTCTGTGGCATGTATAAAATGACAGTCCACCTAGTTGACATTGCGAATGGTAGTAAGGTCAGGGCCCTGCTCTCCTTGGGGCAAAGAGGTTTGTTTAAACATTTTGCTTTGCCTCATTAATTCTCGAAGAAAAGAGGAAGGCAAGCCTTCGCCCTCCATTATTTTTGGCTTAGTGCCATACCCTTTGCATTATGTGAGGACAGACAAGACGTCTGTTCCAGTTTCTGTGTAATTCAGCCCATGGGTATATATAGACAGTATTAGATAGAGAAAAAATATGTGATCGTTCCAACCTAAGCCTTTTCATTGTTGAAATGAACCCATTTTACAGAGGTCTTACAATGTTGATTAGAATCACACTAAATATCAACTCAAACATGATGCAGCAAATTAACCATGAGCAATTTACATTTTGCACCTCCATGTTGAGCATGCTCCACAAGTTGTTTCCTTCTTTGGCTGATTATTGAGTAGAATATTCTTTTGTGACATTTGGAGCTGAATGTCTTCAGTTTGCCGAGGCTGGTGTAACCTTTTCCCTGTCAGTTCTTTAAGTGACAATTTTTATCAATAGATAACTCTCTGACAATTCTCTGGACAGTGAACAAAGGGAAACAGGTCTTTGGACGTGGATAATTTTCATTTGTTGGCATGTTCACAAATGATATGTATAATGGCCCAGCAAATCACCAGGCCACACTCTAACTTCTTGTTCTCAAATGTCAATGTAGCACTGTGTGAATATAAACGCTTAACATTTTGTGGCAAATAATGGAATGTGGACGAGGCATTTGTAGTGCTGACATTTTAGATCAGTGCTCATATGTGTTCGGGGAAGGCTGTAAGACAGCTAATGTGTTGGAGGGTCTCAGCGGCTTAGACATCTGCTAAATTGGAGAGAAAAGCAGAGAGGGGAGTAAGGGAGTTGGGAAGCAGCAGAACGAAAAGTAGACGCAGGAGGAGGAAGAGTGAGAGGGAGAAGAACATAGAAGAAGCGATGAGTGTTTCTTTTTTTGTATCCTCAGCTAAGAGATCCGCAAAAAAAGAGAATTACACAGGAAGAAAAATTACCATTGTCGCAGGCAGAGACAGTGGTAAATGGCTCGTCATTTTGCAGTAATTTACACATCGCGGAGTGGAAACAAAATTAGATTAAGTGGGTCCGTTGAAATGGACCTGCTACACATCACTATTTATTATGTGGTTGTCAAGGGTAAAGATCATTTATTCTAATGGCACAGAGTGAAATTGTGTCGTAGGTGACTGCTTTGGGGTTTTAGGGGGGTCATTTTTCATGTGCACATGCACCTCTACACAAAACAACAGGGAAACATAGACATTCAATCAAAGGCCACTAATGTCTACATTATCGTTCAGGCAATAAATGGCTTAACCTGACTTATGGGAAATAATAGGCTCAACCGATGTCGCAATGTCACTGCTGACATTAATGAGGGAGGAATTGTTTGCCATGCTCCGAATGGCCAGATAAATGTTGTATACAAAACAAAGCTTGAACTGAGCATGCGAATGAATGTTGTTCCTAATGTTCAGTGACATGATATAACTCAGACTCCAGGGTTCATTTCATAATTACAGGAAGGACAATCAAAAAAATACTGAAATAACATAATCAACATGCTGGTAACGAACACTATGAATGTACCCACACATTTTCATTTTTTCTTACATTCTTTAGTCTCAAACAATGTAAGCTGAAAGGTGTTTACTGAACAATGTTCATCATGCTTGCCCACTTCTCCGGTGAGCAGTCATGAGGTCAAAACTATGTCACAGCATACAATAATTGTATTTACAGTGCTTCATCCCAAGTGCAAATACTGTACCTGGAAAGCTGTGGAGACAGACAGGAGAGTTGAAAGTTTTACTCATCTCATCACACTTATGGTCAAGGCAACACAGACTGTCAGGCAGCTTTAGCCATCTCCCGAAGAAGAACTAAAAGATCTACCTAAGTTCTCTCACTCATGAACACAAACCTCTTTTTTTATTATTATCTGGGTATTTGTGCTTTTATTTAATAGTGATAGTGGACATGACATGCAGCAAACAGTGGAACCAGGGACTCCCTGCTTGGGGTACTTTCGCCCATTTGTTATGCGCCCTAACCACTCGGCTATTGGGTCGCCTCATCCGTCTATCTCTTTCTCAACTCCAATTTCAATTCTAAAGTTTTTTGTGGTCAGAAAAAAAAGATGTGTACAGAGGAGGAAGTAACTAATTTACTCTTGCTACTGTGACAAAGCTGTTTTTGTGTAGGCATATTTAAAATTAAATTCACTATTCATTTAGGCACTTTTTATCTTCTTACTTTGCTACATTTCAAGTCCCATTCATTACATATTAAAACAAAAGTCACATAAAAAGGTCAAGATAAACCGTGTGAGAATGGATAAACAGAAAGGAGACAATCAGCAGCTTCCGCAGAGAAGAGGCTGCTGGTGTGTCTGCTGCCGTCAGATAAAGAACTCAGCGCGTCATTTTTTCTCCTATTTTTTTGTGTGCAACTGTGCTGTGGTTGGCTAGTACTCGTTAGGGCGAGACTTGCCGGGCTAACATCCCATCACGGTCGAGGTAACGAGTACTAGCCAATCACAGCACAGTAGGGCGAGACTTGCGCTCACAGCCGCGAAAGCGTACTTGTTTACCTTCACGAGCCAAGTGTCTGGGTGTGTGAGGGGATATCTATGGTCGCAACCCGTCAGAGCTTTGTGGACAACAGAACAATGCCACATGATAAATAATTATGGGTTAAGGTTAACATTATCGTAACTTGGCATAGGTAATGTTACCCGGCCAGCACGCTAAGAGACTCAAATCAAACACACTCAGATGTAATGCGACCAACAGGTGCAGGCTGTTTGGCTAACATGCTAAAATGCGCATATGGACCCTCCAGCGCTGACTTCTAGCTACGTTCACTGATGAACTTTTACCTTCAGTATGGTGGGTGAGGCCTTTCTGCTTTTTGTGACAAGAACCTCTGATCTGACTCCAGAGCCGCATTCAGTTCGACATTTTAAAAAAAGGAGCGCAGTGGAACAGAGAAGCTGAATGGACTGGTTATATTAGCTAGCTACACTTTGAGAAGAAACTAGCAGAGCAGTTGAACCTGGAGCAGAGTGAGGAGGACCTCGCGGTGCACAAGACTCCGACAGGTGAGTACAATAACATCATTGTGATAGTTGTTCAAAAACTGCGCTGCTCTCTTTTTGCTATAATATGGGTTTGTGGCTGCATCCGCTGTAGAGTTTATATTGTTTATAACATTATGTCCCAGTTTCATTTGGTGATGTTTTATTCCTGTAGACTAGCTAATTAGCTAATTGGATAATCTGCGAGAAATTGTAAAAAAAAAATAAATAAACAGTTAATTTGATCAATTTATCCATCAAGACGTTTAACCATGTGTCCAACTAATCTAATTTTAAACCTCACATTACTGTATGGTGTGAACAGTTAACATAATATTGTATGTGGCATTTTCTTTTGCGGGGTGCACACATTTCCACCAAAGGAAGTTCCTTCCCGAGACCATTTTGCAGAGCTACCGGATCTGCCCCCACAAACAGCGCTCAGCCTCTCTGCAGAGTTTGTCCAGTGGCCACTGGCGGTAAAGCAACAAAAAATCCCTCTGCGACCCAGAAAAGATTTTCCCTATATGCCACCACTGTAAAAGAGACGCCTGTAAAACTGTTGCCGGGGCACCTCGAACTGCAAACTAGTTCGGGAATTTTTTATTTTTTTATTTTGAAAAATTTCACTAGAAAATGGATTTGAAAACGTGTGACGTCACCACAATGTAATGTCTCTGGGCGGGGCCAGCAGGACAAATTCATATTCACTGGCTACATATTCAGTGGGTCACATATCACGGAAGTAAACCCAGAAGCTTAGAAACTTTTTCTGGCGGATGCGCCACTGAGCAACTCTCATAGGAATGAACGGGGCCATTAATGTTGCATCCAGGTCTTACGATACATCCATGATCTGCGAACGGAGCTTATCGCCGCCCAAGGCGATTGTGATTAGTTTAAAGAAATGCAAACAACCCAGAGCGTTTTCTTCTCCTGTCCTGGAATGTATGTGTTAGAGCAAGACCATACTCCACAGCACTGTGTAAATAGGTCTGGCAATGTGAGACTAGGAGTTGCTAGACTGTCATTATGGGCTCTCGCACATAGACATATATAAAATGGACCAACAGATCCCGTTGCTCTGGACGGAGACCAGTGAAGGCTATTAGAAGCACTTTTCCGGTGATGGCTGAGCATTACTGCGTGGCCTCCAACTGAGAGAGACGACGTAAATGTGATGTGAGCAACCTGTCTGAAAGTTGGAAGTCTTCTGGTAGCTGTGCTAACTAAAATGCTAGTTAACATTAGTAATTAAACTTAAACAGCGAATGTAAGTCGAAACTGCCTGCGAGCGTATCCTGTACTATACGGTAATTCCTCTACTATGCGACAGTAAGTCGCGTGGTTATGACACAATCGTTAGCCTATATAAATTTTGAGCCTAGTCGCCAGAAATGTTTTTAAATACACTTGTGCTTTTGCTATAACATGTCAGGCATAGTCATTTTGCTACATTTTTAAACCTTTCAATTTTTGTAGTGGAAGACATAATTAATTTTTTTTTTTTACTTCCGCATAAATAAGCACACGAGGGAAGGAGCAGTACATGCCAGCATTAGCTGAGTTTACAGTAGTTCTAGTAACCCTTCTTCCAAATAATTTTTGCATTGTATTACACCTTCTTGCATCCACAATTGAGAAGCAACACATGACTTGCTTTGTGGCCTTCACGGCAGCCATCAGACAACACCGTTAGCTGATAGGGTAAGCCCCTGCTCCACTCTCCATCTGCTTGGCAGGCTGTCCCCAAGTCATTAGGCCCCTGCATGGGTACCCAGCTGGGGGGGAGTGGAGTAGGAGGGAACAGGGCTGGCCCCAGTACGCCTGACACTGGCCATCCAGAGGGGGGCATCTGGCAAGGCAGCACCCCAGGTCAGGCTATCTGAGGAAGGAGCACATTGGCGGGCGTTTCATGGATGGCTCACTGTCTGTCCCTGGCAGCTTGTCATTTATCACTGCTGAGCAGCGATTTCAGGTGGGAACGTGATTAATTTCACTTTACCATTCTCAGAAATAAGCCCTATAAATCATCCTAAGCTCGGCTACTGTGCAGATTTTTGTTGTCGGCCGATCCGACAAATCTTTACGTGGTCCCTCCATCCCGCTCAGGACTTGTCTTGCCTCTGAGGTTGCAGCAAAATAGTCTGTCAAATAGACAGCTCAGTGATGAGAAGTGTCCACTTGAAGACGGACATTAAGAAAAGGGAGGCAGATACACATGCACACACATACATTTATATGGCTCACATAAATTCATAAGACATATTAAGAAAGTAAGACAGAGGACTTGTACATGTCATCAGCAAATATTAACACCTCCTCCTGTCAATCTAATCTTCACACATCTGACCATCTGTCCTTTCTAAGTGAATGACAGGAGGAGAAAGAGGCTAAGACATGATCAAATGGAACATGCTGATGATGTGAACCTGTCAGTGGAGTCTGTGGATGTAGGGGTTTCTAGTTTATTACCAGAGCCACAGAACACATCACATCTAATATGTCAGAGGTAATAGGGACACACTGGTGATAGATGGCAGACTGCCAGCATGGCAGACAGGCTCCCTCTTATGAAAGGCTTTTCTATTAATTTTACAGATGTGCTGCTGTTTTGTGAGTGATTTAACTGGTTTTTAACAAGACCTCCTCCCCTTTTCACCCCGTGGCTCACTCACTTTCTCTCTTTGTAAAGGGAGAGAACACATATTCCAAAAAGTAGAACTGGAAAAGTATACAGTATTTTACTGAAAATTAAGACCAGATGTGTGTGTTTAGAGTCACCATAACAAGTGGATAGACTTCTTCTTTTATTTTTAGTTTAGGTAAACATTTGCACAAATCTCTACAGTATATTTTGTCTAGCATGTACAGTATATGTAATGGAAAGTACATCAAAGAACACAGCTACTAAAGGCTAGCCTAGCCGGTAACATTAATGGTTTTGTCTCCTCTCCCTGCGTGATTCATTTAACGTGAGAGTGAGACCTAAACTGGCCTGAACGAGTGTAAACTTTCCTACCAAAGAGGGGTTGTGCTCTGTTAAAGTGACCCCCCCCCGCCGCTGTTTCAATTCGCGCCTGAAGATGGTTGCTGGCATCGGTCTCTCCTGCCGTCTGGAGGCCGCCACTCCGCTACTCTGCGTCCGCTCTCCAGGGTCGTCTCCTTCGTCGTCACCAGGCCAGTGCCCTGCTCTTTGTTGTAGTTCAGGTTTTAAAAGGTGTATTTACAAAGTTGTGTTGTGGGAAAATGAGAATAGTCTTTTAGCGTCTTTGTCTTCAGTAGTGTTCTTCATGTGGTAGTGTGTGGTTTGCTGCCGTCAGCCTGCAGTGTGTTGCTCCTTTCTGAATCAATCTCCTGAATCGATCTCATCTCTCCCACCTGTCAGTGGGCTGGGTTAAATCAGCTTCACACAAACACGCCCCCCGTGTCATATGTCATATCAGTTGTGACCCTTATCAAAACTAACCACATAACTTCCTGAAAGACCTAGACTGATATCATAACCAAGCCATTTCAATTTTGGAAAAACGAGGCACATTTCTGTATTTATTTTTCTAATGCATTGCACTGTATTGTTTAAAAAGTACATTTTTGTCACTTGAGGTACATAACTGAAAGAGTACAATATTGCACCTCTCTGCTCTACTTTGCTTCTGAGAGTGTATTTTTATAAGTCAATAATTGACGTCTACATGTCTGTGGAAATTACTCATCCTCCTGTGAGATTTTCCCCCTTCTTTAACCCCCTGATACCGATCTTTTTTAATTAAGTAATGACTTGAGATCATGAATCTCAGATCATGTGTGAGACAATACACTTATCCTTAAAAGTATCTTAGGCTTGATGGATTAACTCAGGAGGAAGTGGGCCATGTGTCCTGCACATTAACAATCCCTCTGCTGTCAGGAAGAGGTATGATGGAGCATTATATGTAGGACGAGCTGCAGCGGAAGCAGTCGGTGGTTTTCCCTGTGATGGCATTAAAAGATCATTGGCGGTGACAGAAAAGGTGTGATGTATACAGCGCTGTTACCTGCAGTTACAGTGACTTCATGTGCACATCTAATTCCGAAAAGAAAAGTCAGTCCGTTTTCAGCTGTGTTGAAATCCATATTCACCCCAACAATACCCCTCTTGACTCCCTAGTGAGCTTAACAAATGCCACACAATCAGTCCTCTCCAGCCTTTGGCTATGCCCACAACATTTATTCCTGCACTAAACCAAGCAAGGCCAATCGATTGACCTATACTGTGCTCAGAGCCTCCGTCAAAACGAAATTCCCTTTTCCCAAAAAAAAAAGAGAACATGAAAAAGAAACCACATTCACAGCACAGAGAAAAGAAACGGTAAAGGAGGTGGTGGAAATGATGAGAGTGAAATAAAGGATTCTTTTGCTGCACAAAAGATCTGAGTGTTTCCACTTCCATTTCCTGATCTTCAGCTTCTCTTTCTCTTTGGCGTGCTGTGGTGCAGAAGCCAGATTGCATGACTAAATAGTCGTGTAGAGCTTACTCTATTTGATATTTATATTCCCATTGAAGTGTTCTTGTTCCTGAAGTTTTAATTGGGTGCTAATAAATAAATCATCCAATCTCTTCCTCAACAGATGTGCAAGTGAGCGTTATGCTGCATAATATCTGTCTGCTATGCAGGTGTGTGTGCTTGCCTCATGTCACTGGTGCATGGGATGAGATGCACCAGCCAGGCCCCCTTAATCTGGTGTGCTGTGGCTCAGTGAAAGACTACATAACAGAGGGCTGTGACAGAACCTGGGAATGGATTTCTGTTTGCTGTGACCTGTTTTATGTGGGAGAAATGGTTTACACATCTGTGGAGGTTTATTTGTGATATACAGTAGGGCTTAGGCGCGCTATCTAACTTTGACCCACTATTGACATTGTTTGCATTAAACTGGGCTTTTGAATGAATTAGCACGGTAGTGTGTCACAAACGATACATTTTAAGAGACTGGATGACGTTAAGCTGTGTCTTGTAGGTGTAGGAGAACTGGCCTGCAGAAAAAAAAGGCATACTGTAATATTACCATTGCACCACTTTGAAAGGCACAGTGTAACATCTATCCAGTCTAATATATACTGTAAATAAAAAAGCTTTTACTGGAAAGCGGAGCACATCCATAGCTGATCCAGGCATAATTTGAAAATTGAAAATAAAGCCTCCTATATCTCTGTCTGCAACGGCAGATAAAATCAGCATGCTTATTGCAGTCAGAAATAACAAATGCATAATTTTCTAATAACTTTTGAGAAACTATTGTGTTGTTATCAGCAACACAAGCAGTAGCAGTTATGTGTTCAAGAAGAGTTAGCCTACCTCAAGAATAGGCAGATCTTTTTTTAAAGTGCATCTTAATAATAACAACAAAACGCACGCGTGCCATATGCACGTTAAAAGAGTTATGGGTTGCTGTAATCATTCCTCCTCTCCGTATTGTCCATAGAAGAGATACATCTGTAGAGGGACTGCACTGTGAAAAAATGGATGGACAAATCCACAGTCCTCTTTCGGTGCAAAAATGCAATCTCCAGAGCAGTCCGATTTCAAGCTGTTATTTTCTAAAGTTAAAGTCAGTTTGGCACTAAATTCCTTAGTGTTTCCTTTGCTGAGCCGAGGCAGAAGGATACTTCCTGGTGCATAGGTTTGTTGCTGGACAAAACGCTGGCAGTAAACCTACACACAACTGGCAGGATGAGTACACCCACTTGATTTGTCCAACTCAGACAGTTAAAGCTGCTTTTTTTTTTAAATTAGGCTTTAAAATGTACAATGGCTCGACAACATAACATCCAGGCTAGAGTTAATCTTACTAAGGCTGCAAGGCCACCAAAATACAAAGAGAACCCATTGTCTCCTGCCTCCCACAATTCCACTTGATACAGTCCAGATTTGCTAGCACCTGGTGAAGCAAGGGGGCATTCATGCAGTTTATGAGGGCACCATCCTCAACTAGAAAGTGGACATCAGAGAAATCAGATTGGAAATCAGAAAGACAGATGAATGAAATGCTGAAGAAATTGCATTGTGTTTACAGAAGCTAGTGGAACAGAGGCTAGTCCGGACGTGACGTCATGTAGGCCTGCACGATTTATCGTTACAAAATCGCAATCTCGATTCACCCCTGTTCGCGATTAATTTTTAAATGACTTTTTTTTTTTTTTTTTTTTGGGGCATTTTCAGCCTTTATTTTGATAGGACAGTTGAATACATAAAAGGCAAGCAGTTACAGAGTGTGCTAAGAAATCATTCTGTTTTTGATACTGTACTTAAATTGGCAATTGACAAACTCCATTTCTCTAGAGACTGAAGCTGTAGCTGCAGCATGTTGATTGACATGTTTTAATTATGTTAAGACATTCAATTCAATTCAATTTATTGTTATTTATAGTGAATTATCACCATGGACCATGGTCTCAGAACACTTCACAACAGAAACTGAAAATTTACAAATTAATCAATATAAAAGGCGGAATTAAATATAAAATATAAAATCAACAACACAAAAAGGAATATAAATGGAATATCACAGGTTAAAATTGTTAAAACATGAAATAAGACAACGAATGAAAAAAAAAAAAAAAAAATGGTTCAAAAGTTATGGATTTTAAACATGTCCATAATACTTTGAATAAAGAAATGTTTTAAGTCTTGATTTAAAAATATCCACTGAGCCTGCCTCCCTAACGTTGGATGGGAGACCATTCCAGAGGGATGGTGCGCGAAAGGCAAAGGCCCGGTGACCAGCTGATCTTTTTTTTATATTTGGAACGATCAGAAGACCAGCATCCATAGAACGAAGGGGGCGTGTTGGGATATATGGTGTAAGTAGCTCACTTAAGTAGGCAGGCGCAAGTCCCTTTAAGGCTTTATAAGTCAATAGAAGAACCTTAAAATCAGCCCTGGCTTGCACAGGTAACCAGTGTAGCGCAGCCAGAACTGGTGAAATGTGGCTAAATTTTTTTGTCTTGGTCAAGATTCGGGCTGCCGCATTTTGTACGAGCTGGAGACTTTAAGTCGTACAGGCAGGGAGGGCTGAGAACAGTGCGTTGCAGTAATCGAGTCTTGATGAGACAAATGCATGAATTAGTATTTCTGCATCATGCATTGATAGCATTGGTCTTATTCGAGAAATGTTGCCTAGATGGTAAAAAGCAGTCCTAGTGATAGCCTTTATATGTGGGCGGAAAGTTAAAGTTTTGTCAAAGGTGACACCTAGGTTTTTAACAGTGTCACTCTCTGTGATCACACAGTTGTTAAAATTTAAAATTTGTTTCTCCACTGGGATGCTATATTTGGTTGGCCTCACTATGAGCAGCTCTGTTTTCTACATGTTCAAGGAGTTCCGATAGAGCCTGTATCAGGGCCATATTTAGTTCAATGTGGTATATGTCACTATTTTTGGTAGCCTACTGTACTTAAATGGCCAGTATGTACTTTATTTTCTTTATTCATTGAAGCCTCTATGTTTACAGGCTTGTGGTGATGTGCAATGTCTATAGGTGCCAAAAAGATTCTATGTTTGGTACTGCCAATTAGTTTTGTTTTGTCATGGTTCATGTGTGCAATAAACATTACACTTCGTGAGGAAAAACAAATTGGGGCAGAGAATCGTGATATCAATTCTAAGCTAAACAATCGTGATTCATATTTTAACCCGAATCGTGCAGGCCTAACGTCATGACTTTGGCTCTATATTAGATAAACTCCACTGCACCGTGGCTCTAGGAATGGCAATGTCATACGTCGGTCCACCAGTTTGGTCCAGACTGAAATATCTCAACAGCTTATTCGATCGATAGTCATGATTATGTTGTACAGATATTCATGTTCTCCAGAGGATAAATCCTACTGGCTTTGATAGTCCCCTGAGTTTTTCCCTAGCGGCACAATGAAGTTTTACCTTTTTGGAATTTGGTGAAATATCTCAACAGCTATCTGATGGATTGCCATGAAATACAGTACACAAAAGATGAATCCAAATGACTTTAGTGATATCCTGATCTTTCCTCTTATGCCACTAGCAGGTCAAAGTTTTCTCTTGTGCTGTGAAATATCTCAATACTGGATTTATTGGAATCAGAGTCTGTACAGACATTCATGGTTCCCAGAGGATGAATCTTTGATTCTAGTATTCACTGACTTTTTCTTCCTGACACAAGAACACGGTAAACAGTAAACCTGCTTAACACCAGCGTGCGATCTCTAAGCGCCACTGTGTCTACTGTAAGTACAGCTTCGCAGAGCTGCTAGCATGGCTGTAGACTCTTCGTCTTGTTGTAGTACGCATCTTTGATGTGGAACTAATGCAACCTGGGAACACAATTTGCAAAGTCTCTTCACCGAACACAGCTTGCAGTGTGATTTACCAGACATTTCCCTTTTCTGACATGGATTAAAAATATGGAAATGACTGAGACTTCAACAAAGTTTGGGAAAGTAATTAATTTTGAGGGAATTAACTTCTCCAACTTATATTACGCTGTTGCAGTAAAACACAATGAACAATGAATCTAGAGAGACTGTTCTTGTCTTCTGGCAAACATATAGTAAAACATTGAAGTCTCTGCATGGATATTTGAGCAATAGTGCTTTGTGTGTGTGTGTGTGTGTGTGTGTGTTAGCATGTGAGCAAGTGCTTGTTTTGTGAATGCTGTGCACTGTAAAAGCTACAAGTATTTATCATGTATGACCCTTTTGTGTGTGCCAATAGGGTTGCATGCTAATATTTTCTTTTGAGCCATCATGGACAGTTGCGTTTCTATTGTACGCCTTCTTTTAAATTCACAGATTCACAGGTTGTGTGCAACCACATGTGTGTAGGTGGAATTGTAAAATGCAAGAATTGTGATATAAAGGCATCTTGCCAACCAGAATCCAGGCGGGGTGAGGGCGTTGTATAAAAATTCATGCAAACATGCTGTTTACTTCACTCTGCCTCTCCCCTGACATCCCACATCCAAACACCTGGAACCTGGAATGAAATGGCCTGGTCATAGGAGTGGGCAGCAGTCATCGGAAGATAGAAACCAGTGATGTTGTCAAAAGCCAAATGCTGCCAAAAACTTATAATGGAAGATGGCTACCTGCTGAGAATGCCGGCCCTCTGCCTAATTA
Organism: Sander lucioperca; assembly: GCF_008315115.2. Lineage (NCBI taxonomy): Eukaryota > Metazoa > Chordata > Actinopteri > Perciformes > Percidae > Sander > Sander lucioperca. Next base: position 31,529,020 of record NC_050173.1, read on the forward strand.
ACATTGATTAATAAAATAACACTGGCACAGCTGTACTACATGTTCACTTCATCAGATATGTCCACACTAGAAGAAACTAGTTAGAAAGAAGAAACTCTTTACTGTGAATGCTAGGTGGTAATTTGATAAGCACACATAGCATTTTTGTTTCCATGCTCCAAGATGTGGTCCTGGTTTTTCAAATTCTTTTTTGTATGAAGATAAGTTCAGTACATTGACGTAAAATGATAAGAATCACAATTGCCTTACATTGTAGAGACATCCGCACAGCTTACAGTTTTGCAGTACACTGACATGAATAAAACTGTGCAAGATGGTGGACCATCCACATACTGGAACTCAACTGCACACATTAAAGTTTAATTCGAAATGCAAGCAAAGAAACAGCACCAAGTCACTGCTGCTGCCAGGCGAGGCACAGCTTTAAAAATAAGAGGAGAGACGAGTCCAGGCAGAAGTTGTGTAGAACAGACAACTGAGATAGTGATCAAGTCTTTGTTTCTCAAAATTGAATGATTAGGATAAACCAGCACTCCAAAATATAAGAAAAAATATTAACGAGGAAGGAAAGCCTTTATTCTAGTGGCTAAATCTTTCAAAAAGCCAACATTTTTTGACCACTGTAGATCTTCAACAAGGCCTTTTGACGACTTGATTACTTGCATGTTAGCCAGGGGACCAAGATAACCACAGGGCTTGGTTTTCAGGATTTTTGTTTTGATCAAGGCTTGCTTTATGGTTTGAGTCTTTGTTTTTCAATTGATTCAATTCTTTGAGTGACAGGAGGCAAGAATAGACTGTTGGCTTCATTCAGCCCGCCTCAGCTTCATCCACACGCCACCTCTTTGCAAGTTTTCGGATTAGACGATGTCAGGCAAGGCCAAGATGGCGACCAGGAGCTGCCCAGTTTGAGCTTGATTTTGGCTCTTTGGAAATCTATTGGTGATGTCCCGGAGACTACGTCCATATTTTATACGTGCCCATGTTTCTCTAAGTATAAACATGGCTACTCTGAGAGAAAGTCATAGGGATACATAAAAATAGAGCAAACAGAATGGAAGGCCCTTACTGTACACTGTATAGCTAGTTATTCATCTCTCTCTGTTCAGAGCATCCAATCCCCATCACAGGCAGCCCATCCTGTACCTGCTTATTAATTTAAAATAATTTTCTACACCTCCAGGGGGAGATAAATGGCAAGTGCAGAGACAGGGCAGTGGTGAACCTATAAAAACTATTACAGAGGCCCCTTCCTAACCCCTATTGCCATGGCCTGATAATAGCCTCACACTGCAGCGGTAAAGCCAAACCATGAGAGAGTAAGGAGTTTCTCTCTTTACCTCTCTCTGCCTTCTAGGCTCTACTTCTGAATTACACACACACACACACACACACACACACACACACACACACACACACACACACACACACACACACACACACACAAAGGCAACTGTTCAGCCAAGTTGCGTAAAGCCCCCGCACTGCCCAAGGGCCCACCCACTGGCCCGCCCACCTATGTCAAAATGCCGCTGCAAATGTTGTAAAGGCCATGAAAGGATGGCATCAAAGTGGCATTATCCCTCCGGACAAAGGAAAGCAAGAATAACTACATAAATAACGACTGCATGACAGACTGTAGGATCAGCCATCAGGTAAACTAGGCTAACTCCTGCTTTCTCTCTGAACATGTTAGTGTTGGAGAGGCTTTACTTTTGGCAAAATAAAAAGCAACATTAGATAAAGTGATAGGACCTCCGACAGCTGCTTACCGAAAAAGCAGTTGTATAATCTCAACTGTGACAGCCAATACCTTTTCACTGCATCAGATGTTGTTATTCACAGTATCAGAACACAGTTATTTGTCACATATTTCAAGTATGACAGAATTGTATAAGCAAATTCTCTGTGGCCACACAGTGCCAATGTTCCCAATGATGTGCTACTTTTCTGTTTTGACTTCAGTTAAATAATGTCAGCGTTATACAGGATTCTAAAGGTGTTAAGCAGAGGAGATGCTAGAGTGTCAGCCATTACAGTACTAACACCAAGTGCAGCTAGCCTCGGTTCAAGCAGAGCAGAGTTCAGTGGTAGTTACATAATCATTAACATGTGACATTGTGATTTAAAGAAATAGAAACGCAAGTCAAAATGGGGAAAGGAGTGCAAGAAATACAGAAAAAAGTGCGTGGGAATATTGGAGACAAGTAGGGCTGTCAAAGTCAATTTCCCCTGCGGTGATTTAGTGTGGCACAACAGCGCGATATGCAATACTAGCACATAGTTTACAAGCACTGCCTAGAAACGTTCAGCAGTCTTCCGTTAGCAACAGGTGCTGAGGTTAGCACAACAAGCGGATTGGTGTGCAAGTCAGTCACACTATGGAAAGCTGAAAGAACCACCTGCGTGTTCCCGGTCAGCTACAACAGCAATGGAGAGAGAGAGTTGTGTATAAGACAAGGGCGGTGTGTCTGCGTTGCTCCAAAAAAGAAAAAACGTGAACACGGCAGTTGTGACCGTTGCTTACCGTCCCCTGCGGTTGGCTTGTCAATAGCGCAGTATTGCAATATAGCGCTTATCATGACAGCCCTAGAGACAAGTTCTACGGTCTGCAGCATAATTTGAATTCAATTTTAGAACAAAGTAGTGAAGTCAAAGGCATCTGCTCATCATCACAACAGCATTTGAGGACTTCAAAATCAAATGTATGGACTTCCCGTTGAATGGCTCTAATCGCATATTTTCTTGTTTACTGAATCATTGGTAGGAGAGCCTCCCAGCAGAGGTTTGCTCAGAGCCCCTGGGAGCTTGAATTGGCACAATAAAGATTTGGCTGCTGGAAAGCATTTCATTCACAAGCCATGTTGTCAGAAAATCAAACCTAGAAGACAAACCGTAAGCAAGCGTGCACATCATGATAAAGATCATTCGGTAGTTTCTTGCATTACAAATTTTGCCTTTGAGCAGTTCTTTAAACAGTTTCCGTCTTGCCTCACAATGATGCAAGTTTGACATAAAATAAAAGCCAACAAAAGGTTTACTGTGATGGATTTAATTTATATCTCAAGCAACCTCAAAGTCTCATGTAATATGAATTTCACTCTGAAGTAAAACAAAACCAGTGGCTGCTTAGAAGGCAGGAAATGAATCCCATGGTATAGTATGCTTTGGAAAAGCAGCAAGGGATCATACTGACCTTGATTGTAAGACCGCTTTAAAACAATGGTTTTATGTAAAGACTGTAGTAGAAGATAAGAAACACTATGAACTAAAAGTAGGCAAGTGTGCCGTATTTTCAAAATTTTTCAAATGTATGGGTACAGGCTATCCCATAACTGTGGCATTTTTCTTTGTTGTTGCTCTTAATTGGAGTTGGAGATGTTTAGCTGAGATATATTTGGCAATACATTTTCTTTCTCTCGAAAATATTTCAGATGACCTACAAATTTCACCTTTGTTTAGCTTCTACAAGTAGGTTTTATATTGTGGATAGCTATAAGTGTCCCTGGCTTTATTTTTCCCTAATGCACTCACATAGTTTTGTCAACGTTTCTGGAAGCTGTAACTTTAAAGCAAGAAAACATTTTTTTCTGACTGTAAGCGTCTTTGGGCGAGCCATCTTCGAACATGACATCCTGTGACATGTCCTTGGCCAATTGACAGATCACTGTGCCTGCACCACGTCTGCAGTATAGACCTGCTTAGAGGCTTGCTTGTCTTGACTCATCACACATTTATTTCTTCTGTTAAAGCTTCAATGTAATATAAGTCAACAGAAAACTACTGCTGGGTAAACTGGGCTTAGTGGACACTTTGGGTCTGTGGAACTCTAGCAGACAGAAACTAGCTTGCCTACCAACATGAAAGCTACAATAAAACCATGATTACATAATTTTAAAGAAGCTGGCTCACTTTGCTACAGAGGAGCCAGAACCTGCTCCATTATAAGAGAATCCAGCAGTTTGGGATGCCACAGTGAGGACATTTTCCCAGCAGTCAACATTTTACAATGCTTATTTTGATCTCAGGCCTCTCCGACTACCGCTGTGGAGCTGGGCGCACTGCATTTCGGCTGCAACGCGGCCGCCGGAGCTGATCAAGGCCACTCAAGACAAATGTTGCCTCCAGATGCTGCCATCGTCAAAGTTTACAGATTGCCTCAGTAATGTTATCATAGGTTGCCTATTAGACTTGGGTTTAAACCTGAAATATTGCCTGGTAGGCGCTTTTGCTTTTCGCTTCGACACCAAATCCTCCGCCATGTCTCTAGTCACTTGATAAGTGAAATCTGAATTCCGCTACTCTGTGCTGTGACTCTGTTGTTGCTGCTGCTGCTGCTGTACGGAGCAGGGGTCGCATTTATAAATGTGGCGTACGCACAAAACGGGGCTGAAAATGTGCGTACGCCACTTCCCACGCAAAGGTTGTGATTTATAAAAAACAAACTTGACGGGGGAATGTGCGGGGGAATCTGACCCATGCGTACGCACATTTTGGAGACAATGGGAATTGGCAACGCAGATGGTGAGGTGGTTAACTGAAGTCAGACTGCAGAAAGTAAATGGGAATAACGATTACGCGTAATATTTTCAAGTATTGATGCCTCACGCACATTTTTTAACTCCATATCATCCACGTTATCATGAAGATTAAATTCAGCAGTGTTATTTGCGCTTGTACAGAGTGATAACTGTTCCATAAACGCCTCGTAAAATCCAACTCAAATCTTAAATAAAAATTCGTTCTCAATATTTACTCGGTGCTGTCTCACCGTCACATTGTCCGCTAGTAGCACAGGAGGAGGAGATGGCCCGACTGCATGGAATACAGGATAGTATCAAATACCCTACCATTAGATAACGGCAGAGCACAGTGTAGCCTAAATAACTAAATATCTGTCTTTAATACTGTGCATATATCATCAAATGTCAAAGTCTGGAAATACAGCCGTTAAGCTCTCGCGCAATCGTTACCCTTAATGTCCTCGTTATCGGTCTGAACTTTAATACTGTTTGTGACAAAACCTGCATGAAGAAAAGTGTGTTTGCCTATTAGACTTTCTTTCGTCTTCAAATTGTTTCTTGGAGTGGGGGATACCACTAGTTAATGCTGTGATTTTGGCAAGGTGTTATCAATCACTCAAATTGTTGTAAACTTATAGATACTGCGGTGACCCCAGTGCGTAATGCTGCATGATGGCACTGCTGGCCCTGCAGGAGGACTACGGCAATAGAAGAATCAGAAGAGAAAGAGACTTCAGGGACCATGACGATGACTGGCTAATATGCCGATTTAAATTCCCTAAAGCTGAACTCTTGGATCTGTGTACTGAATTGTGTCCAGTGGAGAGGGCAACGCGCCGGAACCGTGCCATCCCGGTCCATCCCGGTCCAAATACAGGTCCTCGCCACTCTGTGGGCAACCGGCTGTTTCCAGAGGGAAATGGCAGACAGCTAAGTGTTTTTTTGGATATAATATTTAGTTCTGCTAAATCGAGGTCGAAGCTGTCCCCGAGTGCCGTAATGCCTGCCGTTTTGGACGTATTATTAATACATCTAGTTATACATCAGGTTTCCCTACACTGTGCAATAACAGGCTGAAATTATAATTCAATTTGCAGCAATTCACCAGCGTCTGAGAAGTTTTTAGGTTTTTCTCCGCCAGTCATCATGATTCGGCGACGAAAGAAGGCCAGGGTCATTAACATACTGATCAGCATCCACGAGGTGCTTTGCATTGACTATTTATGGTTAAAAATGGGTGTGTACAGGGCAGGATAAGAGGCTGATTCACGTACGCACTCTTGTGGGTAATCTGTGATTTATAAAGGGAACATTGCTTACAAATGTGCGTAAGCACAGTTTTATAAATCAGAATTTTTTTTGCCGTATGCCATTTTTGGCTTTTGGGCGTACGTACACTTTTAGTAAGGATCCTATGCACAGTTTTATAAATGAGACCCCTGAGCAGATCTTTCAGTTATAGCATCCAGGCTTTTTATTTCTATATAAAAACAGCAAAACGACAGTATGAGTAATGTAATCGGTGTAAGCCCGACCACCGCCAGTTGCCTACATGTCAAGCAGACACAGACGATCATTGGCTTTCATTTAAATACTTTTTATTTTTCAAGTGACTCAAGGATTGTATCAGATGCTAGTGTACATAATATGAATCCGTATTAAGCCCAATAGCTCACTTAAAACCCATGTATCTACATTATTACAGGATTTAACTAGGAGCTAGCAAAAATTGTGACATGAAAGTTCAAATGTAATGCTTTCTATAGCGTTCAATGTCTCTAAAATGGCTAGTTTTCACAAGTTTTAAATGCATTACTTCCACCTCCACAACATAAATACTACTGGACTGAGAGATTTTACTGTGTACACTTTTGTTCAGTACTGCTTTAATAGGAAAGTGCCAGAGACACATTTTTTTGTTTTTGTGATCATATTTACCTCAAATGATTAATAGTCACATATAACTTTTATAAAGTCTGATAACAAGCAGTGTGTATAGTATACACTGTATCAACTCCTATCTGGCATTTACTATCTAACTCATATTAGTCATATTTATCTGCATAACTTATAGTTATTTCAATAAGTCTTGTTTGAATGAACGCCTTCTGAATATAGGCCGAAACTTAGGCTACACATTGTGAATTCCACCCACGCTTCTGCTATTGGATTTTTATCTTTGCACTTGTTGTCTTCTTATTAGTTTTTGAATAAGATTTTTCCATCAGCATATAGTCATTACAAACGTTCATGGCCTATATAACAATCTAGAGATAAAAACTAAGCAGACATTTCAGATGAAATGCGGAAATCTGGACTTGGCTGCTCTCTCCGTACACTCTTGTGCTATTAGCATGGGAATCGTAAGACCTGTGCATTGAGACGCCCACACATTTCTAATTCATCACATTGAAAAAAAGAAGCTCTTTAGAGATAGTTTTCTCTCATTCTTCCCCCCGACTTACTGTATATTGCATCTCGGCTTTTTCTTCACGCTTCAAAACCAATGTTTCATGTTTATTTTTAGCGTGGCGTAAACAAGAGAAAGTCTTTCAGCGCTGAGATGAAAACAGCTGACCATAAAGTGCACCAAAAATGAATAAACCATCCTCAATCTAATCTGTGACTTGTCATGGAACTACGCGAGTGTCCGTACAACTCTCTGGGAGTCTGAAACACCCAAATCCCATTAAGTCTTTGTAGGAGAAAGGCAGACATTTTGTGGTCTAATTAAAAATTTCCAGCAATGAATCAGTGAATGGTTAACAATAATTAACAACTGGCGTAGGATGCTGCAACAGGGACATGACCACAGAAACTGGCCAGCCTCTGAGCTATGTCCATTTTTCTTTGACAAGTGAAACTGTCAGCTAGGGAGGGTGAAATGAGGAAGGCGGATACCTCTCTGATATATTATTATTCATATTACGGCTATGGTTACATTTTTCTCTGAACTTTAATTATTCAAATTGTAAAAAGTGTCATTGCATGCTGTGCATAAATTAGATTAATGCAGCCATTAAATGATCAGTTGTTATCATAATCAGCCATTTAACCACACTGCTCTATGTGGCTGTTGTGGCAGCTGTGTTTGTGTAACTGTTTATACAATCATGCAGTCCCTCTGTTTCCTGCTCATTTGCATTTTCTCCAAATGTCTCCAAGCAACAAAGTGAAGGGAGGAGGGGCTGGAGGGGCCTCAAGCATCTCGCCGACACCCCCAGGATGCTCCATTCTCTCATGTCCGTCCCTCTCCCAGTTCTTTCTCCCACTCTGCTGTCAAGGCACATCCTTAGAAACCACCCGGGTGTCACCATACTTCTTCCTCCAAAGACACAAGGAGGGCAGACACTCTTTTAATCATCCTTTCTCGCCTCTACTCTTCTTCTCTGCGGTCAAAATAACAAAAGCTGTCACACAGACTCATGTCGTCTCCCAGTGATCATAACGGATAATTACCCCCCCCCCGGGACTCCAGTCCGGCCCCATCTCTCCCACAAGCACTATTTCACTGTGAATCCCCAGCACTTGTGAAATGGCTCTGTCTCAGTAACAAGCTCTGAGTGGCAGTGATTCAGTCAGAGCTATAGCCAAGTCGGGCCAACCAAAAGTACATCAACCTTCAACCCTTATCCACCGTTTCTCAATAAAAAAATAAATAAAAAAAAAACTCTTTCTTTTCTCCCGAAGAAGATTTATAAATCAATGAGACAAGAGGAGTGTCAGAAATTGTTCGGTGCAGTCCTTTCTCAAGTAGGACATCATCCTGTCCAGGTGACAGATAAGTCCGACCAAAAGGGGGCAGTGTTGTTGTTTTGAAAAGGGGTAGGACTGACGGCCTGTCTGGCTGCTGCAGTGCGTGAGGGAGTGAGCAATTGAATGAGTGAGTGAATGGGTGATTAAGTGAAGGGCGAGAGCAGGTAACATGCTCACTGACTGACAGAGGGAAGCTACAGCGATCAGCATCGATCCCGCCACACAGCCGTCCCGACTCGGCCAGTGGTTGCTCTACCGTCCTCCAGGGCACAGTCAGATGCTGGATTATCAGCCTGAATGATTGCATCTCTGGGCAAATATTTTATCTGATACAATACAAAGTGTTGCTTTCCGAACTATCATACAATATTCAAGCAATTTACAGTTCCTGCTTTTTTCCTTGAAGTAAAAACCTTGGATGATGTCAGGATTTATTTTGATGTGCCGGAAAATATCAAAAGATTCAAAATATATAATTTACTGTATACATGTGGTGTGCATTTCAAATAAGACTGAGGACGTTTATGAAGCACTGTAAATTATTCCGATTCAATGAAGTTTGTCACATTGAAAATATTAAGAAGATTCAGACTAATACTTATTATTAAAATACTTATTTTCGTAACAATCAAGTATCAAAAACTGAGGAGGACACGCTGTTGGATGCTGTCCTCCTCTCCTACTTCAAAACCTAACGAATCTCTCTCTTTCTCTCCCTGACCCTGTCTTTCACTGGTTGAAGCCTGAAAATATTGTAAACAAATTAATAACATAACTAATTACACTGGTCGGACTGTTCAGCTCTGTTTCAGACTGATACCTCCGGTTCAGGCTGGTCCTTATCCTCAACACGTGCCTTTTTCAGTCGCGGAAAATATTTTTCAGTTCTCATCTGGATTGAAGCAGCCAACATTCAGTGTAAGAGTAAAAAATGACATTATTTATAATACGTTAATTTGATTCACAGCTGCTACATATAGTGTTTTGACCTCGACAACCCAACTGCATTTTACCGCAAACTTGCGACTAGTTAACTTTCTAAAGCAGGCACAATCGCTTGTTTGCTAAGAGTTGGGTCGAGACTCCAACATTGTATTCAGAATATAAAATATTTTTATAGCACTTTTTAATGTGTGATTGTGTAAAGGTGTTCACGAGATAGATACCAACCTTTCATGAACTTGTGAATTTTGCCAGCCGTCTTCTCTCCTTTTATGGAGACAGACGCTGTGTGTGTGTGTGTGTGTGTGTGTGTGTGTGTGTGTGTGTGTGTGTGTGTGTGTGTGTGTGTGTGTGTGTGTGTGACGCAAGTGACAGAAAGACGGAGGAGAGCAGAGAAAGGAAATGCAGCTGAACGTGTTTTTAAATAACGTTAAAAAAAAGAATAACGAAACACAATGTGTGGCGGCCGGTGTTGATAGTGCGGCGCACCACCACACATTAGTCTATGTGTGGGAAACACTGGGGGAATATGAAATGAAAAGCAACAAATAGAGAGTGCTTGCCTTTTTAAAGCAATTTATCAGACATCCATTCAACTCTATGATTTCAATTTTAAGTAAGTAACCTGCCTTGGGCTTATATTTAGGTATTCGGTGGTGCTGCAGGTGTGCTAGACTGTGGTTTATCTGCATTCAAATGGTGTGGAAAGCTAATCCTCTCTTTATCTTCATTGTCTGCAATAAAAAAAAGACGGGAAGGAAAATATGTAAGAAAATGAAAAGGCTGCTTTTTTACAACTATAGAGTACAAATACAGCCAAAGTCAATACAGATGTATGAGTTTCAATTGCAAAGACTAGATGCATGGCAGAATATAAGAGTCTGTAACTATCAAACTCAATTTGTACAGTTTTGTCTCAAAGGGCTTTAGACCTCAAACTAAATCCTCCCAGATCACGCGGAATCACAGAGGCGGTAGGAATCGCAGGCAACCTTTATGATGAATGAAGCTATTCCAATCCCTCCTCGCCTCCTCCTTTTCGCTTCTCTCTCATCTCCGCTGACATACCTTGTACCTACACGGCCAATCATAGTATAGAACACAGTGCAATCATCATAGAAAAGCAATTCACTTCTTCCTGTGGCTGCACTTTTGGTGTCGGGATCGTAGTTTGTAAACCACAGAGAAAAACTTCAGACACCGTCCAGAGGCCTGCTATTTAAGATCAGTAAACACCAGCCTGATGACGCCGTTGCTTCCTACAAGATTCCAACTCCACCTCTACCCTTTCTCCTTCAGCTCTCTCTGGGTCTTTGGATGAGAAGAGGAGTTGGAAAAGAAAATGTTTCAAGCGAAATCTATAATCGAGATCCCTCATCCTACTCCCCCCTAGTGTGGCCAATTGGTATTCTGCAGGATCTTCCGGCCCCCTATGGTGTTCCCAATCTCCAACTAGGAAGGAAAGAATAGAGAGCTACTAAGCCCCTGGATGGAGAATGCCTAGCTGTGGATTAATGGGTAGAAGAACAAATGAAGTCCAGGAGAGGGTTTATATCTATCAATATAAAGTAGCAGATTAGGCATAGAGATGGCTGCGTCTCTCTATTTTCATTTGTCAAATTGTTTGGCAACATTACTCAATCGACAGAATCAACATTGCATGGTGAAATTAGAATGGGATCAATGGACAGAGGGGGAGCACGGCATGTTCTGCATTTCAAAATACAGACACAAGGTTGTTATTATTAGGTATATATTAGATGCACCACATGTTGTGTACTGGTGCTTTGCATGAGGACGGACAAAAAAGCTCACATAAAGAATACTTAATTTTCTCTGTTATACATTTAATACAGCATTTCTTTATTATAGTTTTATGTTAATTAAACATCTGTTTTTCTAAATAATGGATTCAGTTGGATTGACCCAAAGATCTTTGGGGTATTAGGTTAGGGTTAGATTACAACAACACATCACATACCAAGTTTCTAATTAGGACAAATATCTTAGGGTTTCCATTAGTTTTTTTACTCAACAGAATTTTGCTTCATTTTCTTGTCACTACACAACGAATGTCTCGCCTACATCAACTACAAACAACAAGGCTGAGCAGTGAGTGTACAGTTCATGATTCAATGGTGTGTTTTAACCAGAAAAAAAAAAGATTTTAAAATGCGGCATAATTCTCTGTTGAGAAAGTACTAAGGGTTTTATTTGCTGGCAATGTATCAAATTCAACCTTGGCTGGAATAAATCCTGTATTTAGAGGAACCAATAGCTAGTATCATAGATAAAATAAAGAAGTGTACATAGAATTTTATTTCATCTTTAAGCTTTTTTTTTTATTATTTATTTGAATGCAAAATGATTTGACAAAATATCCTCCTGCTTTCTCTCATAGTTTCTGAAATTCATAGCTCCGAGCCTTGAAAGTGTTTTTATTTATTTTTAACCTTTCGGGTGCTTTGAGAAGCTTCAACCTCTGTGGCCGTCTCAGACAACCTTGGTCGATCCTGTAATTAATTTAGCTGGCAGCAATAACGGTGCCAATCAATAGCAATCCGTGGTATGTTACTGACAGGTTAGACACTGTAACGTTTGGCCATGGCAGCTAGTCAAAGGAATCAAAGGAAGTCCAGCAGTTTGTATTCAGCACTTCAGTGTTCACACGCTGGCAACCTCACCCCTGCTGACTTCTACAATAACATAGAAATATCAATACAAATATAATTCATTGATCATCCACAAGCAGGTTCTTTAATGCCGTATATGATGGCAAAATCACACCCTTGACCTACATCATTTTAAGCATTTACAGAGCCAGTTCCATTGTGAGCAGATGCTGCATTTCCTCATAACCTTGAAAAAAAAAAGTTTTAGCCGAATGTTGGATGAAAAGAAAGGAAGCTAAAGGTACGAGGTCTTCTTAGTTAAGTCACTGTACCACCGCCAGACAGTTAACTATCAAGAAGTCTCACACTTTGATCTCAGAAATCTCAGTGCCATGTGAATAGATTGTATTTAAACTTTGCTTACTTCCATTTGCTTCATGCAAAGAACCAAAAACAGGAGGGCACTCAGTTTAATTAAGTGAAGCTTTTAAGACATATGCTCCTTCTGGTGCAGTACATTCTCTCCAGTTCATCCATGCTAAGAGCTCTACCTCTTTTCAAGCAAATTCAACAAAAAAAAGCCTTTTGTCTTGATTTAAAATTAATTTTAACTTAATGAATTTCCTACTGGCATGTAATTGAAATGTGTGTAATAATTGCAGTGCCTATTTTAGTATAGGCAACGTGTGTAGGTATCAATAACTTGCTAGAGTCGAATGGCAAAGGTCTGTGCTGCTTTTGAAGTTATTTTTCCGTCTTTCTTTTTTTCACTTTTAAAGCCTCAAGTGATATATTTGCTTGTCGCTGTAGCTAAATTTGTTGTTGACAGTCGATAGCCTACAGACAACACCCAAACGCCAAGTTACCTGCTTGATTTGTCTTTGTGGTCATGAAAGAAGATCAGAATGAGCATCCTATCATAAAGCATTTAGACCTGTGGAGCCTCCAGTGACAACAGTGGTCTGACTAAGACTGAAAAGCTCTGCGCCCAACAATAGTGAAGTACTATAACTCCTCCACATGCTCCCTGCTCAGTCCCTCCATAACAAAGCCATCAGACACATTTGCAAGGTTGGTTATGTCATGTTCCTTTTACAAAGCAATAACCTCCAGCAAGGGGACTCTAAGGGATTGGAATTTTAGTTCCCTTCGTCATTTGTATGTGTCGAGGTGCCCGCTGTGGCAAATTGCAATTCTACATCCCATAAGGTCAGCGCTCGCACGTCCTCCTTGTTTCACTTTCTTTGGGTGGAAAATGACACTCAATAAGGGCAGATTGGTAGAATGTAAGAGGAGGGCCTTAATCCCCTCAGGAAGTCGCCAAGATCCGCTATTAGGTTTGAGTCTTCACACTCTCCACAGGAAGGCAATATTCAAATGACCAAAAAGCATGGCACAGAGAAAGAAATCTGTGCATGGTTTCTAATACCCATTATAAAAAGACTTTTACTGTTATTGCAATAAAAATATAGTTGGACTAAAATCTCCACACATGCACACATTAAAGCTGGGGTAGGCAGTTTTCTGGAAATGGCAAAACAAATGCCAGAATTTGAAAATCTTGCCCTTCTCGTACAGCTGTCCCCTCCCTGTCCTAAGCTCCTCCCACCAGACAAGCACAGCATATGCACGCGCTTCATACAGTAACCTGTACGAGTACTAGTCTGTAATTGCGATTGCCATCCTGATGCAGTTACATCGCGGCCATTCTATGAGAATTACCGTCCTTTTTTTCTTTGCAAACTTGTGGGCCTGTAAAGCCATTTGACATGACATGCTGTGATTGAAGTTCATGTTTATGAATTAAACATGTGTCAATATCGGCAAAGCGTTTCAGAGATGGAGAGAGAATGTTGCTAATGTTTAGCTTTCTGCTATTTGTTGCTGTGAGCTTTAGCCACAGCCAGTTAGCAGAAGGCTAAACTATTAGCAACATTTTCTCTCTTTTAGACCCTCTATGATAAGTCTGTTTTTCTTGTTTTGGCTGCTTAGCAGTGTAAGCAGTTGTTGTCAATGCTGGAATAGCAACTTTTCTGCAGGACTTTCTGCCCTTGAATCAGGCTTTCACCATCTGAAGAGATGTGCATGCACATCGGCATTTGTAGAACAGCCAATAGGAACGCTGTCTCTCTCTCTTAAATGACCTGTGATTGGCCAACGTGTCTCCCACGGGCTAGATTTTCTATAGCCAGAAAACAGATCCAAGAGGAGGTGCAGAAGTGTAATTTTCTCTCAGACCACTTGAATTACAATATGCTGAAAGGTTATGTTTTTTTTTGCCCAAGGATGCCAAAATAAACTGCCTACCTTAGCTTTAACAATACTAAGATTTAAAAAAAAAAATTTCACATGTCTATATTAGGAGACATGTACCAGGTAAACTAGTTAATTACTGTGTTTCAGAATAGTCCACTTTTCCTCTCTTGTTTAAAAATGTCACTCCTGTGTTTGTGATAAAGGAATTTGTTAAAAATCACAACAGGAAACCTGCCAAATCTACGTAAATTAAACCCTACATTATAAAATACAGTAATAAAGTATAAAGTCCCATTTTATTGCTTAAAATGGGATATTAACAGTCACACTTGATTTTATAGGGATATATTGTAAGAAATGCTTTCCTTTTTGTTCATAAAATGCATAATTGTGCAATTGCTGTACCCCACCTATCTAACAGTTGATCAGGTTAAGCATCATGTCAGAGCTGACTAATATGTACATTATAAACCCGACAACATGAGTATTTAGCGCATGCATGTGTGCACAAACATGCACATTCTTGCCAGACAGAAAATCGAGTAAAAGATGAAGCATAGTAGACTGCTATAATCATTTTGACTATCTCCGGTCATAAACTCTATAATGATTCATTCAGCCAAAAGGTCAGAACTCCCTAAACCCTAAAAAGCCAGTCATTTGGCTTGTCCTCCTTTCTCTTATCACTTTATCTGTGGTCTGCTTTCATTTCGTCTTTTCAATTGAATCTCTCTTCTCTGTTCTTTGTCCCCTCTTCCACTTTTTCTTTTTGTTGCCCTCACTCACTTTCTCCCTTTCTCTCGTGGTTGGGGAGGCATGAATGCGTGTGGCAGATGGCTGGGATGTTTTGCGTCTCAGAGGGATCGTGCTCGTCTCATTCCCCCTCCTCTCTCCCTGCCAGGAGGTCAGCAAGGTGGGCTGAAGAGTAATTGGCAACTGGCAGGGAGAGAGCTGACACAAGGGCTGTTGAGGGCAGCATTAATTGACAATTGTAAATAACAAATGGAGCTGATGATTCAAATTACCTGTCCACACGATTCCCCCCATTAATTGTGTCCTGAAACGTGACCCAACATAACAAATGATTTTGAATTTTTGTCTAGGCTAATGCCAGGAGTTTGCAGCGGGGGTGGGGTTTAAGAGAGGGGAGAAAAGTGTGTGAGCAAGAGCGGGAGAGAGAAAGTGTGTGTGTGTGAGAGAGAGACAGAGAGAGAGAGAGAGAGAGAGAGAGAGAGAGAGAGAGAGAAACACATCAAGGAACAGATTGTTAATATCAGCCGTTTCATCTGGCCGATTGTGAAATAAATGGCAATGGGGCTTGCAGTAACATGGTGCGACACGCCGCAGCGTCTAATGGGACGAGCAGCTCTCCACCAGCAGGGACCTAATGAAGTGCGACATCGTTTTTCACCCCGCGACCACGACAATGTCAAGGTGCCGCAACACGCCATTTGTGAAACGATGGTGGCAGGACGTCACCTGCTCAGCTGATGGCGCGTGTGGGCCAGCCAGGCATCAAACCTCCAGACAACACTTGGATGACTTTCGGAAATCAGGCATCGATATCATCAATCGACCTTCTGTTGACCATGGAAAAGACACCCCATCCTCTCCTTCCCCCATGTTGTTTGGCCACACACCCACAGGACAACACAACTCAGATGGGAGGCACAGGAGGCGACCTTGTCGAACATAGTGCACTGGGACATGTTTCTATTATTACAGGTCTGGAGGCAGTCATGCGCCAGAACACAAAGCATGCTTTACGGGGAGGGCTTTTGACTGATGATGGGGGGAAAGTTGCAGAAAGGCTGCAGTGGCATTTGATTTACTGGGTTCCCGCTGCACTGTAATGAGGAGTAATTCTGTCTTGACAACCCTACGTCTCCCTTCCCTCCCTTTCCTCTTTCCCTCCATTCTTATCTCCCTCCCGATTTACCTTTGCCTGTGGAAGGCCCCCTCCTTTAGTGTGGTTTGTCACAGTTTTAGGACTTAGCCTCAGCTTGCTCCCGAGTTTTAGTGCTCCTTCCGCAGGCAAGAAAACTCTGACATGTCGTATTAACCAAAAGTATTCTGCATGTATCTTCATTAAATGGCTATTAAGAAGAAGACATGAATATATGAAAAAGTGACTTCTCCTAACCAATATCCGCCAGGGAGATTAAAGATAACTGAGATGATTTATATTTCAGGAAATATGTAATGTTATTTAAGTGCAAGTTTAGAGGCCAAGCAAATCATTTACCTGCCTGTAGAGCAGCACAGGTAAAGTTTGTCTTTTTGTATTAACCGCGTTTTGAATGACGTTATGACTCACACTGGGCACAGGTTTCTGAGGTCAGGTTGCGAATGCAGCATCTGAAAGCCACGGCTTTTAGCTTATTCAGTTCAACAGAATGGTGTTTTTCCACAGTGATGGATATGAAGGTGCTGAGGAAAGAAAACACTATTCAAGGAACGATTCACTCACACTGAAGAAGCATTTTGAAGACGGAATGTACTAACAGAAATGTTGTGAAACCATCTACGTAGAACCACATACAGCGCCAAGGACTGTCATTGTTGTGCAAAGAAGAAGCCAGTTAACACGAAAAGTAAAGACCTCTACAAATTCATAACCAGATCTATTAACAGTGGACATAAAATAGAGGGTATTGATTATATCTGTCAGGTAAGATCAGCCTTCTGTCTGATAAACACAGTAAATTAGAGAAAGCTCAAAGGGTGTGAGGGTTCAAAGGGATTGCACAGTCAATGTGTTGTATGCGATTAATGAAGAGAACTGCATCAGAGTTTCAAAGCTTTGCTGCTGTTGTTTTTTCTCCTTCATATCAGTTTGCTTTCCCACTAGAGTGGATGAGTCAACTGTAATTTCTCTCCTGCAGATAAATTCCAAATGGAAACAGACATAACTCTCTCTCTCTCTCAGCCTCTCTTTTGCACTCTTTCTCTTCCTCTCTATCCCTATTCCAAGTCTTAATTAGCCAATGCAAAAGCAAACAAGTCATTCTCTGTTCAATGCATCTACTTGAGAAGAGCCATTTAAAGCTTAGGTTTCCCAAACCTTAGAACTTTAACAAAATGTTCCTTCTTTTATGTCTGCGTTCGTTTTAATTTAATATCTGCACACACCCACCTATTATCTTTATGGCATGGCCCAATGCGAGCCTAGGAAACCTGTGACTGTTACATTCTAAATTTAAATGTTGAATCCAAGAGGCAACATCCGAGCCTGAAAAGTGAATCAGGTCTAAGCCATTTTTTTAGGGATGCACCGATGCATCGGCTGAACATCGGTAACGGGCGATATTTGCCTCGTTAACTGCCATCAGGGAATAAAAATGACATTCGCTGATGATTATGTGTCATGAATGCTGTGCTCAGGAGAAACCTTTTTTCCCTCTTTTTATTTGGGCGGGGGGAGAGACCGAGACGGAAGAGGGCACCTGCGCACTCTCCTCAGTAACTTAGATTAAACAAAGAAGATGGCGGTCGTGTGGCAATATTTTACAGTTTCAGAGAAAGATCAGCGTTTTGCAATTTGCAATACGTGTTCCATTGAAATTTCAAGAGGGGGGGCTGTTAGAAAGTCATTTAACACAACAAATCTCATTGGACATTTTGAGAAGCAGGCCCGAGGCGGTGTACGGCGATTACCTGCAAGCTGACCAAAAACAGAAAAATGAAGCCGCCAAGAAAGTGCAAACCCCCGGTAAGACTCAGACTTCAATTGACACGGCGTTTGAGAAAGCCAAACAGCTGCCTCCAGACAGCGCCAAAGCGAAACAAATTAATAACATAATTTATTTATTTCACTTGTTTTTGCATTTACACTTGATGTATTTTTTTTTTATTTATCAGAAAAATATTTTTTATTGGGCCATGAAAATAATCTCATTGAGTAAGTTTTTGTTTATCAGGCTAAAACCACTCAAATAATTTTGTTGGGCAATGTACTGAAACAATCTTTTCATTGATTAATTAGCAGTCAAAAGGTTTTTGAATGTTATTTTTCAGAAAAGAACTTGTCATAAATAAGGTTATAACTAATAATAAAAATAAATTGGTCTGATTGAATTTGTGCTCATTCTAGGATAGTGTGATCAAGAGCCGAAAGACTTGTATGTTTCCGTGGCACAAAAGAAGGAATAAATAACAAAAAGAAAAAACATCGGCCATCGGCCAAGTTGTTATGTTAAACATCGGTATCGGCCCAGAATTTCCCAATCGGTGCATCCCTACATTTTTTCCAATCTTTGGTTCCCCTGGTCTCCTTGTGTAATAATGCTTGTATAACCTCAACCCTGTAATGCACAATTTGTTTTTGAAAATTGTTATCCCAAGTCTTGGCAATCATGGGAAACAAAAATAAACTCTGTAACTAACAAAAATATGAAACTATGAAAACTAACTACTTATTCTCACAAAAGTCCATACCCTTCAGGGCTCAAAGCTAACTTTTTAAAGTGGTTGCCGAAATTGACAATACGGTTGCCATGTTTTAAACTGCCTATATTTGAAGCAATTCATTTCTTATGTAACTACCACACATTTTAATAATGTTGCAATATAATTTCCCATCCTTCTCAAATGTGGGTGCAACGGATCACAGAACTCACGGATCAGATAACTGTTTTGAGTCACAGATGGGAGACATTTTTTCCGACAACAGCAGTGACCAGTGCTAGTTTGTGTCTTAGCTCATAGCGGCAGACGGTTGTACGTCCTGCTGTTTGAATCCTCTACAGTGAAATACAGTTACACTTTTACACCGTTTAGCTGTCGGCATTTTAACTGTTTAATTCAGTTACTAGTGTAGCTAACCTTACCTGCTGCCAACTGTAACGTGTTATTAGTGTTTACTAGTGTGACATGCAGTGATGCTTCTGTTGCCTTTACATCTGTTTTGGAGCATCAGAAAGCAGCACAGACATTTAAGTGGCACCGTAATGAGGCACCGAATTCCGCGTTGCTATTTCATCCGGTAGATACCGGTGCCAGATTAGCACCGGATTTTAACATGCGTTGTTAATGTGAACAGAAAATTGCATTGCCTGTATGTTTTCACGGCAAGCCCGTGTGTGTGGAAAGCGGTCGCACAACAGCTGAAATGTTGTGTTGCACACGAACGTAGTGTTTAAACTTTACGGAGACAACCAAAATAAAATATTGATTCTTTTGAAATGAGATTTTCCAGTTTTGTAGGTTTTGATTTGTTTTTATATATTTATAAAAAAAACACACATATTGAACAGGTGGTTGCCAAAGGGGGCAACCAGAGGCCACGAAACGGTTGCCAGTTGACTCAATCTGGTTGCCAAGGGAAACCGGTCAACCGTTACTGTTGAGCCCTGCCCTTTTATCCAAAATGGTTAGTTGTGTCATCTCCAATGCATTTTCTGTCTATTTGACATCAGTAGGCCAACTCACCCATTTCAACATCCATGGTTCCTCCTGGCCTATCTGTGTCCATTTTCCAATACACACACCCTGAATACAAAGCCCACCCCCCTAGGGTTTTCTATTGGCTGACAAAACTGCATGTGATTGGTCGATACAGCCATCAGTCAGCAGCCATCTGGTCAACGATCGGCAAGTGAAGAATTATTTTGTTTCCATACAAAAAATTGACTAAAAAGTCATTCGTGGATTTATCACTCTGGAATCACTTGTACAAAGTCTCCGAAAGTCACTAACATTCCAGGCCCGATTACTAAACTT
Source organism: Sander lucioperca (assembly GCF_008315115.2). Lineage (NCBI taxonomy): Eukaryota > Metazoa > Chordata > Actinopteri > Perciformes > Percidae > Sander > Sander lucioperca. Next base: position 31,548,830 of record NC_050173.1, read on the forward strand.
CTGGAAGGGCTACAAAGGCACCAAACCACTTGTTGTAAAGCTCCAGCTGTTAGCTACAAATGCTGGGTTGAAAGGTAAACAAAACGGAGATTACGTGAATTGATTTTTGGATTCATAATTATTTATTTTATTTTACAAAGATGCTAATTTCAGGATGGATTAAAAAGCTTCTGGATGGCCTACAATTGTTAGAGGACCTTGTTGAAACAGCCCATTTCTCTGCTTCTAAACCAAAAAAAAAGGAAGTATCTACACTGTACAATTTTGGAGATGTTTAATATGACATGAAACACATAGTTTTGGCAACGCCGTAGACTTGGCAGTGTGCGGGAGTGCCTTAAACCTGCATTCTTTATAATGGTCAGCATTTTCCTAATGACTTTATGGTCTCAATCTCTAGTTTGAGGTCTTCAATACAGCATGATGTTCATTTTGTAAATTATGGTCTAGAGTAAAATAGACTATAAAGCAGGATATGCTTTCAGGGGTGGCTACCTTGTGATTGAGAAGTTACTACCACAGTGTTTTCGATTAGAACTTTGACCCTGAAAGTTATTTTAACATTTTGGTCACATTAAAATGTCTTGTTCAGCGTTCAGTTTCACTAAAAGACACTCTAAGGAGTCGGCTGTTCATTTTTGCACCTTGCCAACCAAGCTAGCAAGTGCTAGCGACCATATTGGATAACTTAGCTCCACCCTCTAGTCCAAAAATTGCCACTTCTGCCTCCAAAAAAACATGATGGCGACGGCCAAAATGCCAAACTCAAGGCTTCAAAATGGTAGGCCACAAACCAATGCCTGACCTCACGTTGGCTACTTCCACTTCTTATATACAGTCTATGGTTGGATCTGAAAGTCCTACATGTAAAAATGTAATGTAAACTTCAAATGTTAAATCTAATCCTGAAATGCACACTTTGAACATGAACTTTAACTCTCAAGGTAAATGTCACATTCTAAATCTAAATGTAGAATTCTCAATATAAATACAAATTCTTAATGTGCTTATTTGCTTTCTTGCCAAGGGTTAGATGAAACAATGTATACTACTCTCTAGATATGAGAGTTAATAACTGAATCTTCTCATCAGACTCACGGCAGGAAAGTAATCACAAACTGTATTCACAAAATGTTAATGCCGAAATTGAAGAAAGCGGTGAGATAGATGTGCAGGGTTTTATCAGCAAAAACTCCACCCTAGCAACATTATATTAATTGGTAAAGTGGATGTCTAACGAGTTAGTCTAAAGTGGATGCTATCTAACATTGATGCAAGTTATTTTGCATGTTAGCTAGTAAGCCACATCAAAAGGTGAGAGGAAGAATAATGGTACATGTCCACTGGCAAGTGTCATTTCCACACAGCCGAGCAATGCATTTTGGTAGCATTGCGGCGACTTTCGCGTCAAGTTGCCCGCTCCTCATTTGCATAAAGTTGACGTCCAGGCTACTTTTTGCAAATCAGGGGCGTCTAGCTTGACTTGTCGCCTCTTGAAAACTTCAGAAATCTTTAAACTGACTGGTGTCGAATGTCGATCTAAATTAAAGACAGATACAGCAACTGCATAGCTTATTTCTTGCATAAAATGCGTTCAGAAATACATTCCTTCCACTATTTTCGTAAAATAAGGGAAAGTTTCCAAAAGAATCGCCATGTTGGTCGGTTTTGAAATCCGGGAGCAGACAGCCTACAGTGAAGAGTCTGTCCAATCAGGTGTAGCCATCGCGGTTGTAAGAGGGTGTAGCTTTTTTCCTTTGCTCGTCAGTGGTCATTAAAGAGAAATTGTTAACTGCTAATGGCAAGCCCACCAAGCGTTTAATACTCCGGGGTGATCCCTGCCGTCCTATGTGGACACGTTCCATAACACACTGGGTATGGCCGAGTATGATCAAATGGAGTCTGCATTCAGTAAATAGTAACCATAAATCATTTAATCATAGTAATATACAGTATTACTGAACACACATTGAACTGGTCCCTTTTTACTTTTGTTTGAAGAGTCTTTTGCAGACCCAAAAAGTGTATCCCGGAGGCCACTTTTTCATTTCTCTGACTGAAGGTGAAGGAGATCGTACACTTCATGGATTTGGGTCTCAAGATAAAGGCAGTGTGCAGTCTGGCTATTTCAGCACAATCCTTTCCACCCACAGGTGGATCAGATCCCTGCGGCACAAACCCTAAGACCTTACCCAGATGATAAATATTTCAGGAAGAGAAATCAGTGGATATACAGGGAGCTGTAAAGCCGCTCTGAATGACTTAGGAGACTCCAGTTCACATTACAGGGATGGAAGGGAAAACCCTCTGGAGAGATTAATCAATAGATCAATAGAATATCGTTTGTGTGGTTAGCTGTATACACAAACTCAGACAATGCACACATGAAACCCAAAAATGTGGACCTACATTTCTAAAATACAATATAAATCTTCATTTGCGTCATGCTTTAAAATCTCCTTTGAAAATAATCAAAGTGATTTTTACATTCATCAATTATACAATAATTCAGAGTGTGATTGAGATTGGGAATGAATCATTAAAAATTCTCTTTACCATATAGCTTTTGTTGATAGCACACACCACAGAATGCTAATGGCTACATGGATAAAGCAAAGAAGGCTTGATCCAAAGTGATCACAGAAATAACAATATATAATTTAACCTTAAACGTGTTTCACTTAATTCCACTATAAGAATATGTCAGATATGTGACAACCTCAGCACCCCTGAGCATACTGCAATACGTCAATATCATTTTATGGTTATAAATATGATTCACCCCAGCATCTCTTTATGGTCATTAAACAGGTTGCATGTGCAGGTCGCAGGAGCTTTTCTCTCTGTCACTCTTTGCCATCCGGACAGCACTGTTTTATTACATTTACTAGAGCGCGAGCTAAAGGACAGCTTGGGGAACATTCCTTCCACCTTGTGTCTCTGTTGCTTGGTTCATGTGGAGCAGGTGAAGGTCAGTCCGAAGCTGAGGGGATATCAAAGCCGCTGTGTCGGTTAGACCTCTCTGTCACTTTATGTTCCCTTTCAGTAAAGTCTCTCCCTCTCTTTACTTCTTTATACCCAGGCTTTCTCTCTGACCTAGCTATCCTCTCTCTTTTCCCCCTTCCCTCTCTCTCTCCGTCTCTTTCTCGCTCTCGGTATGCCCGCCAACTTCCCCCTCGCTATCTTTTTTAGCTCTTCCTTCCTCTTTGTGTACGTTTCTGATTCAACATAGCCTCGATAGAAGTCACTTTCACTTCCCTTGGGCACAGTCAGTTGAAGTGCTGACTCCAGATCCTCACATTCAATGAGTCCCATGCAGCTTGCACATCTGCAAAGCCTTGGCAATACAGCAAACATCACTTGTACCAATGGAAGGATAGGCATTTGTTTAACTAGCAGAGATATCGCCGATGGCAAGGTTCTGCATGATCCATCTCTATGAGCACCTCCGAACATTGCTCCTAAAGACGCACGTCAATAATGAAAAGAAAGGGAGGTATTTCCTATATGTAATAGTGTCGTGCAGTTAGCGAAGGAAATGTGCATCAGTCAAACTAAAAGAACAACTGCTGACAGTGTTTTGTTGGCATATAGGTGGCAGACAGATTGTGTTTGTGTAAATTAATACTAGTTTAAAGTAGGAGTTTTAAAGTTAAAGTCAGTACTTTTGTTATTTTGCACATTTTTAAGCAGAAAACACAACCAAGACTTTGGTTGCCGGAAAAGCTAATGCAAAGGTGGTTCTAGGTTGAAATCGCTGTTGCATAAGACTTTTGTAACCATCCAAGTTCACTAAGTGTACCTTTTTAATTTAACACAATGACCCCGGGGCAGTGGTGTCAAGGAAATAGTGGGTTCCACTCATATACACACCTGGCAGCTGCTTTCACAGCTACATGTTTATACTGTTGGCCTCTGGGAAAGTAGTTTTTGAGGCTTTGAAGAGCACTTTCTTCCCAGCAGTTTTAGGGATTTGACTGGTGAGCAGTCAGCTGGTCACAATATTTCACAAAATCACATTCAGGGACATGGTTGGCTAAGATTTGGTTGGTGTTCACGCACCAGCAACCCTGCTCATGCACACCTTTCTTGTAGATTTTCAAAAACCTAATGTTCTGACGTGAGATTGTTGTACCCCTCAGACATCACACTCTGGTTAACTCAGTACTTTTTATCTTTATTATTTATTTCCTTTATAATGATAATTATTATTTATATATATATATATAGATATTTAGGTTGCTTTCACACCTGCCTCGTTTGGTCTGTTTAAAACGAAGCCTGGGCTCATCCAAATTCTGTTGCGGATCAAAAAACAAACTCTGGTCCGCTTAAAAACGGGGGTCTCGGTTCGCTTCCAAGTGAACTACAGTTCAGTTCACTTCAGGTGAGAACGCGATCCGACCTAAATACAGGAAGTGAACCAAAAACAGCATTTACTAGCCTGCAATTTCAACCTTGCACACAATTTACAGACTTGATTGATATGATTTAAGGGATGATAACTTTCAGATCCATAAGCTGTTCTGAGCATACATCACTGGGCGCCTGTGTGACAACGCATCATCATCTCTCTCTCTCTCATTCACTTGCTGTCTGTCAGCTGCTCATTGTTCGCCTTCTTTTAAATTATTAGAAACGCTAAAGCAGAACCAGGAAACCCGAGACGTTACAAATGTGATGTTGCTCCATTATTTCTGAGACCAGAAGTGTTGGCGAGTTTCGGATATTCTGTCCAATCGATTGCGTGACGTGTGTTTATAGTGTTTGGTGTGTTTGACAATGTGCAGTGTGAAAGTAAACCGAACCAAATGAAAAATGCAACAATGTTGCAACTTCACCCCCGAATCGCACCACCAAACTATAGATGTGAAAGCGACCTTATTCTCCCTGTTTATTTTACTTTATTTCATTTTTTTTAGATATCACCTCTGTGCCTATTACATTATGTAATTCCCTAATGACTCAATACAAGTCTAAGAAACGTGAAAATCAGACTTGAAAGTACTAGATAAATGTATGTGTATAACCGCTTTATAAACAAAGATGTTTGATAAAGAATGGTGTCTTATCTTAGTACAAAAGCTACTTTCCCCAATTGTTATACATATTTGCAGAGCAAGGAAACCTTATATAAATGAGATATACTGTATAAGGAATAGGTTAGTAAGTGAGAGAGTAATGGGTATAGCCTGGCACCTGTCATGATAAACCAAATTACCGCTTTTTCCATCCTTTGTAGAATTTTGTAATGTGGCGAACAGGCCATAACAAAAGAATTTCCCAAGAGAAAACTCATGTCCTTGTGCGGGAGGTACATAATCGCCACAAGCGAATAAACGGTACCATAAATTAAATTGGCATGGGAAAAGAAAACATATGTTGCTCTGGTCCTGGGAGAACTGTTGCCCAGTGGAAGAAATAGCTCAATGACATTGGGCGAAGAGCCAAACCGAATCACCATCGGGCCGCACAGACGATGGCTGCAGGAGGGGCCATTCACCAGCCAATCCCCACCATAAATCACCAAGCAGTGTATAATAAAGGGCTTTAAGGATAGGTTCACATTTTGTCTTAAAACAATAGTTTGCAAACACAAGATTTAACTGTTCATACTGGCCATTATAATACCCCTTAATAATGCAAATTCAATTTCAATTTGTTATTTATAGTGAATTATCACCATGGACCATGGTCTCAGAACACTTTACAACAGAAATTGAAAATTTACAATTTAATCAATATAAAAGGCGGAATTAAATATAAAATATAAAATCAACAACACAAAAAGGAATATAAATGGAATTAAAAATTGTTAAGACATGAAATAAGACAACGAATGGAAAAAAAACAAAAGAAACCCCAATGGTTCAAAAGTTATGGATTTTAAACATGTCCATAATACTAAGAAATGTTTTAAGTCTTGATTTAAAAATATCCACTGAGCCTGCCTCCCTAACGTTGGATGGGAGACCATTCCAGAGGGAGGGTGCGCGAAAGGCAAAGGCCCGGTGACCAGCTGATCTTTTTTTTATATTTGGAACGATCAGAAGACCAGCATCCATAGAACGAAGGGGGCGTGTTGGGATATATGTTGTAAGTAGCTCACTTAAGTAGGCAGGCGCAAGACCCTTTAAGGCTTTATAAGTCAAAAGAAGAACCTTAAAATCAGCCCTGGCTTGCACAGGTAACCAGTGTAGCGCAGCCAGAACTGGTGAAATGTGGCTAAATTTTTTTGTCTTAGTCAAGACTCGGGCTGCCGCCAGTGTAAGTGAAATGGGACATATCTAAAGTCCCAGTTTGGTGTAAGAATATATTCCAAAGTTTATCTGAAGCTAATAAGAGGCTTCAACAACCAGAGTTAGACAAATCAAGAGAATATCTTTTCAAAGTTTCAGCTTTCTTATCACAAACTTCCCTCTTTTGTAACAGGCTCTCCACTGCAGCTCAGCACAGAAACAGTCTGTGGAAAAACAAAGAAGGAATTTCATACCAAATAGACTAACTTTGGAAGATAGCCAAACACATGGCTCTTTGCTGCTGCATTGAGAGTTTATGGTGGTTCACCTTTTCAACTTGCTCCCGCGGTTCACCGTGTGGCCATGGCAACTGCATCAACTTCAGTGAGGGAAACGATACAGGAGCTGATTTACTGGTATCTGAGTTACCTGAATGATGCACCTTATCATCGGCAGAGCACTGCCAGATCAATAAAGGCGGCAACTGCTCGCTGTCTGACAGAATCCTAACTCTGACTGATGACACCTCTTATTAGCTTCAGATAAATTTAGGAATATATGTTTGCGCAACATAACAACTGTGGATCCCCCCCCATCACTTCTATTGTAATAGCAATATTAAAAGGATCTCTTAATGAACAGGATAAATTATTACAAGTAGAACATGTTTTTCATTGTTTATTTGGGCATGTTTAAAATACCTTAATTGTTAAAAAGAAGCAAACTATACTGATTTCCGTGAATGGTTTACGTTCTGTTCCCATAAAATAACAAAAATGAGAGTTCTTGTTCTGCAGATAGATCACTTTAATAATCAGATTGTCACCTGTAGTTTTGCAACATTAAGCCCTTTGTTCTCCCAATTTCCAGTTTTTTTTATGGTAATCATTTCAACAATAATAGCACATGTGAATGTAACTTATTTTTCTTGCTTGAGAGTATGTAAGCCATGTAAGGTGAGCTTGGAAGTGCAAACTTCTAAATTAGTCTAGAACATGACGTGGGATGCATCCGACGTCAGAGCAAACCTGGAAATCTGTGACACCAAGAATCCCCAAAAATGCACATTGACATTAGATCACTGTATGGAAGAGATTTTCTAAATTTGGCACAATTCAACCAACCATTCTTAGTTCATGCGCAGTAAAGAAATTAGCTTATTTTACTCACTGCCTTTTGATCTGATTGATTGCTGGTTGCTATTAAGTATCCTCACTCCTATTAACCACTGCTGAATGGGCTGAGTCGTTTATTCCCCGTGCTTGACTGCTTAACCAAAATAAACCTTGAGATAATTGCGATAGGAGTGTATGGGGTGGCAAATTGAGGTTGTGCAGTGCCCTACAGTCTATTTATAGATGTTCAGCCAACTGCTTTATCAAAATAAAGTGTGAGCTAGCTTGTGCAGTTATATGGGTGCTAATGTGTGGGTGGCAACTTTAATATGTGGGGGCGTTAATAGTTGTGTGTACATGTGTGCAGGTGCATCTGTGTCTTGGTTCAAATGCGTGTTTGCGTTTGCAGTAGGCTATTTGTGTTTGTGAACATGCATGTTGTGTATGTTGCATGGACTTAACAAGGTCATTTCTCTAAAAGGCACATACAGACTTAACTGCCTTTGTTCATCTGCAGGCTGTTATGAATGGTCATTCATTTAGCAGACATTGTGTGTGTCTTGAAAAGAGCCTATTTGGTGCTTCGTGACCAGTTATAATCAAAGGATTTGTATCTTGTCAAAAATGTAACCTGTTTGCATCATATTATAAAAGCATCTGTTTGTGCGAGTGAGGGGTTGCATTAGTGTGTTTGGGACTTCAAAATCAATATGTAATTTTACATTTGTAAAGTCTAGTCGAAGGCTAATCTTGAATCATCAGAAACTCAAAGGCAGCAGCGAAGGCAGAATTCTATTGTAAAGACTTAGTATTTCATAAACTAGACTGTTTTTTTCCTAAGTTATCAGCAAAGTTGTGCTGTAGAAACACAACAATAGAACTGACTTTGCGTGGTTGGTAACATTATGCAACCAATGAAGTAGGTTATATGTCGCCGCTGTACACAAAATTCTTTGTTTGACCCCCATGTGGCGTGATGACAACCACCTTCTCACATTTCACTGTTAAAAAACTCAACACTGCCTGCACATGCACTTACACAGACATTTGTCTTACCAAACATATTCCCCAACCTGAACGGTACCTTTTTGCTTCCCCGCTACATGCTTGGCATTATCCAATGACTCTAAGGACGGGGATACTTTTTTCTACTTATTCAAGAGCTGCTTTTTTTAAAACAATGTTGAGATACTTGTGCTTCATTTATACTTAAGTTCTTATTGTGAATCAGGCCCTGTTTACACGAATACGCTCGTGGGTGAAAACGACAAAATATTTTATCAGATGTGCCTTTCGTTTAGACGGCGACGGCATTTTTGGGGCTTAAAAAAGTGAAACCACCTCTAGAGTGGAAATCTTAAAAACGCTCTACCGTCACGTTCCCGTCTAAAGGGTAAAAACACTGTGTGTGTGTGTGTGTGTGTCCTCGTCTGTTCAGACAAAATTGTCAGCTTGGAGAGGAGGAGGAGAGGGAGACAAGTAGAAGGAAGGTTCTACGCAGGCGCACGGACTTGGTGGATTGCATTTCATACACTTTTGCGTCACCATATGCATGCAGATTTCCCCCCCATAACGCTCGTCTAAACGCGGAATAAAAAGTGAGAACACAACGCCACTTTTGCTTTTTCTCTTCAGATCGTTTCCATCTAAAGATGGCCTCAAAATGCAGCCAGGTTTGGTATTTTAATGGCCCGACACACCTGCATGTGTGTGGGAGTATTCATGCATTATAGGTTAATGTGATGATGTTGACAATCAGGGTCAGATTTTTTTGTCCTGGACAAGAAAAGTTGCAAGTATGAATATAAATCAATCACTTAATAGTAACGGTGAATATGTACAACAATGAGCACAAATTCCTGTCCAAAAAGGAGTAGAAAGAAGTAACATGCTTGTCTGTCTGGACCAAAGTGGACCACCTGATGACTATTGACATCCCCAGAGTCACTAGCATAGCTTTTATCCTTGCCTGTAGTTTCTATTGGAGACCTAATCATAATTTTAAAATTAACTGTAAACCCAGATCTAAAGAAACTAAAAATAACTAGGGTTTGCAAGTCTCGACACACACAAAAACAAACAATATCAACTACAGACATACACACACCAAGTTTAATCAAGCATAAAATGAAGGCTCCTAAACATCTGCCTGACTGTCTTGGTTAACTCCCCTGTAAGGTAAGACAGTAATGAAAGCGACTGTTGATCCAACGTTAATTGATCAAGCAGGTCCCGTGGGGACATTTATGTGAACAAAAGGATTCATTGCATTATTCAAGTCTCTTTAAAGGTTGACTCAATGAGTTATGTATCGAGCCCTGTGGTATCAATGATACAATACATGAGAATATAAATTCTTGTATTTCTCAGACAGACATAAGATATAGTGACACAGTAAATGACTTGAGACAGGAAGTACATTAAGTACATAAGTATATCTATTATTACTTTAACAAATAGTTTAGGGGATTCAGACTGTGAGGGGGAAAACAACTGTCTAACCCGTATTATATTTCTGTCACAGACATGGGCATCACAACAGAGTAGTTTCCAAATCTATTTGGAAATAGATTAATGTATAACTGTTCTGTGTTTCTCCTAAACCGTTGGGGCATGGAACCTCATTTAGGATTAGAGTTTAATGGGGCTTTTGGGGCTGAATCTGCTCTCAACAAGGCTGTTTCCCCGTCGAGCCAAAGCACCCCCAGCTAAAACTGCAGGTGATTATGCAAGGCTGTCAATTCCATTTAGCCTACGGTTCCAAACTTCAAAAATGGACATAAAGCCTTCTAGTTTGTGTTTTGCCCTGTCCATTTAGATGCTGGTGTTTATTTACCCAATACAGGACACCAGTGTGTGTCTTGGTAGTGATAAGGAGTAATCTGGAGGATACACATTTGGCAGAAATCATTGTTATGCTAGTGATGGTCCATGGCTCAATTGATATTTCATTAAGCCCACTCCATGATTGGCATTTTCAAGTTAGGGATGTGAAACATTCCATAGAGTGACACATCGTCCTTCTGTTCCACAGTTCACCCAAACCTAAAGCCCCAAGAATTATTTCCAAGAAATCATTGTCTAAGGCGCTAATTTCAGTGGCAAGCCTTGAAAATCTTATCGGGGTCTGCTGTTATTTGACACTGCCTTGGGCACTGAATGTTTAAACAAATCTTCTCCCAACTGCCCTTAGACAAGAAGTTTGCGAATAAAAAGCTTCAGTGGCCCCAACAAAATGTATCTTCTCCTGTTGAATGTTAGCGGTCCTCAGAAAATATCAGGCCATAATTGCATTTACATTAGTTTTGTTTATCCTGAAACTTCGCATGTTCTATCATTGTTCTATCATCCCTACTAATCAGCACATCGTTTTGGGAAAGGGCTAGGACCAATAACACTGTCCACAATGAGTTAGACCAAGAATTGTGATGTGCGTACTGTATATACAGTATATTATTTGTCCAGCTTTGTTGTCCTTGATCCTAGCTGTTATGACTATTTCTGTGTAAGTACATTGAGTGCAATGCATCAGAAAGTGAAATTCCTTGTGTGCGCACATACTTGGCCAGTAAAGGTGATTCTGATTCAAAGATTGTTTTTCACAATTACAAGTGACTGTTGTGGCAGATGTATGAGCATAGTAGGTTATATTGAGTTGGCACATTACTTTTCCTTGAAGTCTTTTATTTAAAAGAGCAGCAGCTCTGATCGAGCCTGAAACTTTTTTAAACCTCCAGTGATTTAGTTGTAACAACTAAATTTAGTTGTCAAGTCATATTCGCCAAAACTCTCCGTACTGCCTTGAATTGCCTTTGTTGCCAATAAATGTAAGATTATTTTAACATCTATCATGAAGCACTGGGACCGACTGAAGCTTTTAGTGCTTTCAGACACATAACTCCTCTACTATTGCTCAGGGCACAGCTATTTAGTTTAATATGCACAACGTAAAGCATGGACTCAATCTTTATCTCCTCCAAGTCTTCAGCACCAACATATAAGCTGATGATTGAAAAGAATCGATGCCAAAGAAATTAATCATACATAGCCGCAAGTCACTACAGTGACATTTTACATCATACATTTATAAGATAGAGACATGAATGCAGCTTTAAGGTTAATTTATCCAACAAAAATGTCTTTTTAAAAGTGTCTTTTTTTGGACATGGTTCTGTAAGATCAGTTGGTATTGACTCATAAATTGATGTTATGGATTTTCATGCAGCAGTGCACTGTCACTGCGTAAGAGCATAAATAATCTTACAAGACAACTCCTTGCGGTCTCATTTCATCTGATAAACTGAAAGTGAACTGAAAATGGTGGAAAAGTTCAGCATCACCGAACACCTACCTTGGCGCAATTAGCACCAACATGTTGGCATCATTCTAGTGATAGAGAGTGTCTTTCAAAGTTGCTTGATAGACAGTATTCTACAAAGAGGAGACTGAGATTGTCCAGTCCAGACCGTGAGGCAGGAGCTTGTCACCTTGTGGAAGGTGCAGAGAGCAGAATTGGGCTAGTAAAAATGAGAAGTGACAGGATATTGATTTGCTTATCGTGTCTGTGCAGACACACAGATGTGAAGGGCAAGAGAAGGGGGATGTGGTGGGGTTGCAGTGGTTATCAGGCTTTCACGTCTGATAGGGAAACTGAAAAAAAAGAAAAAAGAGATTTATCAGCTGATTGCTTTGCCTCAATTTTTGTTCCACCTTCTTCATGTGCTTTACTGTAAAAGCACATACTTTTTGAAAGTAAATAAAATGGTGTGCCTGATTATTTGGTCTGGTAAAGGGACCGTACTATCTAAAATAGTTTATTGATTGGCTGATCAATATTCGGTGTACTGTAATTGCAAAACATAGATAGACGTGTTAATTAAATGACATGGTACAATCACAGTATAAAGTTGACAAAGCCTATTTCATGGTATTTTAACTAACTAGCACTTCAAGATTGAGTTTTCACAAACTCTTATCCAAAACTCACTGTAAGTGTGACTAAAATGAAGTTGAATGCCTGTTTTTCTTTAACAAGTAAGCAGTACAAGAGCCATGACAACGATGCCCTGAAAATGTTCCTGTGGCTATTAAGTCATTATGTCTTCTTAAGAAGTGAAAAAAGGCATAATGAGGGAAGCAAAAGGGATCTTTTGAGAACAAATCAGTATGAATATAGTGCAGAAGTAGGAGAGGCGATATGATTCATTTTGGAGAGGGAATGGGGCAATTTGATAAAAAGTCTACACATTGCTGCTGAATTAGCACTGCTGCTGAAATGATTAACACATGGTTTAAATATTAACCACGAGTTAACATTTTGGTGGGAACAAGCTGATAGCAAAATATGATAAAAGGCAAAAGCCACAGTCATCCCACAGTGTCTAATTTAATGGTAAAGACTTGTTACCCAGAAAAACCTGGAATAGCAATTTTAGATTAACATAAGAATTAGGAAGAAGTTCTGCACTAACTTGAATAAGAAAACAAGTTGATGTATTCAGAAACATTTAGAAACAATGGGCCTAACAGTAGACTTTCTGCTTCTTTATTGTATTCTTATGCTTCAGTCACATTTCAGGTGCATCTATAGCTGTAAGACTCACTATCAGGGTACCAGGCAAACCCTACTTTCTCATGTCAAATTGTCAAAATACAGTCAAAAGTTTTCTCAGACATCATTAGGACAAATCCTCTACCTGTCAGCTGTATCAAGTGATTAGCCTGCAGCACCTGCCTTTCCTATCAGGATTATAATGGCAAAATGAAATGTATTATTGCTTTTGACACCAAGCATCAAGGCAGAGACAGAGAAGTGGTGGGGAAAAAATTAAAGTAATGATGAGAAAAAAAATCTAATCACAAAATATATGCAGTCATTTTGCAAGAAAACGAATGTGTCAAAATAAGCTTATGAATGTAATTAGAACTGAAATCAAACTATAGGCCGTGTGGATCAGTTTCTCACTAAATCTAAAAGTATTGACCAAGTTTTCTTTCATGTGGTTTCTACGAAAGGTTTCTACTAGTAATTACATTAACGTATCGCATCAAGAACTAGTGCCAAGACCTGGGTCCTGACTAGAACCAAAATGGTCAATAAGCTGGTCCTGGTAAAACATGAACAAACAGGTGTCCATACACAGATTTTTGGGGATTTCTTGTAAAGACCAGAGTTTCACACTTTCTAGCATGCGGTAAAGGCTGTCAGTACACTTCAACCAAAGTACTTGTCGGGTTGTTTGAAACCCCCTCCCCTGACACCTTTCTGATAGGAGGTTGTGGCTGTCTATCTAAATCCGACAAGCACGTCCACTTCGCACAGTAATTGGCAGTCTGAGGTGAGAAAATAAGCAGTATTTCTCTCTTGCTCCACAACCAGCCAATGTGGGCTAATGTGTCTAATCAAAATCAATAAGTTAATGAGTAAGTTGTGAAACTTAGGGGGAAGTAATAAAACAATAAGACATGTTATAGTGTAAACCCATGGCAGCAGTCATTTTGTGAAAGTGATCCATCTCATATGGCAACCCCTTAGTTGTTTCTGCCCTCCCAGTGGTACACCCTTACAACCTAAATGCATCATATCTGAAATCACAAGTTTACCAGTGGTAGAAATAAGTAATGATGGATTGTCCAGAATTACAATGGGTCGGTATCTTTTACAGTCCCCTACATCAGTGGAGTATTGATTTAAATATTGATGAAGTATCAGTCTCAATAATCATTATCAGTACAATCCTGACAATACCTAAGCCTACTAACTGACTACTTGGTCAATAAAAACAATAATGGAGTGTCCTCAGGGTCTTAAAAAGTATTACAAGTTGATAAATCAATTCAGTGAAAATGAAGGCCCTTAAAAAGTATTAAAAAGTATTAAAGGCTATTTTCAGATGTATTTAATTTTGCAGCTTGTTTGTATTACTGACTGCTGCTGCTTCAGAACTTTATGTGAATGTTCCTTTTTTTCCGGGTGCTAGCTAGCTAATGGGGAAATGTACGATTTTGGACAAATGGTTGGAAGACAAGGAACAATGGCTGACGCCCATCTCTGGAAGTAACTGTGAGGCGTAACGTTACTGCTCTGTTTGTCGAAAGGCCATAGCTGTAGCCTCGATTGGGATCAACGCTGTCAGGTGTTGTGGAAGTGCATGCACTTCGCAGGAGCGCGCACAGCTAAAGCTCAAACTACCGGATGTACTGAGTTCTACACCCAAGTACTGTTTAAAACAACATAATCTTCATCAATGATGATAAATGATCTGAAGTTTATAGTTCATGAACTTTTAGAGTCATAATTCTGCAAAGTTTTTATAGCTGCTGAATTTTGCATCAACTGTTATTTAACCTTAACTTTGTTTCTAGAGACCTAGGAGTCAAATGGTTTTAACAGTATATATTTTGGCAACATTTTCATGTCGGTGTGAATTTCTTGCATTTGACACTCGCCTGGTCTTAGACAAGAGGGCATGAATTCTCAGAGGGTAAAAATATAGGCCTACATGCCGAATAAATCTGGGCAGCTCTAAAATCCATTTTGCTGTAACACTGACCTGGTCTGACAAAGGAGGCGATGCAATTCTTGAAGTGGCACTGAGGTCTTTAAATATATGTGAAGGGTCTTAAAAAGATCTTAAAAGTTATTTAACTTCAGGATTCCTGCATATAGTCTGAGTTAACTTCTCTACTTACTATTGCATTAGTATTTAGCACATGGAGGTTACCGTCTAAACAACATTATTCCTCTCTGATTAAACGTTTGGTGTTATGTCTAATTTGAGGCAAATGCAGATGAAAAACTAAGAAATATCCTTAAGACAAATACCCTTAGGCTGACTATCTAAATGTTCTGGACAGTTTAGTTTTCCTTACTGAATCTGATCTAATAGCCCCTGTGAGACTAATTTGAATTCATCGAACTGGTGTAAGTTTTGAAATCTTAAGAAAGTTCAATTAACATTTTGTTCTTTGGAAAGAAAGGACTCGCCATGGGGGTTTCATTAGATGGCCTGGCTGCTGGCTATAGCGCTTCCGAGCCTACTCATCCTTCTGGGTTTCCACTGGTGAATGGCGAAACCATCAGAGAGGGAAAAAGTTGTTGGCAGAATCTGACACCCTTTGGCAAGGTTCGAATTCCAACAAGGTTGATCTCAGCTTCTTTTGGCTCTGAGACAATAGAGTTGTCAGCTTAGTTACAAAAAAGAGAATCTGAATTGATCGCTCAACTTCTCCCTTTAATAGAAAGATCACACTGTCGTATGGGGAATAAAGACAAAAAAAAGAGAAAGACAGGAAAGGCCCAAGAAGAGGACTGATTAAATTGTCTTCATTTACTTAACCGGCTGCTAATATTTCAATTAGAGCAACTGAAGGCAGTGACACTGTAGGGTTAAAAATGGAACAAGGGGAGAATTAGTCCAACTGATTAATAGGAGGAAATGAAGATTTCTGCGCACACAGGAGACATCCCTCTGGCGTCGTTCATCACTGACACCACCCTCTCCACATCGCGTCACTCAATTCACAGCTAAAATAGACACTTTTTTTTCCCCTATTCGCTATAAGCAGACCACAGAGAGAGAGTTTGTGTTACACAGATTTTCAGCCTGCAAAGGTGCATGCTAATGCTGCTGGCAGCAAACTGAGGCTGAATTTGACAGAAAACACATTGGAGACCTCCTCTCCCCTCCTCTGCCTTTTCCCATTACCATAAACCCACTCACTCATGATAACCATTAATGTACCGTCTTATTAAAAACCTATCAATACAGCCGCTGCCAGTGCACTAATGGCCAAGAATCCCTCTCAGTTAAATCTCGACTTTGGTCTCCACTCCGGACTAATGAGAGCAATCGCTCAGCATCTCTTTGGGCTAAATCACCTTTATTTGTATCTGCCTTTTCGCGCTGTTGGCAATTTATAGAACAGAGTGCAATGAGAGATGCATTGCAGTGAGGCCTGGGGCTTGAGGTTTGGGGATAGGAGCGGTAGTGGTGGTGGTGAGGTGGGATGGGGGATTTGGGCAAGCAAGAGGAAAGTAAAAGAGAGAGACTTGCTTACCTGGCCATTCTAGTATTTTGTGCTAGGGACCACGGCGAGCCGTTAATTGTCCAACATTGGCGCTCTGGCAATAAAAGGGCCCCATTGCTGCTGCCACTGATGAGGCATTGTTGTCTGGGAAAGTTTATCTCTTGTGCCGATTCACAGGGAGGGCACGCTTGATGCAGGAGCGCCACAGGAGTTTGCCCTTCTAACTCAGGGGAGGAATTGAACATTGCTCTATCAATCTGGGCATTTTACAGCTCAGGCCTCCCAGCCGTGAGAAATGTGGGGGAGTGTTTATACTGCTGCTTATTGTCCGGGATCTAAAGCAAACACTCTGTATGGTTTGGGAGGCGATAGTATGACAAAGGCAAACTTCTCATCCATTGGATAGGAACTCCATGCCACAATCTAATGAGGAAAACAAATGTCCCACAATTCACTGAGATGTATTTGTTTGCAGTGCAACAATTCAATTTTCTTAGAAATTGAGTTAATCTCTCAGCCTTGTACTTGGCTCAGAAGTACAGACTTATTGTATATTGAAAAGGAAGAATAAGTAATGGCTTTTGTGTAAAAAGCATCCCGCTGCTCATCAAACAGGAAACAATCTGAAACAACAGAATCCAAGTGTTACTCTTTGCCCACTAGTGCTGCAATGAGAGTAAACCATTGTGGAGAACTATTTCAATCAATCAATCAATCAAACTTTATTTATATAGCACTTTACAGCAACAGCAGGTATCCAAAGTGCTTAACATCGAAACCAAGAATAAAAACACATATCATACAATATAAAGAAAGAACATGTAAAATCAGAAATTTCAGGCTTTATTTTCTAAGAGGAGATCTGCTGAACACATATGCTCTTTTTATACTCGCCCTCTTTCACGCTCATTTAGTTGCTCATATTCACACCTTTACTCTAACTGCCAAGTAAATTACCGTCTTCACCGGTGAGTGGTAAACACCTTACCATACCGATAATAAATATTTTTGAAAAAAACAAAGTTTTCTACTTGCAACCTTGTACAGAAAATCAACTTGTTTTGCTGAATGCAATAATCTAAACGGTACGTTATACATATATAATAGAAGTAGGTAGAGGACGTAGACAAAAGTAATTTACTGTGAAATGTTTCTTATATTTTGTCTTTTACTCATAATTTGCCTCACTCTTGCTAACAGTGAGCACTCTACACCATTAGCTGCAAGGCCACCATACTAACTTTCTGGTGAAACAAAGCAGCCTGCCTCTCGTAGAGAGCTGAACATAATTTGGCTTCCGTTTCATAGATTCATAGAACGCCAGGGGGAACATCATGCAGGCACTGGGCAAAGCTACACTACAGTAATAAACTGCAGTAATGCAAGTTATGTAAAATTATATTTAATTAAAGCATAATGGATGCCATATGTGACCTTTTATATTATATGCCATTAATTGCACAGCATTACATGCAACTATCAACTAAGTAATAAACAATAATTGCGGTACATCACGAGTTTCACAATTAGTCAATCTATTATTGAATCAGTCTTTAATTCTGGTGCCATTATTATTGTCATCCACCACCACAATAACAACAATCATACATGCACTACAAAGGTTAAGTCCTCAACAGATACATAGTTGAGGTAGGTATCACTACAAAGGACTATTTCACCATAGACATCTGAACTCCTTAGAGGCGTCTCTCTTTGAAATCTCCCCTACTGTCCTCTCTGTCAATAAGTAAAAAGCTAAACAGCAACGGTATACATGACAAAAGCTCTGGCTGGCAGCAAAGGTAACCAAGGGCAGTGAGCCATTTAATATTTATGACACATCGAAATCACTGAAATCACCTATTCATTAGTGCCTATATACGGCTACAGCCCCGAAGAAGCGGGGTAGAGTGAGATGTATGTGTGGGTTTTTGATACACTTGTAATAACCATCACCAAACAAGGCCAATAACAGTTTTTATGTTATAGCCATCGTAATCATCGTCAGTCTGGGAGGCGCTTCAGCCTTAACCGCCAGAGAGGCCTGCCTGCCAAGAGTGCTAGTAATATAAATGCACTTTGAAGAATGGAAGGGATGGCATGCTCCTGGATAGGTGCCAGCTACACATCCAAAGCTGCAAAATCACACCCACGCTGACTCAGGCATTGACACCGTCTTACTGCTTTCTTTCTCCCTGGACTCGCCTGTAAAGTGCAAGCAGAAGTTGAATGTCTCTGTTGAATTATGTAAAAGGTACAAACCAATCATGTCACTTAGTTTAGAAATCAGATAGAACCTGTACGGAAAAGGGGCGGCTTTATTTCAAAGGACAAACCATAAATCCCATTTATTTTATGCAGGGTGTCAACTGCTGCGTGCACTGGGGGGCAGCATTGCTATGTGGGGTCATCTAACTTTCTTCATACACTTAAATTAGCCATGTTTGCCAAAAACACCAGCAAAATTAGTAATCCATCAGTCACAACGCGTAAGGACTGCAGATGTGCAGATGAGAGGAAGAGAAAAACAAATGCGTCTTAACAGACATTATGATCCACCCAACTGAGATGTGCCTCAAAGTAGCTTCCTTGGTTTGTCCTCAGCATGCTACAGTGCACTCATAAGAGTTTGATTCATTACTGCATAACAAGTGGATGGGCATGTGAGAGCTGCTAACAACGGTAGCAGGCACTCATTAACAGCGATGTGGACAGCATGCTTACAAAGAGAAAGGAGAGGGGAAGATGGGTTCACATTTGTGACGGGTTTTCTCATGATATAAGCAAAAGATAGACTTTTTGGGATACACAGGAGCATAATAACTACGTACTGTAAGTAATTCTTTAATAATCGTCGCAGTATTGTGGAAAAAGAGAGGTTTCAGACAGAAGCAATGGTTTTATGGATGTTTCTTATGACCTTCCCCATTCCCCCCCTTCATCTTAAAAAAACGTCGTCTCTGGCAGCTGTGGCACCTATACTGTGCATCCAGCTCATTGTTAAGCAAACATAACTTTTTAAAAATTAATTCAATGGCCACACACATTTTTTTTTCTCGATGCTCCATATAGAAAAAAAAAACATACTATGGAAGGACATGGGGCACTCTGACAAGGAAACAGCACCTTATGAGCTTTATCGCTCCTAAAAGCTGCAAATTATTCCCCAATGGATGTTTGGAGCGCAGCATGCGGATGAGACAGATCTGAATGTCTCCTATGGGTGTCGTTGCACCCAGTAAATGTCACAGAAGTAGACGATATATGGCTGTCATGCAGCGCTGCGTTAAAGCAAAAAAACTGCTGCAAATTTACTGGACATCAGTGGCAAATTGACTGTCAAAAATTACCATTGCCATTTACTATCATCATCCTTAGAAATCGCTGCTCTAGATTTATGCACACAGACAGATATATGTCTTGGCCGCCATGAGAGAGAGAAAGGAAGAGATGTTGGAAAAGGATGACAAGAAAAAGGATTGAAGTGATAGAGTAGGTGAGAGAGAAAAAAACAAACGAGAGACAGAGTAGTCTTTTTCCTTTAATCTTGATCCTTGTGTGTGGGTTTGTGTGTAGGTGCACAATTCAGTAACCCTGTGCATGTTTCAAAACAGTGCAACGCTCCCATCCAGCTCTCATCGCTCCAGGTTTGTATACCTCAAACTGCAGGTCACAAAGTGACATTGTGCTTTTATGGCTGCTCTCCATGGTGCTTCACATAAGCCTTGAAATGACTAAATCCCTCAGCCAGTGTCCCTGACCCCCAGCATCCCTGTTAGTGCTGCTGCGTTCACACTCTTTGATGTGGCCCTGAATTGGAATCGGTCATCGGCCTCATTCCAGGGATTGATACAGCCTCTGCTGTTCACATGCCTACAGGTCTTTAGAGCTCGGCGGTCAGCTGGTGTCTGTCTGATTCTGTCTGTGTATCTTGTCCTCTCTCCAGCCCTCACTGAAATGGGTGGAATTATAAGTGCAATAACCTTGAAAAAAAGATCTCCCTTTTCATACCATGTTTGAGCTCAAACTACAGAAAATAAGTTCCACAAAATGTCATGAGGAAATGTCGAGCTGCCTGTCCACCCACATCCCTGCAGATAAAAGCGATCATTTTACTTCTCTTCATGACGTAAAATGAGCGCTGACATTATTTATCCGGCTACTTAATCACATTGACATGAGAAAAGAAATGAAGTTTGTTATATCACTTTCTGTA
This sequence comes from Sander lucioperca, assembly GCF_008315115.2. Lineage (NCBI taxonomy): Eukaryota > Metazoa > Chordata > Actinopteri > Perciformes > Percidae > Sander > Sander lucioperca. Next base: position 31,569,430 of record NC_050173.1, read on the forward strand.
AGTCACATTGTAAATATGACAGAAAACCCCTCCCCAAAACAAGAAGTGGTTGTCAGTTGAGGTACAGTTACTTGTTAACGGAGTGTGTCCATGCATACACGCACACACCTGTCTGTCATGTGGTGTGTGTCCTCGACTCTGGAGATTAAGTGGCAGTCAACTGAGTGATTGATATATCCAATCACATAATGCATCTATTTATACTGTCACTCTTAAATCTGTCGGTACAGACATGGAGCTCTTCTGTGTCCTACAGTGGCTAGAACATTTAAAAAATCTAGGACAATAAATTATCATGTGAAGAAAATGCACAATGAAGAACACTGAAATTATTGCTCTCCGGTCTATTATTACTTTTTTTTTTTTTTTTTTTTGCCTCGGCTGATAATTGAATTTAATTATTCAGGGTCTGCCTTTTTAATATGTTTTTCTCATTTCCTGGCAAATTGATTATGTATACCAATCTTCTCATGTCTTCCTTTTTGCATCCCCATATCTGTTGGCATCATAGACTCACTCAGACGAATACAACTCTTTTAAAAAAAATATATCTTTAGGGAAATCTATATACCATATTAGTGTTGATAAATGTATGTAAATGTGTGCTGTACCAAGTGCACATTGTCAAATTGCAAGGGAGTATTTTCAAAAGTAGAACACTTCTAAGATTTGTTAACTAATTTTTTACTAAGAATAGCTCTTGTGTATAAGCACTGTCAACTGCACTCACCACTGAGGTGAAAATTAATCTTTTACTTATGGCACACAAGAGTAAATTGCACAAAATGCTCTCCTTTAGTTTTCCTTTCTTGTGTTAGCGTGCAACCTTAATATAGAGGACCAGGTGATATTGACCTCATTTTTTGTTTGTTGGGTGTGACCCTTTCAGCTGGCCCGGACACGGATGACAAATGCATTATTAAACAGCAACTTAGCCAACTCAAACTTCACATTCATAATGAAATGCAAGCCAGGGTTAAAGTAGGTGGTGTTGCTTAGCGAGCCAAAGACATCTAGGAGATTTTTAGATAGCTGTGAAACAGCTCAAGGGTATTCTATATGAGGCACCGTCCCACTGAGATTTGCTCTGGACTCAAGCCGGGCTGCTGTAGAGATGTTACGGGATACAAGTGTTAATGAGAATATACTTATCACAGCCAGAGGTGTTGTCTGTCGGTTGTCTCATCTTGGCTGGTTCAGTATGTTTTAGTTTGTATTGTAATATGTTATAAGATGAATATGCTTGATGAGAGAAAAACAAATGACACACAAAAAAGTACAATGAGGTGAATTTAGTCCGACTCTACTGCTGTATGCTCTGAATAGCTTCAAATATTTTGGCCTTCTAAAAATGTGTAATTCATATACAGTGCCTCTATGTGGAATACAGTCTTTGGAATACAGTGCTGCCCTTACTTCCTAGTAATGTCCATATATATTTTTGGTACATGGAATGGGATTCTCCTCTATGCCACCTTTCACCAGATCCCTTACTAATTGTTTCTGTCTCCAAGGTAGCATGGCTGATCTTTGATGTTCAAACCCCTTCCTCCTCACAAAGGAGAGTGACGGCAGGAGCAGAGAGAGAGAGGCAGATGGGCCGCGACAGGATGCTGCGAACCTGACGTCTCTCTCCCCCTTTCAAGTGCTCTGGTTCAATCAGCCCTTGCCGCACAAGCTGTTGTGGAGCACCTTTGAAATCATGGTGTCTGCACAATAGTCTTGACTGTTAATGACTTCTTGTAAAGTTCCAAAGCGGCTCTGATTACACACCCCTGTGCACACGCACATGTTCTGGCAACTGCAGACAAAAACAACGTAATGCATAAACATGTGTGCGCTCGCACATTCTCGGTCACACACATGGCACTCGAACACACTAAGTGGTGTGTGTGTGTGCCCAGAAACATGCTTCATATCTTAGGCAACACCCTGGAAACCAGAGTGAGGACACAAGTAAACAATTAATATGTTAATTAGGCTGATCAGTGAATGGAGGAAGATGTGCATATCAAACAATCCCGGTCCACTGGAAAAGACTCAACATTATGCCATTTGTGTAAATATCTATAATAATAATAATAATAATAATAATAATAATAATAATAATAATAATAATAATAATAATAATAATAATAAGCAAGCATGTAAGTGTTTTATAATGGTATTACACATATAATGTTTGATTGGTGGTTGACAATCTATGCTACAGCTTTAAAATATTAAGTGTTCACGTACTAGGAGGCATATGTGATTACAAACTGTTTCAACAGCATTCTGTACTGTGTTTGATTTGGTGCCATGTTACATCTTTCTATAAGGTAACAGACTACTTCAGCCATTTTAGAGAAGTAGTATCAAACGGTAGAAGATGTCAAACATGCAGGTGTTCACCCCTAAAAATATGGCACCACAGCTAACAGCGTGCTCTGAAAATACAACTAACTCACTGTATTGGACTGCCATGAAGGAGATGGGGAATGCAGTTCTCTCTGGAGCTGAAACTGCAAGGACTGGACTTAATTAGGTGGTAGGCATTGAGAAACTGGCATGTTGAAGTTTGAGAGTGTGCGTCTGAGCAGGGAAGAAGACAGTACAGTTCTGTCCTTAGCCTAAACTGGTGAGGCTTAATACTCAAACGTTCCAGTGGGTTATCTTGCTGTCAGAACTGCCAGGAAAGACGGCACCTTTGCTAACTGTAGCCAAGTGTGATAAGCAAGATTTCTCCTGCCCCAGTGACCGCCCCAATCTGCAAGGGTTCATGAGGTTGTTGATCAGTGCCAAAGACCTAATGATTACATCACCATAAGCTGGTGTTTTTGGCTCTTGAAAGTGTTGGAACAAAAACTTTTCATCTCACTTCCAATCTTCTCTCACCTACTCATGTTTCCAACTGTAATTTAAGCTGTTGGGATGAACTGGTGATCAGTATCATAGGATATTTTACACCAAAAACAGAGAAACAGAAGACAATGAAGTGTTTTTTTTACGGTTCATAATTTCTGCATTACACTTTTCTTGGATCTTGACACTAATTAGCGAGTTTGCCTGTATTGTAAAAATAAAATGTTATAGTTAATCTTAGTGTTATCATTTTCTTTAAAGTAAAACCTCAGAAAAAAACATTGAGGTAGAATCCTCGTTTTTAATGGTGCCGAGGTACAATGAATGCAGACACAACAAAAATTCAAATAGTAATAACAGAACTATACATGTCTATATTAATAAAAAGGAAAAAGAAAAGCAATAACTTACAATCAATGAGAATAACAGTTAAACTTGGAATTGTCTTAGCGGTATTAATGAGGTCAACTGAAAATTTTGTTGAAGCATAAAGTATGTGGGGCACAGTAACAAAAAGCAGATCTCCCTGCCAACATTTCAAGAAAGCAGGGCTGAGACATACGGTGGGAGCTTTTTGTAAAATAACTTTACAAATAAAAAGGAACAAATTCTTAAATGGATACAAATGATTTCAACTGTTCATTAACAAGTGATCCAAGTATTTTTGCCAGACAAGATCATTTTGAGATTGGACAATAATGATTTAACTCACATTTGCTGCCATCTTTATGGAGGGGGAGAACATAGTCAGTCTTCCAAACTATAGGAATGATGCCTGAGGTAATGCTGAGATTGAAAATAATGAGTTATGTGAAATCAGCTGTGCTGAGGATGTGTTATGAGAGATTGGAGGCAGGGTTACCTGTGGACAAGTTCCACTACTATTTCTCACTAGTTACTAATGAAGGGCATACCATTTCAGAGCAGTGTTGGGGAGTAACTAGTTACGTATAATGGCGTTACGTACATTAATTACAGTTACCTATGAAAATGTTCAAGAATACTTTGGGAGTTACATCTGTCTATTTTATGTAAAAAGCTAGGCTACATGTTAAATAATATTAATTTTGTTGCTTTGCACATTTTTCATGTGCACAATGTCTTCTCTTGCCATTTTCAGCCACAGCTGTATAGTAAAGTGTGATGATATTCTGATGCTTTTGATTCGTTTCACTTGTTGAATTTGCAGCACTAACCGTCTTGACAGTTAAATTGCCTCTCAAGCTGTTTAAGAGTTGCCACTATGGCTACGGATTAAAACGCATTCCAGTGCTGGAAATATAAAAAAACATTTAATTCCAAAATCGGTTATGTTCAAGGGTTCGAACATAACCGTGCAATCCAAAGAATGTATACCAGCGGTCAAAATGCTATCAACATCCAAAATGTCGATGTCCAACCTCAGGAAACATCTGCAGGTGTGTAAGTTAAGTTAGCTTACGGTAACTGCAGTAGTCATATTAAATAAAGTAGGGAAGACATGCCTACCTTTCAGTAACACACCAGGCTTCTAATGTGTATTTGAAACATATTTTAGCACCATATTTTGCTTGGTGCGTTAAAAAGAGGTGCTGAAGTCTGTCTTTGTGGTGGATGCTCTTCAAAATTAAATTATCTAAATTCATGTGATGAAGGATTTTGAAAGTTTGACAGCAGTCAGTGTTTGAGTACTGCTGTAAGGTTAACGGTGCCCAGTTTAAACATTTGAAAATGGTTAACAGTTGAAAACATTCATTAGAAATTTAGAAAAGTAATCAAAAAGTAATTAAATGTTATGTTACATTACTTTAATAAAGTAATTAAAATAATTACACTACTATTACATTTTATATAGGGTCACCTACTTACATTTTCAAAGTAACCTTCCCAACACTGTTTCAGAGCTAATGCGATTGAGCTAATTTAGGAGCAAATTTCATATCCTCCACAGCGTCTTCAGGTTTCTGTCCCTTTGACACGGTATAATTCATCTTCAGTGGCATTAGTCTCGCAGTGGAGTAAGGTCTGGCTCCTCCACACACACACATTCCAGGATAGAAGAGGAAAAAAAACTCTGGATTGTTTGCATTACTTTAAACCAATCACAATCCTCTTGGGCGGTGCTATATTCTGGACGCAGAGACAATGGCTCTACAAATTGGTCTCGGGAAGGAACTTGTTTTGGTGGAACATTTGCACCCCGCAAAAGAAAATGCCACATAATATTCAATAAAGTTAACTGTTCACACAATATTGTAACGTGAGCAATATAAATTAGCTGGATACATGGTTAAATGTAATTTGCTCTTACCAGTGTATCGCCATGTGTATTTTGTCCATAGCAAATCCCTGCCAATCTGTTCCAAAATGTCCCAGTTAGAGAGTAAATGCCGTAAACACATTCTTTGTAAATCTTTACAATCATTCCCCGAAAAAACCAAGCACGCCCGCCTTGTTGCCTGTTCCAAACTTTCTTCAAAACTTGTCATTTTAAGCATGTAGCTTGCTAGCTCGGAGGTTCTGGTTGTTGTTTCCCGTAGCGAACAGAGTTTAAGAACAGCAACATAAAGAGAGCGGATGGTGAGGGACATCCGGCAAACATCCGGAACTGTCGTTGAGCCAGGCAACAGTGGCATAATAAATATATACTTTATCAGAGTACATAATGTTAGAATATGGAAGCTTCAACTAGTGCTGCCTCCTGCCTCCTGCTTTACATCCACCTGTTCAATTTCTGTGTTCTTTGGCAGTGATGCCAAGAAGACAAAGTAAAAATGGTTTAACTTTCACCAGCATCTGTTAGCCACACCATCTTGTATGTACAGTATGAAGGTCTTACATTTTTAGCTTTGAATATTCCTGTTGACTATCTTGGTGGCCAGAGCTTACATAAAGCAAAAGAGTGAGCATAGCCTGGACAGCTTTAATTGACCGCCTTATTGCAAAGGATGAGTTGCCTATAGAATTTGTCATATGTTGGTGTAGCAGTGTGACATGTCCCTGCTTGCAGATTTTGCTCTACTGTATATTGATTGCATATGTAGAAGAATGTCACTGCACAAGATAGATTTAAAATTACATTCATTTTATTTTAAACTCTTAATCTGTGCCTCTAACAATACATTTAGCAATTTTTTTAATGTTACACAATCTAACTGATCAGAGGGTCGGAAACAGCTTGACATGCGTTGCCCTATGCTCCACGTAACATATGCGAATGAGAGTAGATAAAGCAAACAACTTTGCAAGGTTTGATGCTCGCAGTACTGTGTGAAAATGGCCGTTTGTTACAATACTGTTACAGACATCAGAGACAGATCAGTAAGAGTGATATTTATTTTTTAATAACAATAATAATACAGATAAGGAATAAGAGAGGAAGTCGGATAAGGGAAAATGCAAACCAATTCCTAATCGCAATATTGGTCTAAATGTTTTCCCATATTGTTCAGCCCTAGTGGATAAAGATATGTAAGTCAAGTGTGGATGCAAACTTATTACATATGTTGATGGAATAAACTCAAACGCAATTACAGTCCTGTCTGGCTTTGGCAGACAATGGTTGATTAGCCTTATGACTCCCAGTCAATTGTGTGCAGACAAACTTAGTTGCTTTGTCATTTGTCCACATTAACATGAGTAGCAGACAAGTAAATGGCTGTGGCTCATAGAGCTCATGCAGTTGTGCAGATAAATGCAAACATCTCTATTTGTCACTGCATGTGTACAGCACATTACATATGTATTTTATCACTGACCTCTGTTATTTATCACTGAATCAATCTACATATCAATGCACACCTTGCATATTACCGCACAGTCAAACCTTTCCACAAGAAAATGTGTAATTCTAATGCCAAAGCACAGATTACTGATGTTTAAAGGAGTATGTGGTAGGGACCTTATAAACTAAAACTGTTAGCAGACTCGCTCTCCATCCATAGGGGTAATTAGGTTAAACAAATCGGTTCAATGGAAAAATCAGATAGTTTACCAGTCTACCATGACCAAATTAGTGTTGTAATTACCTGCTAGACATGCCTTCATTAATAATTGCTGCATCTTCTGTTGCAACAAAATACCAATAGTACACACCTTAACTAAATGAAAAACCAATTTTAGATTACACTCAGGCAAAATTTAAAACCACATACATTTTGGTGTGTTTTCTTTAAATTTGCTTGTCGGAAGAAAAAAAAAAAAATCAATTAGACTCAACTTTAGGGTTAAACTTTCATACAGCAAGCTGTGTACTGTGCACAATTACAAAATGTTATGTTGCTTTACCATGTAGTTCTGAATGAGAAAACATAGAATAGGTCTAGACTGTGGAATTCAATTGTTGGGCAAATATCAATGCAGGACAGATACAGGATTATGGAGCTATTGAAGTGCAAGGCTACAGGACTCACTGCTGGATTGAAAAAAATGGAAAAGTTTCGGCTGAAAGTTTCATGCTATGATATTTATTTTCTCACACTTTGACACAGCATCTAGGGCAGAGGGCCAACATGTTTCTCCAATAACTAAAAATACCAGACGTTTCATACAAAGCAATGACAGCAGTGCAAATATGACTGTGTGTCAAAGCAAAGACAACAAAGTATGTAAACACGCCTGTGTGGGCATTGATTAAAATCTGATTGAATATCTTGTTATTGCAATATCAACACCTGTGTCCAATTGTTAACGGATTGCTAAATGCATGTATGCATCCTATGTTTGCACAGCAAGGCCATTATAATTGGACAAGCTCGGCCATCATTAATACATTTCCCTCTTGGAATTATTTCTCACCTAACAGTGGGTTTAATTGATTTCGTGGCGCAGCATAATCAATGAGGCATTTGTCTTGTTGACTACTGTTTTGGATGTAAATACATTTCACCTTGTAATCATTTTATTTTCACCAGATGATAATAGATTTTAGGAATAAATTTAATGATAATATTGAAATTGGGTGAATGTAGCCTGCCAGTTTGTTGTAAAATAATACACAGAGTACACAGGGTGTGTTCATTTTTTTGGCCACTATATGCCCCTCATATGGCGTTGTTTTGGGTTGTGTCACAGCTTCAACAACACTCACCAACTGAAGTCTTTAAAGCCTCCTCCACTGGAATTGAGATAGGCCCCGTCACTCTTCTTCAATCTCTGTTGATATAGCCGCCAGAGTGTGTGTGTTAGTTGTGTGTGTGTGTGTGTGTGTATTTCGGGGAGCAAAAGCCTTTGATTACAGAACTGCTTTTCTCCTTGTCTGTTGTGCAGACAAAAGCGTCTCAGTACTAATGACAAAATGAGGTTAACACTGAATCTCAGAGATGATGCGTCGCATCCCACCGGACATCCTCTAGTCCTTGTCTTTTTTCATTGTGCCACAGGAACAATGCAGACAAGCAGAAGTGATTGTGTTCTGTGTCAACATGACGTGACTGCAGCCCAATGTTTGTGGCAATAGATGGACCGTGCTGCCATGGGAAATCAATTCCATAGGTGTCAACACAGACGATTGAGATGGCCATTGTGAGGTGGGAGTGGGCTGGGGTGGTAATGTCTGTTTGTGTGTGTGTGTGTGTGTGTGTGTGTATTACACACACGTGTCTGTTTGGAGCATTTAACACGTCATTGCTATTTCTGCAGCCATCTCTTTATTTCTAATAACCGTGCACGTGATCGATAACTGGGGCATTAGTGGGATTGAAATGATTGGTGGAAATCTGTCAAATGAAATAAATACACCCTTTAGACACCTCACTCAAAGCATCCATTCACTTTTAATGGCAGTTCATTGTGGGGGTTAATTATTCTGGCTAACATAAACATTTGTAAAGGCAAGTTTAGGGTATTTAATTCTGTCACGGGGTCAGATTTATCCTTTACACCACTGGTTAAAAAAAGTGATTAGGAGGGTAAGTTGATCTATAATCAAAACAGTTTGTTGTTGTAGATAGCAAACCGTAATTAGACAAGTTGTGGGTAAATTGCTTATGTGATGTTTAAGTATATTTAAAAATTAACTAATAATGTGCTGTAATATATTACAATTATTGTTAGTTTGGACGCCAAAATAATTCAGTGTTACATTCGACTCACTGATAAATACCGTGACAGATCCCGAAAAAATGTATGCTTGTGATGGTGACCCGAGGTAAAAGAAAAATACTTAAGTACAGGATGTTGTATTAGATTGCATAACTTACATTTCCTTTACTGTATTAAAATTAGAGCTGCAAAGATGAATTGATTAATTCATTAGTTAACTATTTTTGAAACTTAAATGATAAGTCTCTCTGATTCTAGCTTTTTAAATGTGAATATTTTCTAGTTTCTTCACTCCTCTATGGCAATAAACGGAATATCTTTGAGTTGTAGACAAAACGACATTGGAGACGTCATCTTGGGCTTTGGAAAACACTGATCCATGTTTTTCACAATTTTCTGACATTTTATTGACCAAACATTTAATCAATTAATCAAGAAAATAATTAACAGATTAATCGACAAATAAAATGATCATTAGTTTCAGCCCTGATTAGCTACTTATGATAAGATTGGTTTAGGTTCATCAGATGTATACCTTTGTAGCAGTACTTCTAGTATCTTAATATTTTACAATCAGTGTATTTTAAATGACATAAATATTCAAAATTGAGCAAAAAATAGAGGTGCAGGAGTGCCTGCGAGTTCCATGTTTTATTTAAAGTCTTTATTGTTATAATACCCACAAATGTTCGACTCAGGTAAGTAGAGTTAAATGGTTTTATTAGAGCACTAATAAAACTACAGGCAACAGTTTGCAAGAAACGACAATCTGAAAAACAAGCGGTAGTCAAAAATCCAAGGGAATCAGGAACTCAAGAACACAGGAAACAGGGAAAAACGCTCGAAGGCTGCACACAAGGAAAACAGATAATCTCGCACAGGAGTAAGGGGAAGACTGAACTTAAATACACAAGACGGGGGACAATGAGACGCAGATGCAACACATAGGGGCGGGGACAGGTAATCACACAGGCGGGAAGGAGGACAAAGAACCAGGAAGTCAACAGATCTGAAATGAGACAAGGTTAGTTTCAAAATAAAACAGGAAATGGAAAACTAAACAGAAAACACGAAACAAACTAAAAACTAAAACTTGACACAGGGATGAGACATAACCTATTATTATTAATTGTTGTTTGTTTTGTCTATAACCAAATAACTAGGGTTTAAACGCATAACCATAGCGATTTTGAAATAGTACCAGTTGGACAGCTTGACACTAAAAACTGCCAAAGGACTCGGCCTGGCACGGATTGGTGTCTTCTTTGAACTGTAATTTTGATTAAATGTGGGTACAGTAATGTGTGTAATAATCAGTACAATCTGCACATTTGGCCCTAATAGAGTAAAATGTCTTTATCCATGAGACCCTCAATATGAGTCACATTTGACACATACATTTTGCACATGGATGGTGTCTTGCTTCCATTGATTACACATCACACAAAGAAAATAATGGCTTTTTTATCCTCTCACTGTGATAATGATGATAATTAACCAAAGTAGCATAAATGAATTCAAGCAATCAATCATGATTTTATGAACCGCTTCAATGAAAAGCACAAAACACACTCAGAAATACAACTAAGACATCGATAGCAGATGTTCCTACAGCTGTAATCTCTTCCAGAAAGAGAACAAGTTCATTTAGCTGAATTAATTGAATACCTCTGTCTATACTAATTGCATTTCAATGGCTTTTGATGGCTTCCCATTAAGTCCTTATGGTAGACATCTTTGGGCATACGAATAGTTTTAAATAAACCTGAAATGTCTTGAAAAGTGCTGAGATATAGAGATATCTTCTTTGAAAACAACCTGAAATGCATTAATCAGTGTAATGGAATGTATATTTAAAGTTCACATGATACAAGCAGGTAATTGGAGCATAAACCTAATGACATTTTGTATGAAGGACAAGTGTAGTGATCTGATCCTATTTACATCGTCTTTGTTCTGTAAACACTCGCTAGTGCTCCTAATCCGTCAATGACAGTAGCCCCAAAAAAATACACTCCCACACACTACACTGTTTTTCTGTTTAAAAATACAGTGCCCAGCTGTGCCCTTTTTAAAAAAAAAAAAAAAAACGAGAGAATGTATCTTTGCGACCCAAAAAAAATGTCTTATGTAATCCTGCCATAACAGAGGATACATGTTTGAAATGACCACTATACACTTCAATTCAAGTACTAGGGTCCGTTTCAGAAAGCAGGTTTAGTGAAAACTGAGTTTGTTAACCCTGAGATAAGGGAAACTCTGGGTTTTCTGTTTTAGAAAGAGAGGTCACTTAACCTCAGAGTCAGTTACTATGGTAACTGAGCCTGTGAACCTAACCTAGTCGGAAGCAGGTTTTCTTCCAGAAACCCTCGAGTTTCTCTCAGTCTCCTCCCTCTGACACAGCGCTCTTTCATTTCCTCATTCATTCATTCAGTCTGTATCAGGCGCATTTTAGCGCAGTTTGTTATCTGCATGAATAAAAAAAACAGGGTTGGTTTTTTAACTATGTTAGGCAGACTATAAAACGTTTTTGTTCCTAACATGGCATTTCCTTTTGTTGACGATCCCGTTGATGAAGAAGCTGTATTACTTCGTTAGTTAAACATACGTCAGGAGATGATATTGAGGCCCGACTAGATGTATTTTCATTTCCAGATAACTACCTATTTGAGAGGTATCGTTTTTCTTCACAGTCCATCAGATATGTAGATACCTTATCGTCCTCATAACACTAACGTCACCCATCGTGGACATGCTTTTACATCCCCCAGCAGATTATTTGTGTCGCATTAGGTTTTTTTGCAAGCGGCAGTTTTCTTTACAACATTGTTGATGCAGAGCATATTAGTAAAGCCACTGTAGCAAAACGCCATCAGAAGAGTGTGACTCGCTCATTTAGCTGACGTTTTTATCTAAAGCGACTTACAATTGCTATATAAGTCAGAGGTCGCACGCATCTGGAGCAACTAGGGGTTAAATGTGTTATTCAGGGACACATTGGTTGATGTATTGCAGTGGAAATCGAACCCAGGTCTCCCACACCAAAGGCATGTGTCATGGTTGTTGCCATGGTGAATCGTAGTATCATGGTTCCATTCATGCTGCCTTTTTATTATGGAGGTGCACGCGCTTAACTCTGAGTGAACCTACTCTGAGTTGATTGAACCAACTCAAATCAGCTGTTCTGGAACTGAAAACCCAGAGTTTCCATCTCAGGGTAAATCAACTCAGAGATCAGGGTTAGACTCAGAGTTTGTTAAACCTCCTTCCTGAAACGGGCCCCTGGTCATATGTTGTTATTGGTGGGCAAATAAACAGATACTTATCTCCACTCCAACCCACCCGTGGACTTCTGCCCCCTGAAGTTCTTCTTGAAAAATGGCCTCATTAAGTCTTACTTGTAGCAGTGCAGTCTTCGACATGGTGTTTGTGAAAGGCTAAGCTACAGTGTTACTAGCATCATCGTGCACACATGGTGCTGGTCAACACCGAATTTGACCCAAATACCTAAAAGTATTTTATGACTCTATGAACAGCAATTATTTGGAGCAACCCCACAGGAAGAGCGATCTGTAGCTGATTTCAATTTACACACACACACACACACACACACACACACACGCACACACACACACACACACACACACACACACACACACACACACACGGGATGTGCGGTAAAATCTTTAATTGAGATGGATTAGGTCATCCAATTAACCCTAACACACTTGGGTGTCCTTTGTGCAGTTGAAGCCTTTGCTTTGGGGTATTGTCACAAATCTTTAAGTCACCACAGAACTAGTACACCTGTCCTCACTGTCTTTATAAAGCTTAATTGGCTCATTCAAAAGGCAGCTTTTCTTCCCCATTTTTTTTTTCTACCATTCCACATTGATGCTGTGAACATGCATGTCTTAACACATGTATGTGAAGACAAGCGGGGACATTATGATTCATCTGCCAAGAAAATAAGAGCGACGTTGATCAGGATTGTTGATTCAACTTTGTCTTTTCTAATTTGCCTTGTCAGTTGATTTAGAACGGAGGACTTTGTCAGTGTTGTCAGCGGCATACAATAATACCATGGTCTGTTGCTTCATCTCACACACAAGTCAAAAGTGACTGTTCATGTGTAGCAGCAATATGTTTCACAAGTGCTATGATCTGAAGTGGAGCTATTTCTGCTGTGCATATTTTACTTTGAATACCCTAAGCAGTAAAAACATTTCATGATACAAACATCCATTCTTAAATATAAGTGGGTTTGATTTTTCTCATAACAAGCCAGTAAAGTGACCCTTACCCTGACCTAAATGTTTTAAACAATTCAACAGCAAGCGTGGTTTTGGAACATTTATTAGAGAGAATGGCAAACACAGGAAACAAAAGGACAAATAAGAAAAAAGAAACGAAAACTACATCTTCGCAGTGAAACAATAATAAAAAGGTCTGAATTAAAGTTCCAGTCACCACCCCTCCCTTTTTCTTGAATTATAGATAATAAGACCTGCCATATTTAATTGTTTGGGGGACGTAACGGAGGCTCATCTTTTGGGGTAATTTAATTTGAGACACAGTTTGTCAAGGCAGGGATAGCAGCCAGAAGTCATGCAGAGAAAATAGTCTTAATTGTTTAATCCATATCAGTTATGCACCATATGGGAGAAATTACAGGTGCTTTGTGATGGGATAAACACTACAACTAAACAAATGTCTGAGGTGCAGTCTACACCAGTTTGTGTCTTTTAAGATCAATTTGTCCCAGCTCATCCCCCCTTAGACCAGCTAATAATATGTGCATGAATTAAAACAAAGCATTCCACCTTTAAAGGCTCTGCTAAAAGCTCCAAGTCTATTTGCCAATATATTGTCAATTTACAGAGGACAGACTCTGTAAAAATGCATAGTTCAGCCTTGCCATTGTTTCATCAGGGCCTCCAATATGATTTGCATATACTCCATGAAGATAAGTCTTACTAACACAATTCTTGTTAGAGGACGCTGTATCAAATAGTTAAAGAGAGAGAGTATAGAGTTAAAGGATACAACTGTGATATATTTACTGTGTGAAGTGTAACTGCAGCCCAACACTCTGCTAAGCTTGCAATGTTCTTCATTATTAAGTATGGCACTACTGAGACACTAGTCTGTCTCACCATTCATATACATTCACTGCCAAATATATATGAATTGTAGCTTTCAGCAGACATTTGTTCTTTCACCCTTGATAATGGACATTCTATCATCAAGATTTGAGAGTTTTTATTCAATGTAATTTATTTTGACCAAGTTAATGTGTTTCGCGAAGGGGTCGCAATTACCATACCATTAATCATACTATAATTAGAGTCAATGGCTTAATTGTGACACAAATCCTCTATTTCCTAAAGGTATTAATAACAGCACTGTCATTTTATAGTAGTAAAAGGTATCTTTAGACTGTTCTCTCTCAAACTGTACAGTAAGGGGTACTAGTCACTGGTCATTTTCATTCTTATAATACTAATTTATGTACGTGTGTCTATGTATATCACATTTAGTTTGTTGCTAATGCTTTGCTTGCCTGGATACAGACTGTGCCCTGCAGTTCTTCCCTTGTGGAGCATGCTGTATGCTGGTGGGCTATTGACAAGTACATGGTTTCAACTGTACACTGTAATAAGTGGACTTTCAAATGGTGCAAAGCAACCCCAAAGTAACGTGAAAAGTATTTATTGCAGTGCAATTAACAAGTAATAATCACAACACCACCACAAGACACATTTTGTGTCCATGCATAACTTAACCCTGCATCTGCTCTGTGAGTCAAGACGTGACAAGATGCTGTTTCCCAGTGGAAGTTGCAGCTAGCTACATTCGGTCTGTACTTTGGTCTGCAGACAACCTTTCAATTCCAGTTGTGTCATTTCACACACTGACTGGAAAGAACAGACAAATACGATACAACTTTATTAACGTTCTTAAGAAATTCGGTAATAAATTCAAGCTCATTGTGTCACAAGACATTCACAAACAACACATCAGTCACTGGCACTGACAGATACACAAGGATACATTTTGCTTTTCTTCCTTTCACTTTTTTCCTCTTTTTTTGACCAAACTGAATCATGCAATCTTCTCTTCAAAATCCTCTCCCAGTTCTTTGGCCTCAAAAAAGGTTTCATTTGATAGCGGCATTCCTGGAAAGGTCACAGGCATCAAGAAAATAGACGGAATGAGCCAAGAGGATTTCAAGTTGTATTAATGAGGGCCCCCTTGGCCAGCGCCCGTCTTAGAGGTCAGGCCATCACCTAAAATGATAAAGATTTATCATGGAGGCAAGGCTGGTCAAAGTGTTCTCTTATCTCAGGCTCTGCCTTTTACAGCAGCAACTACTGTCAAGAGTCTCACGTGGATGAAAGACTTGGCTACTCTCCACCACTGCTGCAAACCTCCCGAAATATTCTGACATTGGTAAATAATTCATCCCCTATATTTTGTTCTTTTTGAGAATTTTTCAGGAGGTGCGAGTACATTATGCCATTCTCCCTACACTGCGAGACCATAACTAAAGAAAAAAGGTGGCATATATAAAGTTAGCCACAGCTTGAGATTTTATCTGGACCATGTTCAAAGTGTTGCTGTTTTTTATTCACTGCAGTCTGCATGTGGAACCTGATTTATTTATATCAGCTATACGTATTCAAATTAAAATGCTTGCTATGATACAAACTTTCTGCTAGTGATACTGTGGATCATCAAATTGAATCTGTATTATTAAACTGTAGTACAGACTTAGAATCTGTGACATACATATTTAGCACCATAACATGAAAAAAAAAGTATAGTATACACATTTAAATCACACAATATATTTATATTTGGAGCTATCTTAAATGAATGCTGTAAGATGAACTATGCATTATATTTGACATCACAATTTAATAGCTGGAGATCTGTTACAGTAATGCCATGCTGCTGCAAACAAACTTCAAATATATACAGCAGGTCATGTATATGTATTTGTCTGTGCCAAAGCATTCCTGTGATGTTGGAACACCAGTGGCCCCTGAAGAGAAAAACATTGTTGATATGCCAGCCATGGATTTGAGTTTTTTTTTCTCAGTTTGAAGCTGTTTCATGGATGTTTTTTTTTTTTTTTTTTTGGGTGAGGATTTTGTGAAAGCTGCATTGGAGAGAAATGCTAACAGCAATCATCAGGGTTGCAATAATTTCAACTACATGGATAATACAGCATGCTGGTATATCCAGAATGATTTGATGTAAAACGAACATAGTCAGCCCAGGAGCATGTACATACTTGTAGTGGTCTTTTCCTTCAGTTTTATTTTTGTTTGTTTCTTCTGTTGACTTAAATTTTAATAACACACCTGGAGTAAGACGTGCTTATTTTCAATCGTACGCAAAAGGTTTCCTCTCAAGTTTGAAGTTTTTAAAGGTTTAAATAAGCGTCTATGTTAACTGTGATTACATATTGAAAATATGTACAGAGATAAAGGTGTCTATTCCTGGTAGCCCAAATGCTCTTGCCAGGCCAAAATCAATTTTCCATGTCTGGCTTTAAAGTATTCCTCAGCCTTCCTTACTGTACATTTTAAATAAAGTAAATATTCTTAGGGGAATGAACTAAATTATCCGTGGACAAAATCAAAACATCACATTTCTTAATGATTATATGACTGTGTCAATGACACCTTTTGATGTCAGCTTTCCCCGCGAGACCATATTCAATTATGATTAAGAATAATGGAGCACGTTCAAATGACAGTATTGCTTCTCAGTAATTGTAATGCTTTTCAAGAGAGGCCGTGGTCAATAAGGGAGGCTGTAGAAACTACATACAAATAAAAATAAAACATATTCAGTGACTCAATACATTTGTTTTTTTAGTCTTCTTTTTTTTTTTTTTTTTGTCAGATGTCGTAAAAGACTTTGCTACATGGCTCAAAAAGATTTGGCACCAGTATCTTTGTGGTGCCTTCCCCCATCCTAAATCACGTTTGACTTGGAAATAGATTTCAGCAGCAAGGCGCAGCCATTGCAGGCCACACCATCCGCTAAATGTTTAACTTTCCTAAAGGAGTCATTCAAAACAAGAACGGGGACTTGTCTATTGGGAAATACCTCCGGATTAGGGGGGCTGAAAGATTGAAAAAGTAATTTGAAAAATAATGGGCTTTTTAATGACTAAACCTATGGGACACCCAGATGTGCTCTTTGTTAATTTTCACTAGTGTAATGTAAAATTCCAACTGCTTAATTACTCTAGGACACACAAAGCAACTGGTTTTTAACAAAGCAATTATGGGAACAGCTTCTACTACATGGCACCACAGCTTCCCTTCCCCACCAGCTCCTTCCTTGATGAACCACTACTTTTTGGTACAAAGTTATCACACTTTTCCTGTCTTAAGCAATGACAGAAAATCCAGAGTATTTTTTTAAATGAAAGTGGAAGTTTGTTTTGGCTCCTGAGACCTCAGATCATTTGAATATGGCCTATTTCTCAATTTCTTACAGAATAAAGTAACTTAATAATGAATGTTTCATAAATAATACCGATATTTACCACTAATCTCAGCTTGTCTGAAATTTCCTATGCTGAGTGGCAGAGAGGTTCTCCTGGAATGCATTTATTAAGCCATTTTTAGATAGGAGAGCAAATATGAATAAATGAATACACTTTATTGTTAAATATGGTATTTTGTATAACTCACAGATTTTGAACTGAAGGCAGCAATTTTTAGCTTTGCTGTCGCTGTTAAAGGTGCAAAAATATTGTAAAGGAAAATATCTTTTGACATTTCGGCTGTTGTTTATTTTCTTCTCTTACCATAGATCAATAAAGAAAACTACCCGGGCAGCATTAAACCCCCCCTCCCCAACTCTCCTGGGAGTAGCCGAGGAACAGCTGTTGGTAAATATCATTACAATATTACATCCTTTATCGTTGCTTTAATGGTGAAATATCAGATGTCCCAGCTCAAAAGACATTAACATTTAGAACAATCAATATGAGTTGCACATTTTATGAGAGACATATTCCAGCTGAAACTTGCGAGGATGCCTGAGGTGTCATTCATTAACGAATGCTGTAAAGATCAGAGTGATTTGTGGGCTTTTGGAGGGAATGTGATCCTCAAATGGACTTGTCATGTTTTTTAATCAGGCTTGCATTACCTGGATTTACATACATATTACAGTCGAAGAAGGACTTTATATGTGTACACATTGAGATGACAAAGTCAAAGTCCCTTTGAGTTTGTGTTTGCTGTAAAGTTGTATTATTTAGTTATTCATATGCTCCACGAACAAGATACACTATATTTATATTTAAATGTCAGCAGCATCAACACAATTAAAATTGCATTACCACCTCTTTGTTTTACATCAATAGGGATGTCAGTGTAACCTTTTTTTTTAATAAATTATAACAAAAGGTGCAGCACCTTCAGTGATAGATCATTGTAATTTCACCTTTTTTTCCTTTTATTTAATTTCCAATTGTAACAATACAGCATATTCACTCAGTTCTCCTGAACATAAAAGTAATAGAAGGCACAAAAGGGAAAGGAGAAAAAAAAGCAGACAAAAAGAAGAAATCAACCCACCTCAGCTCCAGACCAACTTCAAAAATTAAAACTGTGCCTTTGAGATGCAAATGCTCAAACAATATTCTTCATGTTGGATCTAAATTGCTAATGTACACAGTGTATAAGCCCAGTGTGTCCTTTTTCAAGACTGGATATCTTGGAGACATGAACCCTGATGGTGTTAGTGTTGATCAAAGGGCCCAGTCATGCCTCTCCCTTAGAGACTGAGGAGTCATTGACATGCAGTGAAACATGCATATTCCTTGTTGAATGTTTACGTTGTGTAATAGCTTCAAACATGCAAATGCTCAACTTTAAAAAAAGGGGCAAAGAAACGAGATGTAGAATTTGGACAAACTACTCTTGAGGACAAATTAAATAGAAGAACTAGCAACACAATTGTCATAAAAGTGCTACAAAGTCATAAATTACATCATATTATTTTTCCCTAAATGAGAAGCAAAGACAGAAACAGCTGCAGATAATCCTCATCAAAAACCTGAAACAATCATTTTAAATTCAGGAGGTGTTTCTATGACAGCAGGCTACTCCTTTTGATCCCATACCAGGTAGCACCTTGATAGACCAACTATATGGATTAATAGCACTAGTTACAACACAGCCTTAGGCCCCCTGTATCTACGTTAATAGAGCCTATCTATTCCTGTCAGCTACTGGGGACTGATGGAATTGCAGGGGTGGCTTTGTATCCACACAGCAAATCATAAGCCGTCAGATATCGCTTGAGCTGGATGACTGCAATTTTCGTTTAAAACCAAATGTATTACATTGAGATCTATCAAACATAGTCAGACAGATTTTCTCTGAAAAGGCTTTCTGTCTGTGCGCCGGACAAGGGGAATGGCTTCTCAGTGCAGGTTGCTTGTCTTCATTTTCAGTTAGGTGGCCCACAAAAACACACACACACACACACACACACACACACACACACACACACACACACACCCACCTTGTGAAGTCCAATCTGACTGATGCAAACGTTTGTCTTTGTGCAGTTGTCGCATGAGCAGGTGTATCAGAGCAGAAAGAAAAGCTGTGTACCTGCCATAATCTATTATGTCACAATTGAAGATCTTTCCATCCAGACATCATGGAGCCACCTGCTTGGCTTTAGAGACATGAATACTTGTATTAGCAACAAATCTGTGAGTAATACAAAACTTAGCATTGATTAACAGCAGTTCTAACAGCAACACATATTTTTTAAACATTATAGTTTTACCACAAACCACATTATGCCATTTTCCTCATGTTTATCTTGGCAAAATGTAAAATGTCTGGTATGTTGAAAAAATGAAAGCAGCTAAAAGATCACTTCCAGACATGTTTTAGGACTGCTTTACATAGTAATTTCTATCTAAAAAAAAAAATTTACATCTCCTTCTCTCCATTAATAAAAACAACTTTAAAGGTACCCCATTGAGTTTTTCTTGTAAACAAACAAAGTTACTGTTTACATTTGGAGTTACCAACCAAAATGCATTAGGATTAGGGTAAGGGTTAGGCTTATCCTTAAGGGCCTAACGAATGTGTAGAATGCATTTACTTCGTTATAAAACCCTTGTACGTATTTTAAATCATGCATGTTTATATCCATGTTTGCTTGCTAGCAGTCTTATCTTCACATCCTTTGCTGACACTTTCCTGCATTTCCTTGTGTGTTATCGCCTCCGGTTGCTCAGAGGAATAGTGTGAAACCATTAGCAGCAATGCGTATTGTGTCACCAGTGTGCTCGTTCGTGTGCATGTGTGTCCTAGTGCGAGTGTACGTCAATAAACAAAACAGAGGCGTACTGGTAAAAGCATTTCTCCATAGCGCTTCTACTACGGCTGTTATAAGTTGCATATTGGACGATGATTGGCTTCCAAACATGTTGTAATGTCACAAAATACAGAGAAACTTCCTCTTTCAGCAGATGAATGTGAAAATAGCTGTCTAGTGTCAAACTCATGCAGATCATCCTGCACAGTGAAGCTAAACCGTCCAAGTGAAGTAACGATAAGCAAAACACATTTCTTTTCAGTGGAAGGGAACTTTAAACTTTTAAATTGTTTAAAGTGTGGTCATGGTTAAATAAGAAACAATTTGGCAAAGGAATGTAAAATTCACTCATAGTGGAAAACTGGGCTGTCAGAGGTGAAGGCAGATGTATCGACCCGTCCAACAACCTGAAAGCAGCACTTACTTCTCATTGCACAAGTCTACAAGTCTACAGTCAGAACCAGTACATTAACACTCAAGGAAATCCTTACATGCCTGGTACATTTATTTTTTGTACTCGTCATGCGTGGAGTCGGTATTTTAGGTGGCATTGCACTCATTTTACAATATTTCAAGAGACTAGGCTCTCAATTTAGTCGAATAAAAGTCATATTCTACAGAGATTTTGATATGCAGTGCAGCTAAAACTGCTATGCTTTCTCTGCTTTGTCTCAGTAAAGACAACCTGAGCAGCATGCTGGAGTATACATACTGTAGATTGATGTCAAAAACGCAATACATAACTTTACTTAGCTCTGTTTAGCACAAGATGCATGGATGGCAAAAAATATTTAAATATAACTTTTTTCACATCGCAGCCTCATTAATCATAATAGTTGTCCAGCCTGGTACAGTACTTTCATTTTGACAGTGAGTTATGGTTTATTTTATGGTGATAAGATGAAAGATCACATACAGCCACAGTGTAAACACAGTGACTGGGACAAACTACACAATATACTGTATGTTACCCTTGCTAAAGGGCTGCCATTTGGGGGCTGCTTTTAAGTAAAATGTCTCTGACAAATGCGACAGTGTTGATCACAGGGAACTAACTCCAAAATAATGGCACGCTGCATCTAACAAAATCCCAATTAAAACGTTAGCATTAATGCACTTTAATAACGGGACGATGTAAGCATCTTGCCAGAAAAAAGGAGGACACCTTGAAAGAAGAAAGCAGAAGACAATATTCACTTCTGTCAGGTAGCATATTTCTCCCTCTACAGCTAATAATGACATGCTCTTTGATGCAGGCGAGACAGTTTTTCATTTTCTACTGACTTCAAATTCCAGTTATTTAATCCTCACTGGAAATGCCAAGCTTTGAGGATGTTACCCCAACTGTTCTTCAGAGTTCAGTGCCTCAGGAGAGCAGAGCAAATATGAAAAACAAAGCTTTAGAAATTATTCCCTTCTTGTTGTTCTAGGTTCAGCTCTTGTTTTCTCAAAAGTTGGCAGCTGGGGCTTATGCTCACCTTCTCAGTGTGTGAACGTGACTCAAACCCACAACTGTGGTGTGACGAGAATCCAGAATGAGGTGGACCCTCAGCCTGTGATTACGGAGGTGTGCAGTCAGGGAAAGCCATAAACATCCATGAACAGTCGTCACACATGTTCACACACAACCATGTGTATGTGTCAAAATGAGCGGCGTGTACGCACACTCATTCACTCCTGCATTCACAGAAACACAGACAAATGTCGGCTTATGCGCAAAGTGCAACAGCCAACAAAACAGAAAAATAGTTTTTTTTCTACAAGCCTGTCCACATACCCTCTCAAGAAAAAGCA
This sequence comes from Sander lucioperca, assembly GCF_008315115.2. Lineage (NCBI taxonomy): Eukaryota > Metazoa > Chordata > Actinopteri > Perciformes > Percidae > Sander > Sander lucioperca. The sequence goes on from NC_050173.1 coordinate 31,591,465, forward strand.
GACATGCGGCATTTACTCAACAACAACAGCCTTATCTGCTTTTGAACAATACTGTAGTCTCTCTATATGTGACAGACTGAGTTTTCTGCATATGAGCACTTGGCTGAGGCTACTCTTACAGCGTTAGTGAATGCAGGGATTATTCCAGCACACGGAGGGTTGTTTCAAGGCCCTTCCTCAGAATGTCATTCAAACTTTTTAAGTTAAAAGGTTTTCCTCACTCTAAAGATCCATGACCGAATTTACCGTGGAAACGTCTACACTTTTCTTCAATAAGCCAGGCAACTGAATAAAGTTCATGATGACCCACACAATCCAAATTCTGTCTATAATGGTGATTTGAGATGGGATCAATCAACCCTATGTGCTTGCTGTAATGGCCGATGAGACTTTGATTTAAGAGCTGTAATTGGTTTCCAGTAGGGCACAATGTCAGTTTTCTATTCCCTAGTAACCCAAGTGTACAGTTTCAGGACATGGCTGCTTGTCACAAGTGCAGGCTTGACTGGACAGGGAAGAAGATATCCACTGGAGACACAGGGGCTCTTCTGGCACGGCTCTTTGTCCGTAATGGCTTCCATTCACAGGCTCTTCATGAAAGGTTTTACATGGGAACTCCAAAGGCTAATTGGCCCAGGGAGATCAGGCTTATTGTTAGTTCTGCATGGCTTCCAGCAGCCATGGCTGCCATATGAGTGCCTAATCACCACAGGGCTCCACACCTTACTAAACAAAGAGCACTTTTCTTAGTTCTTAAAAAAGTGTCTCTCATCCTTTATCTTTTCTCTTCCTGCTCCACCTTCTCTATCTATTTCCCTCTGTCTCTTATGGCTGATGATATACAGTGGCACTCATAAGTTTATGAACCCGTGCTAAAGTTGACTAAAAAGAGGAATAAAAAAATCATCTTTTAGAAATCGATCTTAATGTCTCAATTAAAAAAATGAGGAAAAATCCAACCTTTAAGGACACCAATTTTCTTTGTGAATGAATGATGTATCGTAAATAAATAAATGTTCTTCCTTAAAATACAGGGGGCATAAGTAAGTACACCCCTGATGAAGTTCCCTTGGCCTTTGGAATTAAAATAGCCCCACATCATCACATACCCTTCACTATATCTAGAGATTGGCATGGTTTTATTTCAGTTAGCCTAATAGCTGGTTTGACTTGCATTGAGAGATAATTTTATGGAAAGTACCCCATGCCAAACTCTAGGTATGGTGAAGGGTGTGTGATGAAAAGGGGGGGCTATTTTAATTCCAAAGGCCAAGGGAACTTTATCAAGATGCATAGTATCCTGGATCCATGAAATAACTGGCCTTTAAAAATAAAAATCTGCCTGCTTCTATGGGAATTTAACATAGGGTTGCACTTACTTATGCCCCCTGTATTTTAATGAAGAACATTTATTTATTTACGATACATTATTCATTCACAGAGAAAATTGGTGTCCTTAAAGGTTGGATTTTTCCTCATTTTTTTAATTAAGGCATTAAGATTTCCAAAAGATGATTTTTTTTATTCCTCTTTTTAGTCAACTTTAGCACGGGTTCATAAACGTATGAGTGCCACTGTATAATATGTCAGGAATTAACTGTATTAATACCTATGGATACATAAATATGAATTTTATTTTTAATTAAACCTACACTATGCTTGAATGCTTAAAGCCAATCGTCAAATGACTCCACCGAAAGCCATAGAGGTCAAGCCAGTTGATTATGCACGCACTCAGTACTGTTGCCGTGTAAGCGCTTACAACTATGTTGGATTCCTCTGTTAGAGGCAGTTTTGTAGTACTCGAGATTCGTCTTGGTCTCTTCCCTCTCTTGGTCTTGGACTTCAGAGATATCACTAAATTGCCTGTGTATCGTCTGATTTATGTGTTAACATCATTACTGTGATTGAATGTAAAACTTCCTGCTTCATATGCAACCAATAACTTGACTCATTTCTAGTTTGAAATGTGTTACTGTTAACCCCTGTTCCCCGCCCCCCCTTAACACGCACTCCCAAAGTGAATGTAGGTGACAGGAGAAGAAGCTCTGGCTGTCTGGGAGATGTCAGCTAAAATCGTTCGTAATAACATTTTATTTATTACATTTTTTAATTTATTTTTTAAAGATTTGCAAAATAACATCTAAAAGAAAACACAGCAATGTGTAAATTCTGCAACGCTACCCGACACAGCTGGGACCACCTCCATTTTTTAGTAAGGAAGCATAAAGAAAGGTAAGCTAAGTGTAAGTGACGCTAGCGAAGCTAACTAGCTAAAGTTGTCAATCTGCCTCTGTACCAAAAGTCTCCAGCAATCTCTTCACCCCTCACCCAAAGGGATTTAGTGAATATTAGCTATACATATTAAAGGTGCCCTTCCACACAAAATGGACGTTTATGACGGCCGATGAAACATGAGAAACAGAGTCTCATGCTTCACTCATGTTATGAGTGTTGCATAGTTTGCCCACCAGAGGGAGGTCTGCAACTCCCCAGTTGACAACAGCGCCAGAAATCCACTACAGAAGAAAGCTATCAGCCAAGCCAGTGGCAGAGTATTACACCCGGCATGGAGATGTACTGTTTTGACGGTGAGTCTGTCGTTCGTCATGTGAAATGATTGTAGATTTAGTTCATACACTGTATATAAAAACGGTGTGGTAGTTCTAGCTAACGGTCCTATCATTATCACTTCTAAATATTCTGTAACATCACTTACAGCCGTTAATGCATTGCTATATTAGATTAGCCACAAAGCTAACTAATACCATGTTTATCAGTGGAAGAGCGCGAACGTTAATAAGAGGTCAAACTATAACGTTAGCGTTTAACTTATTCTAAATATATCTGCAGTGTTTCCCACATAATGACCGCGTAACTGTGGCAGGGGGGCGCGTGTAGTCAATGACTAGAAGTTATGTACAGCGTGCCTCGAAAAAACAACAACTGTTACGTTATTCTAACGCTAACATAGCTTCCTTTTTAGCAGGCCCCTTAAATGCTTGCTATTAACTTGTTTGAAGGTGGTTCTTCTCAAAATTGACAGCGGTGTGTTCATGACACTAACGTTAACCATTCAACTTCGAATTGATTCCGCAATCTTCTCTGAGCTGAAAGCCGGTAACAGTAGGCTAACTTTACGTTCGCCAGCGCATGACGATGTTTTGATTCAGACTGCACAAAGAGAAGAGGAGAAGGGGTCCGTTGTGAATGTGTCTGTGAGAGCAAATATAGTGTAGTTACAGTAACTACAGTAGGTGCGTCAGAAATGATTAAACCAGAGGGGACATGTAAATAAATGTGAGCTGAACAAGCGCTTTTTTTTTTTTTTTAACAATACAGATTGTTTCAAAGCAGCTTTACAGACATAACAGGAAAATGTTGTAATAATATTGTTAAATATAAATAGGTAATAGGTAATACCTATTGCTTGACAAATAAAAATAAAAAAAATATTTCTCTATATTTCTCATTTTTGCCTATGTAGGAGATCCCTGTTTATTATTATTATAATTATAATGATACATGGTGATATTATTAATACACATGCTTATTCTTTCTCTGTCTCTCTTTCTGCCCTACAGATGGCTGAAAAAGGTGAACGCTGTAGCAGCAAAGTGTGGGACTACTTCTGCAAAGATTTTATTTTCAATTCATTGACATGGTTTTGTGGAATATTGAATTTGTTTGGTATAGCTCTTTTACTTTAACTTTAGTATTATAATTTATTTACAGTACACAGACTGTTAAAACCAGCTTCAACTGGAAGTAAGTAAAAGTGTTAAATGTTTAAAACCAGACTGTTTTTTGATCATTAAAAAATATATACTTTTGATGTGCAATTGTTTAGTCATTGAGATTGTAATCTAAGGCTTTTTTTTAACATAATCCCTTCTGGAAAATGGTTTTTACAGCCCACATACATAGAACAGGCAGATATTTTGCTATTGAATGTTGTGTAAGTGCAGTTTATAGGAAATGGGTCTAATATCCAGTTTATTTTCAAAATCAAAATATCGGCTTATAAATCGGCTCTTTTCGAGTTAATATCGGCATCGGCCCCCAAAAATCCATATCAGTCGGGCCCTAGTCTCGATACACTCTGGTCTTGGTAATGACTTGGTCTCGGTTTAGGTGGTCTTGACTACAACACTGGTTAGAGGCACAACATGTTAACAGCTAGGTTTAGCCCAACAGCTAGACTGCCACTAACAAATTAGAAAGTGTTTATCTTGCTAAATACGACTCAATGAACCTTATTCAACTCTGATGTTTGAGTCAAAATTAGCATCATATTACCTTTTATCATTCTTCACACAGATTACCTTTATTTATCCTGAGGTCAATTTGCCTTTACCAGTCAGAGATGTTTGTTTTGTTTGACTTTTGATAGAGCTACCACTGTCCATACTGTGTTTGTGTTGAGCAGATTCAGTGCGTTTCACTTTCATATTTCTCCAGTCGCTGACCCCAACATGAGTAAAAGCTGGTTCCCTGACACTGCGCACAAACTGTCAACATCGGAAACAGAATATGCCATCTACCTGCTTGCTATACTCAAGCCATGAAATGTTTTGAAATATTCAGAGCTAAAAGCTTCGGTCTGTTTACTGAAAGCAGTTTTAGGATACTCCAGCAAGAACCGTTATGCAGCTGGTTTACAGCTAGCTTAGGGGTTTGCACCCTATGTAAAGGCAATGACGCAGGTAGCCTATGTTACCATATATCATTATTAAAAATAAATATCTTAAAATTAGTAGTGAGTTTTAATGTTTGCCAGTAGTACTACTTCTACTTAATGTTAGTACTGCCCCCCTTCACAAATCATAATTTTGTTGTTTTGTTTTTTTTAAATGTTTTTAAATCAATTTCTTTTTTCAGTCTTAATAGTGCTGCTTATGCCTATAAGTGAGGACAAGATGGCATAAAGTAAAAAGTGGCATAATGAGCTGTTTTTCCTACAGTGAAGCTACATTCAGCGGATACCTGAGATGACTCCGAAACAGTGAAATTCCCTAGATGTTTAAGTTTAAATCTCTGCATGAAAACCTGCCACAATATCAAAGGTTTGTTAAATGTCATTGAGCTTTAATATCCTTGTCTGTCATTTTGATTTGAATACACACATGATTGCTCCACACTGATAAGGCATTCAAGTGCCACAGGGTTCCCTTTGTAAATACACTTCAGCCTGCATGAGCTCTGCTCCTGAAGTGGGCAGAATAATGTTTTGTGTGTTGATGTGCCATCAGAACATGTATAACGTCTGCAACCTTATAGTATAAAATTGCATTCGGTTTTAATAGGCTGTTTCAAGAGTTCAGCGCAATTTGACAATATTATAAACCATTGTTGGTTGGACTTACTTAAAGCATGTGAAAATACATTATGGGAGATATGGGTGTTAAAGGAAAGCATATGAGCCATTTCCTTAAATACAGTAAGAGGCTTGCATATGGAACTGACGAGTTTTCTGCAACCGTAAAAACCTACAGACAAACCACAAGAAACATAACTCTACACCAGTTTATACAGTATGTGACTGTGTACAAGAAGTACTGAGTGTTGATGTCTAATAGCAGGCGGATCAGCCTCCTAACTAATTAATGAGAGATTTGTTGATTTTATACTGTATGTTAATTGAGCATTAGACATGCAGGAGACAGGAGTGGTCCTGAGTAGTTAAGTAGCTTGTTATGTGATGAGGCTCCATTTAGAAAGGATGCAGATATTTTGCAGGAAGAGGTATGTTTAGTCCTCCTTTAACTATTGATAACACATTCACTAACCCCATTGATCCATGTATAATTTAATCAGCACCACTCTGATATTTAAACATTATTACTTGCAAATGTTCCGTAAAATGGGTAAAAAGGAAGTCTTGAAGTTGACAAATGCTGCATAAGTGGTAGTTATTGACAGAAGATTTTTTTCAGATGTCTTTTAGATTTCCTCAAAGTGGTCCGATTAAACAACAGAAAAAATATTCAAATATCTGCTTCTCGCTGCTTGCAATGAGGGAGTTTAAAGATATGTGTTTTAGTATTTTTAGTCGTTATTTTGCGAGATGTTTAAAGACAGGACCTGTTGGAGAAATGTTAAAAAAACAACAACCATGCAACCTATTCTATCCCTTTTTGATCACACACTTACTGGCTTGACATTAGTTAACAGCATATGTAGCACCACTGCATGGCTTGCTATGAGCAGCCTGAGGTCACAGTTTGAACAAAAGCAGTGGGACACAAGATATAGACTGCATGGTCAAAAACATGCCTCAATTTCAGTCAGAGGTACAAATGTAAAAGCCAAACAATATGAGACATAAATCAGCTAGTCGGCCAGTGTTGAATCACTCTAGAATCGTAAAACAATTGGATAATGGGGAGAACAACACAAATTCTGTTTTTACCTGAGGTTTTAACAAATAAAACAATATATTTAAGATGGTCTGCCATTGAATACTCATTAAGTTTAAGTAATTTATGACCTAATTGGTAGTTACTGCACAATAGTGCCAGCAAATTACTTTTGGATTGAACCGGGGCATTAAATTAACACTTTAAAGCAACATAGGGGATTAGTGCAGTTCAACAACAATGCATTTAAAATCATATTAAGAAGTGATTTTTCATCTTAATTGTGCAGTCATCTTATTAATAAGTGCGATGGATGACCTACTTAGAGAACAGTATTTTTTGGGGGCTTTTCTTCATTTCCGATAATGAGGATAGTCCTCTCAATAACACAAGAACAAGAATAAAAAAAGTATTTTCCTTCACAATTTAAGGCAATTAGCAACTGTCCTCATTTTTTGCTCTATTAGGTATCACTCTTAGAGCAGAAACACTTTAACAACTTTGGTGGGGGGGGGAAGCATGCAAATTCCTTTTCAAGCACGTTTTGTAAATACTTAAAATATTTATCTAACTCTTTAGAATATTGTAAGATGGCTGGATTTTACTGAATACATTCATACACAACGCACGGTCTGCATAGTAACCTGCCAAACAGGTCAGAATTCTCTTTTATACATTTTCTCGATAGTTTGATGCCAAATCACCATGGTGTAGTATCAGTTGTATTTTCACGATGCTGAGTACACAGCCGGTTCACTATCTGATGGGAAAGCATATTCAATTATTAACTGATCTACCTCTGCTGGTGCCCATTTCCTCACAGATAAAAAAGGCCTATTAGACTTATTTCCTCCTTGTAGATGGAATGAAATATGTCTTTTAATGGATAGGCCTATTTTAATCTCCCACATTAATACTTTAGTATGCAGGATATTATTGTTCTGTACCAATGACTATAATTAGTTTTGTTTAATAATCTCTGTCAATCCTAAAATTGCTCACTTGCTTGGTTCCACATCATGCTAGGAAGATCATTATTTTTAGAGTCATTATAGCATGGTGGGATGAAGATCGTCCATGATTACTGTAGATGAAATGGTGAATTCAGTCGCTAAGAGGTTAACTGTATACACAAAACAGCAATTTCTCTTACGCAATCACATTTTTTTTATTTGCAAGGCTGCATAAATGCTGTGTTATTTCTAAAGCCCGGTATGTGTTGAATGGAAGGCATGGATCATGACTCAGAAAGTATCCTTTCTCAAGACAAAAGCTGTGAATACATGTGAAAAATACTTGTTGGCATGGCCTTTTAGAATACAAAAAACAAACCCATTAAGGAGAGAATGACAGTAATAAAGTCTGATATATTTTAATAATAACTTATAAACTACATTTACACATGCCAAGACAGCAGAGTTCTCTACATAACATTACAGTGGGGGGAGGCCTACAGCGTAGGTCAAGTTAAGTAGATTTGTCATTTCATGACTTACAGTTTTAATTGACTTTTTTTCTCTCAGGGTAAAACCTTTGTGAATCTCTCTGTATGAACTGTACTCTAATGTTTCCCTCAAGCACAACATATTGTGTATCCTTAACAAGCAGATATGTCTAGTGTATAATCAGCTGACTGAAATAATAAGGCTGAGATGTCTATGACCTGCAAAATGACTCACAAATGTGTAGAGAAGTTATGCAAAAAATTCAAGTTTTCCAGACCAACTTTGTTGTTGTTGTAGTTCGGCGTACCAGAGGAGAGTCTCTGGCTATCAGCTAACAAATGTTCATAGTGTTATAAAGCACTGCCTCTCCATCATTATTGATTACATCTAGTGCCACATTAAAAATGTGTCTGCTTGTAATTTTGGCAGAGTTTGGTTATTTTGGATGAGGCGCCTTTCCAATATGCTTTGGGCAAAAGGGAGAGAATTTCCACTTTATAGTAATAGTTAAATTAATATTAGTTGATACTTTCTGGCTTACTTTAGGGTCTGGCTACTCCACATAGCATTCCGGGATGGGAGAAAAACAAGCTCTGGTTTATTGCCATTTTTTTTAAACCAATCACAATCGTAATGGGCGGCGCTTAGCTCCGCATGGAGCCGTCGTGCAAGAGAAAACTCAGATTGGACAGATAGTCTAGCTAGCTGTCTCAATTAACCCTGCAGAGATCTGAGGAACAGTCAGCCATAGTCCTCATAAATCCACCTGAGTTTAAAATTCCAACACAAAGGAAACGAAAATCAGCGAAAATACATGCATCCGGCGGAATTTCCTGCGGCACCGGAGCAATCCCGGAAGTGGAACGTCAAGGATATAGACTAGCACTAGAGTTACTAGTCCATCTGGTTTGCATGTCTCCCCATAGCAGGAGGAAGTTGGAACAATTTTCAGCACATTCAAATACCTGTGAATTCATTAAAGCTCACGCACAATCGTTGTAAACAATTGCAAGGCGTGATCTAACAGTCCTCGACGCTGCATCACGACAGCATCGTCACCCTTTCTTCTCTATGTCTCTCTGGCTCCCTCTCTCCTCAATGGCAATGTCAAAATGGCAAAGCCCTCCAATCACATTACTGTATACCCGGGAACATTTAAATGCTAATGTTATAAGCTCACATGCCTAATATGATAAGCTGACAAGCTTATAATAAGCTCTGAAGTTTTAAGAGTTTCTTCCATTAGTTATCACAGGAGGCATTAAATTGCATCGCTGCACAGTGCCAGAAGGTATGGAGTTAAATTCCCCTGCAGAAGAGATTATTTTGGCTGACTTCTGACAGCAATATACAGCGGCAGGATTGTACATGATGGTTTGTCAAGAGACGAGGAGATGCACAGGGAGTGGAGCGCAAGTGGTTTGAGCTAGATGCATATGTGTGTGCGCACGTCTTATCTACTAGTTTTCTCAGTATATGTGGCTATAGAGGATAGTTTATCTGATAGAGCTGCATTTCTGTCATCCTTACACTCCCTCTGTCCTGATAACCTATAAAGCACTCAGGCTCATCACAGTATACAATTATGCCATGTGGATCACAACACAGACTTACAGTACACCTACTCCACACTGCTGATGCATGTCTTTTTTTAAACAATTTTCTTTTGTTGATGAAAGATAAATACATGCAAACTCCTCATCCTTTTTTATACTTGTGGTGTAGATATGAGTTGTTAGTCACAGAATGGTACATTTTCATTTACATTCACTTTTATGTTTCACAATTGCATTACAGTTTCAGAGTTGTCCGACTCTTCATCAGTCAGGTATGCATCCCATTTAGTCCAGTACTCTTCTCCAGTTTCTTTCTGTAATCTTAAACTGAATGTTTAGTTTAGCTTAGTTTATTTTATTTGATATGGACATCACAGTCACATTAGAATTGTAACATATTTATGCACAAGAACCAGATGTTAAGTGTTTGTAGCGAAATGCTAATTCGCAACACCTCATCACAAGCCTTTGTTAAGTTACACAAGTACATCCACAGATAGGTAACATGTATAAAAATACATCCACAAATATCACAAATACATCCACATGTCATACATTCCATTCTCTACGCTGTTTACAATATCGGTTCTGGGTGGGAGGCTCTTAAGAAAAATGGTCATTTTTAGTAAATATCTGTCTCTCATATCCAGTTTCTTAACTCCTCTTTCTTATCTCAGATTAATTTGCAATTCCACATTTTAAGATTAGTGAAAAAATACCAGACATTGCAGTCACTATGTGTTATGGAAGTGGCTCTTATGGATATTCCTATGGATACTTTTCATGAGTGTGGTTTATGGGATTTGAATACAGAATTACAGGTGCAATCCAATCCTCAAGACTTCTATGCATGCAGGAATCTCTTAGGACATCCGGCATACCCAGCAGTCTCAATAGACTCAGTGGATACTGGTCTTTCCTAACTGAATTCCAAAAGGATAAAACAACAGATGGTGAAACTTAGATGGCAATTCAAAGGAAAAACAAGGATCGCTTAACATTTCCTGAGAAAAGTGTATGAAAATTGACATTGACTTAGGCTATGTACAGACTGCAAGAAAATCTGAATTTTTTTTCTCAAACTTGATCTTCAAGACCAACTGTCCGCACTGTCTGCACTCACCAACCTATCTGCATGAGTTGCTTTGGTAATGACGTATGCGCCATTACTACGTTGATGCCTACGTCATTGCTGCGTTGGTGAAGCAGCTTTCCAACATGGAAGCATGAGATATGGAGGTCCATCATTTTGACCGCCAATTGCGCTGTCAATTCGTGAGGCAGACAATTTATTTCAGCGTCTGTCCATAGACAGTTGTTTTCCTCCATGTTGTCCTCCATAGAGCTTTGCAAGTAGCAGCATGGGTTCTGCTCAGCTCTTCCGTCATTTTGGATTTGACGTCCTCATTGTTTATCGCAAAAACACTTTGAAATCCGATTTGAGCGGCCCGACTGAGACACATCTGTAGAAATCCCATTGCAACAGCATTTAATGTTTTTTTTTTTTTTGCTGTCCAGACTTTCTAAAATTCATCTGGACACAAATCTAGGTACGCCAAAAAACAAATTTGGGCTGGCAGTCTGAACAATGCTTTAGTTCCTAATGTCTTCAATGAACTACAATATGATATACACCCACCATGGCACTTATAATAGTTTATGTTTATGTGTTTCTTACTGATTGCCCAATTGTTTTTGAAAGAGTGTGTAAGTACATTAAGAACCATTAGAAACCGGAGTCAGATTCAAAACATACTTGGTCAATAAAACTGATTACGATTATAAGTGTCCGCTCATGTAAGCAATAACTAGGGGTGACCCTGAATAGTCGATTATTCTGACTGCCGATCTCACAGTTGACTCTTCGCAGAGGCTTAAAACCCCAGTTCAGACCAAAGATTCGTGATGAGACGAGTTAAAACTTGCAATTACTTGGAACGGGCTGGTCTGCAGCGTTCTGAAACCTGCCAGTTTACACCAATGTGACGAGATGAGACGGTGTATCATCTTCATAGGAAGCTTCAGCCAGCCTCCATCCAAAACTCTGCCATTTCAAACAGTTGGCAGTTTGTAACAATGAAATAAAATGTATTATGGATCGTTTTGTTTTTATAGTAATGAAACGAGGATCATGCCATTTTGGCTATATGGGGGTGTGCAATGTCTGATTTTACATAGAACTACCTGTTTTCTCCCAATAAGTTAATATACAGCATCATGTATTAGGGTATACATATCAACATATTGCTGTAAATACAAATATCAAAAAAAAGCTTTTAGAAATCCTTTTAAAGTGTGTGAATAAATACAACCGCCCCAAAGAAAGATTCAAGTTTAATTTTCCATGATCCGTGACCAACGGTACCCATGGCCCCCCATACACACAGACACACACACACAATTCGACGATCGGTCGACGATAGGCAAGACTTGACAATTCTGATTTGACTATGAAAATTCTTAGCAATAACACAAGCCAATAGACGAGCCTTTTCAGCAGTGACTATCTGTTTTGATATTCACAAAACCCAGAACCATTTACAAAGTCTAAGAGATCTCAAGAGGAAAGCTTGTAATTTCCCATAGTTCAATTGAGTTATTTGCATTTGGTGTATTTACATTTTAATCAGGTCCTCTGTTCCACAGCAGTCCCATTGATTAACCTTATCATTGGATGATATACTTTAGACACATTATGAACGACGGGATGCAAACGACCGGCATGGGCCTTGCTCCATGAACATTCACCGGTCTCAATTAGTCAGTGATACTGCATCTGAGTAACAGCTGGCAGCTTCTGTCTGTCTAATCTCTCACTGCAGCTGTGTTGGAACAGGCAACATGCTAGCCTAATTAGCCATGCTGTCTCCATGGGAAAATGAAGCCTTGGGGTCCTAGATCAATGTTGTCTTCCCTTATTCACTCTCCTCCTCCGCCATGCATAAACAGTAACGCTCCGAGCCCCCCTCACTGAAAGATACAATAAAAAGCCATTGTTGTCACTGAAATGGTTTTATTACCCCCGGTGAGGAACTGTCATCATGTTGTTTCTCTGTTAGCGCAAAGAGATGTTTAGATATGTCACAAAATTAGACACTTGCGTCTCCCTTCACTGGTGCCCTCATGTCAATTTTCTGCATTGCTACAGATTGTGATTTTAAATTGATTGGACTAGATTACTTTCTTAATCTGGTTTTTCAGCTAATGATTTATTTACTACGGCAACAACACAAACACCAGCACCAGACGCACACGCACACATGCATATACACACAGAAGCAGCTGAAGTAGTTCTATGTTTCTGTGTTAAATTGTTTTGTTTTTTTCACACTGTGGTTGAGGAGGCAGTGATGGGGAATTGGGTTTTGCAGCCAACACTGGCATTCCTGGTTTGACACTTATTTGACTGGTTTGTTGTTCATCTTACGTCTTGGATAAGAAAGTAATAGGGCCAAGGGTTTAACAGTGTGCTTTGGGTAATATACAACAGAGCAACTTGAAAACGATGCACCCTTTTTGCTCTTACTCAGACTGCAGCCCCAGTGTACAATGTTCACGACAATTTTGAACTGAAAACAACCAAAAACAAAAAAGTAATTGTCTGCATACTACTCCTACATACATATTAAATAAATAGCAAAGTGAGTGAGTGCATGCTTTAGTCCAAGGAGCTAGGAAATACATTATACCATCACTACTTCAAAAAATAGCAGCAATTATTTTAGACTGTACACAATGTCATCTGAATCAACACATTTTTGGCACATGGATGGCAGTCTAATATGCTGAGTGTCGAACTGTTAAACTCTCATTTCCTGCTCCTTCTTTTTGGAATGCTCAGGTTACACTGAATGATTTGTTGTGATCACTCCAGAGAGAAAATAACCAAATTAATCTTTTAACAATGATGGCTAAAAAGTTTGCTGTATATTGAACATGTATTCAGTATAATTGAAAAAGTTAATTTAGGCCATTGCTTACAGAGAGAAAAAAAAAATAATATATTTGACATTACTTTGCAATAGTCATTGTAAAATATTGAAGTGTTTTTTTTATTCATAACATCCGTCAATTCCAACTTGCTGACTCTAAAGCTATTGCTCTGGGGATTTCAGGAAGTTTTACTTCCTTTAACTGTTTTCAAGCTGTTTTGTTTGATGTGGAGATGCATGGTGTCATTGCTACGACCCCTGTTTGCTGTAATACCGCCCCCCCTCCTCCACCCCTGCTCAGCAGGGCCCAGCGTGGGTCACAAACCTGTAATAAACAGGAGGGGCCGAGGCTCGATTTGGGAAAAATGGGCACTTTCCGCGGCATCTGAAAACGTCTAGAGTAATGCACTAAATTATTGGGGTCAGTGACTCCACCCGCTCTGTTGATTTGTCTGTGGACACAGAAGGCTCACACTGACATTGAAGGACATTTTTCCACCACCAAGGACTGTAAATTAAGAGACATGCCTGCACCAGAGCAGCTTATGTGAGGCAACACAATAGAAGTGTTTTACTATAGAACACCCTTGGCAATGCAAAACACACAAACACAACCCTGTTTAAGGTTAAAAGTGCGGTGTGTATGTGTGAAGACAATGGTGTCATTTCTATATTAATGAAACAAATTGATGAGTTAAGTGTTCAGTCAGTGGGGCTACAGAGTACCAGAGTATCTGTCATTTGACCAAAGACATACACACACAAAGCACCAGGAGTGTATTTTTAAACATCCGGCTTCCACAGAGTTGCACAATTGCAGCTAATCAGCCTAATGAGCCAGAGATTGCAGCAGTAATCAGGCGTCATTAGGTTTATGAGTATTTATTATCTGTGGCACGGAAATAATAAAGAAGAGCACCTCTTGTTGATGACACACAAAGGAGAGAAGCCCTGCAATCTGTTTATTAATGGAGCTCTGTCACCTGGCCACCACAACTCAGCAGGCCAGGTCATCCATCAATGCCGGGCCCTGACACAGAGAAGATAGATGTACTTCCCTGTTCTGACCTGAATGTTAGACATTTCAAAGCTGGCACATGAGCCCCACATGGTTCAGGGTATCGTGTAGGTGGCCTCGGGCAGAGCTGTCCCCCTTGTTTCCCATCCTTGTTGTTTGTCTTTGTGCATGTGTGCGCGTCCTCGTCTGTGGCAGAGAAATGCAGCATATGCAAGTGTGGAGAGTCGATTTGTTTGCCTTCAGTTCCAACCGTGCCTCATCTTGTTTCCCCTCTGAGCAATGTTTCATGCTGTTTAGGTGACTAGGGATGAAGCCTCAATGCAGGTCTCCTCCATGTTTTCTCCCTTTTTATTTTAGCTGCTTACAAGTGATGTCATGCCTGTTAGGAATCAAATTACATACATACTCAAACAGGCCACCCAGTCCACCTCGCCTGCTTTCTGTTTAAAAAGGCATTTTTACATTTTCAGGTTAAAATTGGATTAACTGTATTCTTTTTTTTTTCCCCAAATGCTTTTACCTTGTTTGCTGAAAATATTGGAACAAATCTGAGAGTGCCAGGGAAGGGTGTATGTATGTGTGAGAGAGAAAGCAAGAGAGCTGGAGACAGATAGAAAAAAGAGGGATTTGTGCAATGTGTCAATGTGTGTGAAATACAACCTGCACATTGCTTGTATCATCTGATTCCTCTTGAGACAATAGTAGACAGAGATTAGAAGGGATATTGTGAGAGAGGAGTTTTATCTGTGCCTGTTATGTGTTACTGCAGCACTTGGATTAGTGTCCTGTGCATCTCCTTAACCCGCAGAGAAGCTGACGTGGTGAATAAAACTACTCTGGGCTGAGATTTCCTAGTAACCTTCCAAAAAAGGCTCAAGATGCTGCAAATGTTGGTATAATATGAAAATGGCTGGTGGATTTAAGACAAAAAATTATAATTTATTAAATTAATCAAATTTGAACATATGTGTCAGTGGCTTGTTGATCTTTACATTGTTACTTAATTTCCTAACCTGGCCTGGGACACACATTCATACGGTTTGATAAAGGACTTTAACTTGCACTTACAATAATAAGAGTAGCTGTCCTCAATTTAGGTCATTGTGTCGTCTCATCTGCGGTTTTTCCTGCATCTACCGTTTGTGTGTGTGCGCATCAGTAGCGGGGGAACTGTATGAGCAGCAGCCCTGCTCACGCCCACTGCAGACAGCCGACAGGATTGAAACGGCAGCTGCTGACTTTAGAGTGAAAAAAACGTTACAGCGTACATTGATGTTAAAATCTATACAGGTTGGCAGGACGGTCTGAAATGTTTTGCACGGTCTTACGCTGTACGTGTAGTAATGTAATGTGAGATGTTCGAGTCTCGTCTTCATATCGGAAACCAGCTCTCTCTCACTCCCGCTTGGCCAGTGGCTCTCAGAGTCACATTATACTGACGTAAAGTCTGGCACGTGGAACTGCTGGGATTGGTTGAAGTCGCGGGAAACTCCGGTTATTGGTCAAATTTGCGGAAAAGTTGCGGTGATTGGTCAACATTGCGAGTCGCACCAAAGTCACGGTGATTGGTTGAATTTGCGTGAATTGGCGCGATCGCGACATCGCGAAATCCTGGAGGGACTGAATTTGTTGTAGATGTTGTTTTTCTATTCCGTGTCTCTTGACTAAAGCACACTTTTACCACAGAGAGAGAGTTTGTGAGAGGTTGAGTCTTTTCACTACAGAGAGAACATCACAAGTCAAAACATACAATGCAAAAATAAATTCTGTCTTTGCCAATGCTTGCTGTTCAGGCAGCAATTTAACAATTCTACTATGTAAGGTGACATTTTACTTTAGTATATGTCTATTAAAATGCAACTGTACAGCACTTCTTCACTCCGCCAGATCAGTGTTTGTGGGCAAAACGGCCCCTCTCCCGTAGCCACAGATCCAGCTCACTGTATCTGAAAACAGGCTTACATTAGCCAAGAGCTATTTCACAGGGACAGCCAAGCAGAAAAATAATTCAAAGATTTGCTTATCAAGAAAACCGGTGTAAAAGTTCAACAAACGATTATTCCTGAGTCAATGTTCACATAACTGGTGGTCTGAGATGGGAATGGATGTCAGGCAGATATTTTGTTTCAGTGAATTAATTATCAGAAACAGCTGGGGAGGATGAGAGTTGGAGTCCGCCGACGCCTTGGCGTCCCCCCCCCCCCCCTCAGGACCTTCATATGTGACAACACAAAACAGAATCTCGGGTGGGGATGATTGGTGAAATCTATTTCCTCCTTGGTTTGCCACATGCAAGCAAATTGATGTATCACTTTATACGCATGCTGTCTTAAATATAAAAAAAGTTTCATCGGGAAGAAAAATGAAAAACAGGTATATGTATCTCATATTCCATAGAGGCAGTTCAATCTGACAAGTTGGATGTACTTTCATATTAAGACAAAAAATAGTTCCTTTCCAATTCTTGCCCGGTCTATTAGGGAGTTGTGTCAAAGCAAGTTTTTCTCATTTCCATTTCATTAATCTATTCATCACAAAGAAAAATGCATGAACCCCTTGGTAATAAGTTGTTCTGCTAA
Source organism: Sander lucioperca (assembly GCF_008315115.2). Classification (NCBI taxonomy): domain Eukaryota; kingdom Metazoa; phylum Chordata; class Actinopteri; order Perciformes; family Percidae; genus Sander; species Sander lucioperca. Next base: position 31,608,354 of record NC_050173.1, read on the forward strand.
ATGTCTTGAAACTGCTGCTGTGGGAATCGAGAGATATGTGCTTCAAAACCAATGCTACTCTGGGTTATTTTAAAGTCTATGCAGTGTGTTAGATCAGGACACTTCCCCTTTTAGGCCCTGGCCGTATGGATAGCAATGACGGTCTATCGGTCAGTCCATCACTCAGGTGCAGACTAAAATATCTCAACAACTATATATTAGATTGCCATTAAATCTTTAGATTTATTCACGCACAATATTTATATAAAGCTTCTTTCTTTTCACTCTTTTATTTACAGCAATATGTTGATATTTGTATATCATAATAGGCTGTATATTAACTTATTGGGAGAAAACTGGTAGTTCTATGTAAAATCAGACATTGAGCACCCCCATATAGCCAAAATGGCATGATCCTCGTTTCATGAGGATAGAAATAAAATGATCCATAATACATTTTATTTCTATGTTACAAACTGTCAACTGGTCAAATAGCAGCGTTTTGGACAGAGTCTGGCTGAAGCTTCAACGAGCGCCCGCAAGCACGGTAATGTGGTCGAGAGCACATTACCGTGCTTGTGGTAATGTGGTCGAGAGAGCGAGCGGCATTAGAACAAAGCTGTGAATCAAGAGAAATAAAATTTTGTTTTCGCCATTTCATCACTAGAAATGCAACTGTAGCAAGCATCTCACTATCACTAACGTTATCCAGATTCATATTTAGACACAACAAATTATATAAAAAGCCTGAAAGTCGGAAGTTAGAACGGAAGTAATAAGAGTTGTTCCCATGAAGATGATACACCGTCGCACTGGTGTAAACTGTCAAGTTTCAGAACGTTGCAGACTGGCGCATTGCAAGTAGTTGCAATTTTCAACTTTACATGGATTTAATAAGATAATCGTTTAACATGATATCTCATTGTCATGTACCTTAATGTTTCTGACAGTGCAGCTATAGACAAATGTCAGACATGTTTGTGTTCTGACTCCACCAGCAGCAAACATGTTCATTTTAGGTAAAGAAAAGAGAAGGGGGCAGAAACAAGATGAAGGGCACTGGGCCTGATGATGATAAATGTCACACTTTGAATCATATGTTTTTACTAAAATTATCTGACAGACCAAAGGAAGATTTATGAGTCTGTGGAGTATTTGTATTTTTTCTTCGGCTTCGCCATGGATGTGCCCTGGCACAGTCAGCACCAATTCAAACACAGCTGGCCTGCTCAGGGAAATTCATCTACCTTCATTAGGAATGCCAAAGTGACTCTGAAGATGCAATTCATTAATCCTCGGCAGTGAACAGTGTTCTTCATATTGTTATGGAAAATCAATGTGATTGAGCTGGAGGACTGCCAGCATGGGCTTCTGTTGAGGAGCTGTGGAACAGCTCTAATTTATGCAAGCAGCATCACCAGATCAAGGAAAAAAAAAATCCCAAAACACATCACACAATGTTAGCCTTACTTAACCACAGGGTCAGAATCGTCACAGAACAACAGTGTGTTCACAGTGCAGGTGGGTAGCTGACAAAGTGTGAATGAGGATGATAGATGATATTGCAGCACTTTGCTTCATCCTGCAGTTGGCTCTGTCTTGGATCTACAGGTCCTCAGCTCACCCACATGCAGTTAATGATCACGAGTGACAGGCCATAGATGCCAGTAAACGGATGATGCAATTGGTTACCTTTCAAGTAAAGACTACTTGCATTCATTACCTGTTAAAAATATTTTAAGTACAAAGGCAAAATGATAGCCTCATGATAAAAAACATCTTCACCTGGAAGGCTATGACTGGTGGGGTTTTAGTGGATACGGCTGTTGTATATGGTTGATCTGTTATTTATTTTTTCCTGAATTAATTCATTTAGTATTATTATAAAATAGGATATATACTGACATGATAATAACTCAGCCCCATTTACGTTTTATCCTTGAAGGGCTCTGAGATAAGAGGTACAATGAGCAAAGAAACGGAAACCTTCACCTTATCAACTTTGATGTGTTTTGGAATAAATGGCTTATTATTTGCATATTGCACTAACTGACTAAACTAACTGACTTTTAAAAGTAGCTCTCACCATAAAGATTAGCAGTCAGGAAGAGCAAATGCTCATCTGGAGGTCCAATTTGATTGAACTGCAATACTAAAACTGCCATTTGATAGGAAATAAAATATACAAAACCTAAAGTTACAAACTTCAAAATGTCAAGAGCTCAGGGAGCCCATGGGTATTCTTTAGCTAAATCTTAGGAGTCTGGCAGACATCGGTTTTCACATTCTGTTGCTGTTCCAATATTATGTTGAGGATCATTTTAAGTATTTTCAGGGCCTTGCACACTCCTAAAATATGTTATATGGTAACTGGTGCTGACTGGGAATCATTTCATACTTATATTTTGACATTCAGCAAACATGTAGCATATAGATACAACAAATTTCTTTCACTTTCTCTCTTCAAGGTAAATCTGGGTAAAAAGTATGTGTTTTGGGAGAAGAATATTTTAATACTTAAGAGCATTAATGCTAACTGCAAGGTCAACACATGCTCATACCTAAACGACAGTATAGTTAGATTTCCAAAGACTCCCAAAACGACACATACGACCGGCCCTGATTTACTGCCACATTGTAGTGGTTTAATCATGTGACTGGGATCATGTGACCATTATATGTAATGTAACAGGCACAAATTAAACAAGTTTTTGTTAATATAGTGCTGTTAATACCTTGTCAGAGCTCTTAATTTATCTCGGTTTGTGTCAAATGAATTGGTGATAAACAGGAAGTCTGCCAAATGGCAATAAAGTCACTTACCAATAATGGAAATTAACATAGTTTCTGATGTTAGATTGCAGAAATTAACCACCTATAGATGTCTTTTTCTTAATACCAGGCAGTCTGTTAAATAATTCGAAACTTGTATTCATGAGACAAAGCTGTTATCCATAAATGGTTTATGATCAATGATGTCGTTATCATATTGTGCCATATTGTGAAACATAACGACATTTACAATGGCTGGAGAGTGGTGGTGCTTAGCTAATAGCAATGTTAATCAACTTGTCGAGTTGCACCTGTCCTGCTTGACAATGCCAATATAAAGTCTGTCCAAAAACAGAGCCAGCACACTGTCAGTGACAGGTTTCACACAGTTCTTTTTTTTTTTTTTTTTTTTTTACACATCAAAATTGTCATTATGTGCCCAGTAGTGAAACACTTCAGTTACTGAGATGTCTTTCACATTCCTGGCTCATTCAAACGAAAGACAGGCGCCAACATGACTGCTCGAGTTTTCTGTAATTCTATTATCATTTCAATTGCCTCTCACCTCTGCAAAGGGACAACAAGGTCAACGTGCAGCATGTGTAAGCTTCTGAACAATGGCTTCCAGTGCTTGTCAAAAATTTTACAATATTTAAAGCAGAAACAATGTATTTAATTGTCTCATGATGTGTTATGCAGGAACTACAAAACAGAGGTAAATACCAAACCACAGTCCCGGCTATTGTAGTTCAAGCTTGCCGGAATGCAGTCACAGCTAGCCTTAGCTAAAAAAAACTTACTTCAAACTTTCACTTTTCTGACTTTAAACTTTTTCTCAACTCCAATATTTCTGTAGTATCTGTAGTAATGTCTGCATTTGCAGAGCAGTAACAGTGACAAGGGGACATTTTAGTCACATCTGATTCCTGACTACAACGTGTAGTGACAAACCAGCAAAATTAACTCCTAACCTCCACAATCTTATCTTGATGTTTCAGATAAATGTATAACTACTTAATAATAAAAAAACTTTTGTTGGCAATCGACATTTTCAACTTATTAAGCACCAAAGGATGTCAGCCTTTGCCCTGTTGGCATCGTTTCACTGGGCTACTTGTGTATGTTTAATTAGTGTTGAGAACTGACAGGCCCACTGCTCCAAGTTCCTTGATGTTTGCTGGTTGCCTTTGGCATCACTGACCACATAATCATTGCTGGGCACATCAGGGACAGGGCTTGATTTTCAAAGCCTTTCGCTCCACTGATTTGCTGTGCATCCATGAGATTGATCACAGTGGTTTATCTGTGGCAACATGTGCTTCATCCCTTCAGATTTGGGAGGTGGTTGCCTAAAGGGGTTGTGTCCTTGCTCCAGCTCTGGCTGAGGCACCACACGAGCTGAGAGTGGGAGGGATACTATGACAGCAATGCAGCCACGGCCCATCAGAAGTTGCCTGTGGCCCCCTTGTGATTAAAGCAGTGAGAGGCAGGAAGAGGGACAGAGGGAGAGGAAGAATGGGACAGATAAAGAGGGTGAAAGGGAGGAAGAGAGACAAATAAAGATACTATCAACTGTTGCTTTAAAAAAGGACAGATACGTGTGGCCTAATATTCATAAGGTCTTTCAACCCAATTAAACCAAAGTTATTTCTTATCTTTCCTCCCTCTGTAAACTGTCAACATATCAAAAGATTGAAATATTGCTGCAAGCTTGATAGCAAAATAACGTAAAGCCTAACAAGAAAAAAAAATCCTTCCATAAACAACGCTGTGCTTGGGTGCATACATTGTGTTATATTTCTCTCACATCTAAGAAGAGAACAGGAGAAAGCATCTCCACAGTGATTACAAAGCAAGAGTGGAATTTAAATATATGAAAATAAATGTAGTGACACTAAATCAAAGCAGGAGGTAGTTGCTACTGTTTTTGTTATTCAGAAGATGGTGCTATTTGTTTGAGTATGCATTGTATTCATGAATCTGTTTATTTGCTCCCTGTGGCTTTCACAGCTGCCCTCTGCAGAAATATTGTGTTTTATCAACACTGCTTGACACAGCTAGGAGTCCATGTTACAAACATATGCACATTTTCAATTAATTTGTTGGAGTTTCCAGGAAAGAAACACACAAAATATGTTGGCATCAATACTTTTCAGCTGAAATTGGAGCTTATATCCTCCTATTGTGTAAAAGACATGCATATCAGAAAGTCATTTTAATAGTAGACCTACAAAACCTCTATTACTGCTTCTGCTGTTGCTACTACTACTGCAACAACCATAACAAATCCTATTTTTGAATATTTATTTCAGCTGCAGTTACGAAACCGTGTCTTGCAAAATGAATCCAATCTAACTATAAAGTGAGGAATGTCTGTCTGTGAGTGTGTAAGTGTGAGTATCTATCATTTGAATATCTCGAGAACCGTTCATCCGATCTTCTTCACTCTTGGCGGGTGCTGGGTTCCTCATGGCGTGCAGTGCTGCGGTGGAGGGTCTGGAGATTCCACACAGCATTCCGGGGTGGGAGAAAAACGTGCTCTGGTTTATTGGCATTTCTTTAAACCAATCTCAATCGTCTTGGGCGGTGCTAAGCCCCGTACGGAGCAACGGCGCTTCTGAAAAATAGCCTCGGGAAGCCTTGTTTTGGTGGAACGTGTATGTTCAAAGGTTGTTTTAGTCGTGCAACAGAAAACTCAGATTGGATAAATAGTCTAGCTAGCTGTCTGGATTTACCTTACAGTGATCTGAGAAAAGGTCAACCATAGAGTTTAAAATGCCAACACAAAGGAAACCAAAGGCAACGGATATCCGGCCTGAATGAGTGAAATCAGGTGGAATTTCCGTCAGCAACGAAGCAATCCCGGAAGTGGCGCGTCTTGGATATAGACTAGATTTGGTGCAATTTGGCCAGATAGTGGGGCTATAAAAAGGAACTCTACGTTTTGGCCTGTAACTTTTGAACCGTATGTCTCAGAAACATTCCTGGATTCTGTGGGGTCAGACGAATATATCCATATACTGTAAGCCACACTGTTTCATCTAGATTGATTGTGTCCAAATCTGTTTTTTTGTTCCTTCTAGAACAGTTGAGCAACCATCACCGAATTTGGTACACAACATTGGCATGCCCGAAACTCACACTGCACTAGTCTAACGGAAATTACAGGAATCTCTGTCTGTCTGCATGTCTGCTCTTCAAATCTTTCGACAACTGTTTATACAATCGACTTCACACTTGGCGGGTGTATTGCTGAGGACCCAAGGAAGTGCAGTGTTGAGTGCGAGCTCTTACGATCTAGGGGACATATTTATTAGCAGTGCATTATGTGCACACTGTGTAGTGTATTGAGAGGGGACCCCAACCGCATGCTGGGTACACCTGGCTCTCCGCCGCTCGCTACAGTTTATTCAAGAACACAGAACACGCGGAAATAGCATTAAAACATCATTAAAACAATGCTGTGTACTGTCAATGACATATACTTAAAATAATTGTGTAAGTAGTAAAACAATACAACTGAAAAAAAAGCGTATTAAGTTTAGAAACATTTTGAGTCCCCCCTCTCTTGCCTCACAGTGGTTTGGTCCACTGCCTGCTTTACGTCACCCATACACACAACAAGTCCGGTGGGAGAGAACGAGGGAACACAGTTGGATTCGCTGAAGTAGTTGTGGAACTCCAGTAAGGCTGGCAAGGCTATTTTATTCACTTCAAACATCGGATGAAGTGATTCTTTTCTTTAATACAGATGATGCTGAATAAATTAGTCATGACACAAAAATTATAATAATCAATGCAATTTTCCATGAGTCCGCTATGTTAGTGATTGTAACGTGTTACATGGTAGGTTGTTTAATAGCTTGTCGGATAGTAAGTCACTCACTACAACTGACAATAAGCCTATGTATGAATTGATATTAGGCTAATGTTGTAGATCTACCTTTGGGTTTTGCTCAATATGATAAGTGGCAGATCAGTGGGATTGCTGCAGTCTGTCCTGCATCTGTACTCTGTCCCAGACGAAACTTAATCTTTATATGGAGGACGCAAGATTTAATAACATGACCGCGTGGTAAACCTGTGAACCTAACTCATATTTAAACAACTATCGCTTTGTGCTGTTGGCAATGACAGAGAAAAGATAAACAGACATAAGATCATTTTTCAGTGCACCAAAACGGAGACTCATTTATTAATGACTCAGCATCATCTGTATTAAAGAAAAGAATTACTTCATCCGATGTTTAAAGTGAATAAAATAGCCTTGCCAGCCTACTTACTGGAGTTCCACAACTAACGTTACACATATCCTATACAAGTTAAATTTTGGCTGTATTATTTGTGTCCACTTCAATAATTGATCTTGAGAAATTTTATGTTTATTGTTCCCCCCAACTGTTAAATGAAATTTACACCCATGCAAGAACAGATGAAGAAAGAGAGACCAAAGAAACCAGTGATGTTAAATTGTTGCTTTCGGAATGAATGCTTTTGTTCCCGGAGATAGCCTGGTCCTTAATAGCTAGCCATTTCAAATGACGCTACAGTCTAACATTGTTAGGCGACACAACTATGTCATAGCAGGTGCATTGCTCAAGACCCAAGGAAACGCAGTATTAAGTGTAAAGTTGTTTGGATCAGTGGTTAATATTGGCCAAGCAATTGTCCCGTTCCGTACAGGCATATTTGAATGGGCACTGCACTATCACAGTCTAATTAAGAAAGGCTTGGTCCCCTTTTCCCCTAATTTACATAGTAGAACTATGGAAGGCTTAAGATTTAATGATGTGTTCTGTATCACAGGAAGTTAAAAACAAAGTACCTGCAGCTGGGACCAATTTTGCCTAAAAAATATGAGTCAAATCTTAAAGGCATATAAAAAAAAATGTAATCAGCCTAAAGTAGCTGAAATGTTGATTGGCTGTGTGATCTTGTCTCGTTCTTCTGCCTCACTGCAGCACTTTGCACCAGTTATAGATAGGAGAGGGACTTTTGACTGAGGCAAGAGAGGGAAGAGTTGGGGTAATTTACACTAATTTGAGCAAACTCAAATCTCAGAGACTATTCCACAGGAGACCTCAAGAGCACTTTCAGACGGTCAAAAAACTGGTAGTGTAGCCAGAAGAACAAGATCATTATTTTCATTGCACTTGTTCCATATACTGTAAGCCAGAGACAAGCCCAGAGGGAAGGGAATTGGCATTGATTTTTCTTTAGAAATGGATTTTTCTCTTCACTGACAACAGTGTGAAGGCTTCAAAAATATACCAACAGGAGTGATTATGAACAGCAGTAGTTCATAAAGTACTTACGTCAACAGTCAAACATCTCACCTGGTCATATGCAGGGCTCTTAAGGGCAAAATAAGGTGGTGCATGTCACCGTTAAAAAAAAATCTGAACTCGAGAGCGTAGGTATATGTTAGGAAATAACAGGCTAATTATTGCTAACTAAAATGCTAGTTAACATTAGTAATTAAACTTAAACAGCTAATGTAAGTCGAAAATGCCTGCGAGCTTCTCCTGCCTGTACAGTAATTTGTCTACTATGCAACAGAAAGTTGCGTGGTTATGACACAATTGTTAGCCTATTTTTACAAAAACGCCTACTAAGGAGCCATAACGTGAGATACAAGGTAATGGAGCCTTTTATACATTGTCGTGTTTCTTTAGAAATAAACAATGGACAAATAGAGTATTTAAACGCTTTAGATGTAAAGTTATTTGCTGTCAAAGTGACGTCAAAATGAATGGCAGTCAATGGAATGCTAACGGCAGGTGATGGCTTGTTAGCATCAAAATGGCTCCATAGGAGGCTTGCTTACCCCCTTGGGCAGACATAATCATTTCTCTACCTACCATAACTTTGATGTACCAGAATGCAATGCAGTGACGGGCCATTGGGAATCTATTTTTAGTAGATAAAAGTAATCTGGGTTTTCCCAGCCTCAACAGCTAACAGCTAATCCAATAAAAATAATAACAAATTGGAGATTTAGACCCACTTTTTCCTCTGCTTACTAAAACCCTAACACAAATTTGCTAGGATAATCAAAGCTATAGTGCGTCGGTGCGTCAACATGATACAGCCTTCCGTGATTGCGCACGCGCCCCACCCCTCCTCCACGCAGTTGCTAGTAGCCAAGGAGGACATGAAGGATTAAAAAAACATGATGGACTCTTCAGAAGAGGTAATTATCTTCACTCGAGCTTCTGCGTGGGAAAGTCACCGGACGCCACAATCTTCTGAACATAGCCATACTGAGAAATACAGAGAAAGTTTTGTGGAGCTGATAGTCTTAATTAGCTTTGTATCAACTCATTTGGCAATGGCTTGAATGTAACGGACGTTCATTAATATCAAAAAGTTACGCACTAAAGCTTTAAGACCAATTTAACAAGGTCTGTATCTGCTTCACAGTGAAAGCCAACAGATTCTCTCTAGAAGGATATGCTATAAGGGTTTTACTGTGAAGGAGCTGAAAGAAGTCTCAATTTTGTAACACAAGCATACTAATATCTGTACATGCCGGCGCGTGATTTTTTATTCCCGTTTTGTGCAAAGGTTTGCACAGAAATGCAAGAGAGTTGCTGTTGTTTACTCTTTGATTGTTATTTAGTGGCGGAAATACAACACATGATTGCTCTCTCTTCCATCTGTACAAGAAAAATACTGTCACAACTAACTAAAACAAAAGTAGAGAGCAGATTGAGGGAGAGAAAGTTGAAAAATGCAACATTTCATTGAAACACATTATATTTAAAAAGTGTGTCTGGGTGGGGAATTTCTCCTTTAAAGAAAAACATTCCCCAGAGCTCAAGACATGCAGCTCTATAGGTATTTACACAGGCACATTGAGTGAACATGAAGCCCCAAGCTCTCCTGATCCCTTCACACTCACTTATCCACACACTTCCTCGTCCTGCTTTCTGCTTGCATTATGCTTATCACTTGAATACATTTTTAATGGGAAAGTGTCAATAATTTTACTATGTACAACTATGGCAGAGGGCACAGAGAGTTCACATCTCACACATCGTGGCTCAGTTCATGGGTCAGCTGACTGGGTTTGACAGTGATTAGTATGGTCTGTCTCCTTGCTGTGGCAGCTTCTCATTCTATGCATAAGGTCATGTAAATATGCTCTATATTAATGTAATTATGCAAAACCGTTGGGTGCAAAAACTGTCCAGAACTGACACATCTCATTCAATAAGAGTACACTGATGTAACTGATGTACTTACTTTAGGGAGTGACACACATTCTCAGCAACAGATTTCCTCGCTGTGGGCCAATTTGATACACTTCCAATTTTGCAGTGAGAGAGCATGTGTAGAGTGACATGGTGCAAAAAAAAACCAAAAAAACAATCCAGTGTGATTCTGAGAAAGCACGGGATTAAGGTTTTTTTCTCTGTTCTTAATATATCCATCAGTGTGCAGGGGACGTAATTATTCCTGAAAGGTGGAACAAGGAAGTGGCTTTTACGCTTGCAGAAAGCATTCCTCAGAATGATGACCGAAGGAAGTGAGATCAGAAGCAATTAACTACAGAGAGAGGAAAATCGCAGGGCTCTAAATCTTATTGCTACGCAGCACTTAGGTTTGTGTTTTTGTTAATTACCAAAGTAGCTCACACAAGTGAAAGAAAATCAGCATTTTTCTTATTGAATTCTTTTGTTTGTCACTACTGGTGCACTTTACAGAAGAGGAGGGTGGAGATGCAGATTTTATGCCATTGTTTTGTTTTTTTCTGATCCCAGACTTCACAAATTGTCAAACCGGGATAGAAACTTTTGATATTTCTTGGTTTGAAAAATGCTGATTTAAACTGTGTGGAAGTTCATCATACCTAACCTAGCAAATGAAATATTTTCAGGACCGCTGGTGTAGCCCTGATACCCTCTGTGGTTTAGATTGACAAGCGTTAAATAGCTTGGCGGCGGCTCCTATATGCTCTATTATCACAAGAGGACATATCGACTGTTCCTGTTTAATGCATCAAGACTCCTCCTGTATCACCCTGTCTCTGGCCTTCATCTATGATTCATTTTTATTACCCATCATTCCTGGGACACAGGCCCCCTGAGGCTTCTGCATGGCACATGGGGCGGAGCGGAAGTTAGCTGACACCTAATCTGCTCAATGGTGGACCGGTGTTATTTATTGGATCTCTCTGTGAATCCTGATTTGTTGACGAATGGGGCTAGGAGGAGATCACGCATTCAGTGTACATAGACAAAACACATAATGTGGAGAAAGCAAGGTTATGGGGCAAGCTCTGTTCACATCCTATATTGAAAAATACAATGAAATAAAAATTCATAGAATTCCCATCATCCCCTCTCCCCTAGCTTGTGAATATATCTGAACAAGTCAAAGCCCAGCTACCAAACCCTTCTGTATTTCTGAGATTACTTTAAACAAAATCACTTTGACCAACATACAGTGATTCTCTATGCTGACAACTCCCCTGCAGATAATTCTCTGTGTGCCTCTGTGTACATATTCCCTTTCTTCGCCCTCTATCAAATTTAATCAGTCTCAGCTTTCCTCACAAGCCGTGGCGGCATGGCCGGTAAAAATGCAACACGTCTGACAACAGCAGAATTAATTCCTCAACCACCATGGCTGCTGGTCCTGTGTAATATTTGTCTTAGCTTGGAGGGGGGAGGGGGATATGTAAATTGTGTGGAATATGTTACAGAATATCAACGATTTGAGATGCTCTCCCTATGGCAGTAACCTCTTTATCTACACTGCACTCTGTGTGTTCCTTGTCTCAGGATATGATTGGTTTTACTTGAATCTACCACCAGTCAACCAACAGTATCCCCCATATTGTCTTAATGAACCATGTTGTATGAATGGATTGGTGTCTTAACTCTATTTGTGTATCTGTTCCTGTACCACTTTCTTTATATATATATATATATATGTGTGTGTGTATATATATATATATATATATGTATATATATATATATATATATATATATATATGTATATATATATATATATGTATGTATATATATATATGTATGTATATATATATATATGTATGTATATATGTATGTATATATATATATGTATGTATATATATATATGTATGTATATATATATATATGTATGTATATATGTATGTATATATATATGTATGTATATGTATATATGTATGTATATATGTGTGTATATATATATATATATATATGTATATATATATATATATATATATATATATATATATATATATATATATATATATATATATATATATGTATATATGTTGTTCATATGTGTTTATTATATCAGAACTTGCCAAACCTCCACAATGCAGGAAATATAAGGACATGTGTTATATTGGATTGCAGTTTACACAATTACCATACCATATAACAGCCTGCACCCTGAATGACATATTAATTAATTTCTCCGTACAAAGGCACCTTAATTAATTAGACATGGTCAGGCATTTGGTCAATGAATGGCCAGTAACTGTAAGCCAATCTCAAAACTGCACTGTTTTAACTAAATAATTAAAAAAGAATCCCTTTGAAAAGCTCCAACCTTCCTACACCCCCACTCTCTCAGCACAATTAAGACAAATACAGCCATTTGCTGACAATTTTCTGACTTACAAACTACCGCCCATTTCTTAGTTGTTGTGGTATTTATTTTAACAGCCTTTTTTCTGCACTTCATTGAGTGTATTGATTCATTGGGTGTCATTGCAGTCATGTTCTCTAATGGATATGCACCAGACTGAAATAACAAAGGAAACATGGCATCCTTTTTTCACTAGATGCTGTGCTCTATACAATTTTGGCAGAAGACTATTAGGTTAGTGTTTGTCATCCTGATGCATACTGTATGTACAGTATGTCCTGGATTGCAAGTGCATTTTAGGCTTTGACTCAATAAATGGCTTTCAGAATCGTAAAATGTGTTTGGTGCCATTCAGTTAGGGGAATAAGGGTGTCTCTCAGTCTCATGTTTTAGACTAAAAGCTGCATATTAGTTTCACTAAACGTAATGCTAATGCATACAGCTGCTCGCTCACTCACACCAAAAAACAAAGCATCCTAGTGACAAAAGGTGTTCAAAAGTAATTGAAGTATGGAAGCCTCCCCCTTAAAGTCAACTGTCAAGGACACACAAGTTTATTTCAAATCTCTAATAGTCCCTCCAAGCTCTCACCAAAGACCAGAAAGGGCACATATCTGGAGGATACTGTAGTCTATAGAGTGTTTCAGGCCTGTCAGCTTTTGACAGCAGCAACAATGAAAACCAACCAGAATGGGTGCAGGGTGAAAAGAGTCTTTGCAGGTTTTTACCTTCACTCTATCTACCTCCAGATGACAGAATGGAGAGATGTTGTCTCCTCCAAGGTGGCTTCTTGCACCTTTCATTGTTGAATTAATAAATAATCTGTGAAAATGTAGCATTATTGGAATGGCTTTTAGGCAGCCTGGCTGTGATACTGCAGTGGCATTTGCAATCTATCTCTTTAAAAATGAATGTGTTAAAGAACAGGGCTTCCATTAGCTATCCTTTGCATTTCTATTCCACCTTGTTCTCTAGCCCCATGCACTCAATCTAAGTGTTGAGCACACCCAAAAGAACTGTATGCACAAATCTGTGGGAGTATATGTGGCCCTACGGAAGAGTTCATGAAGTCACACTATCACAAGAATGGAAACTATGGTCAACTTTCAGCTATAAATGGCTGTGTATTGATGGCAAATGCCAGTTTATTACGACAGTTGTTACCAGAATGAATTGGTCAATTAATTACTCATACTCTACATGCCACTTTCTCTGTGAAAACGGGGCAGTTTGTAAGAATTAGCATTTTGCTTTAGCACAGTAACTGTTTTGACTAATATACGTATCAGGCTTATGTTCTTTGGTAGGACTGATGTGCATTAACCAGTGTGAAAAGCCAGTAACAATAGGTTTCTGTCAAGCAAACAAGAATGGAAATGTCACTCCTGTCAGAGTGGATACTGACCAAAGTTCTCCCTCTGTCTCTCGCTGTCTGCCTTTCTCTGTCTCCCTCTTGACAGAAACTCTGTTTGACGATTTGAAAGGAAGACTCTGTTTCTTCCATTATTCAAATATTCCAGAGCTTGATATTAGTGTGAGACCCAGACACCCCCTTATGTCAGTAAAGTCCCTGCCTGCAGTGTGGAAAACCCAAATGCACTGAAACATTTATGCATGGGTTATTTCTACTTCAAGGAATTTTCCTTTTTATTACTATATTTCTGATGCAACATTGTGCAAATTCATCTGGCTGAATTATTCATTAATTGGTATAATCTCACTGAGTGAGATCAGCATGGTCTTCATCATGCTACCTTGCACATTTATTGCACAGTATCGTGTGTGTGTGTGTGTGTGTTTGTTTTATATTTTAGGAAAATGCCCATGCAACATAGTGTTCCTGACAATAAGAAATAAATTAAGGGCTGGAAAATAAGTCAGCTTTAATTCATGAAATTGTATTATAAGTAGTTCAGAATTTTAAGTGGATGCATGCAGAGGCATCATAGTGAATTGTAACTTATATTACACCACTACTTTGGGGAGTAATAAAGAAACATGATTAGTCCTGCCCCGGAGAGCTGACTTGGAGTTTTGCCTAATTCTCCAGTATGTGTGTACTTCACGCTTATCACCTTAGGGATGATTGGAAATGTTTCACTTTTCTCTTTGGGCATCACAAATCACTTAGGCTGTAAATTAAAAGCACAAAAGATAGTGAATCGAGATAATGAATGTGCTGCTAACGCTTTGCATATTCATTTTTAAAATCTTTTAATTGGTGAATGTGCAAAATCACCACACTTAAAATTGGGGGAAATCGAGCCATTACTGTATCTCAACACCATTCTGTGTTTATTCTTAAAATAATACATCAAGCATGTGGTATGTACTTTGTTCTACTGGCTTCATGGGTTTATGAATCAAAAGAGTACTGTATGTGGTTGGTATAGAAACAGTACAGTAGTATGCAATGTGCAAAACCCCTCAGCCCTTACAGTAAGGGGTCTAAAAATTGAACAAGAAAACATGATTCAAATTTTTCACACAGAACTGAAATACACTCCTGCACCTTTTTTATGCTGCTAAAACTCTGTATATCCTACCTCAATCAATGATCTGTTACGAGTCTACTTATGCCCTGTCTTTTGTTGTCTGTTGTCTGTCCTGTCCCTTGTCTGTCTTAAATGCTCTACTTTAAGTAGTAATTGCACTTTATGTAAAGTCTATAATGTGTGTGCACTAAATGTAGCCTGTCTCGAATGTCGTTTGTATATAACGTCGTTTTTATATAATGTCGTTTTCATATATTTTAAATGTGTAACACCACTTGATCCATGGTGAAATGTCTCGTTTCACTATATACAGTGTATATGGTTGAAATGACAATAAAATCCACTTGACTTGACTTGAAAATAAAGTGAAACATTTCTTGAGAAAGTTCAAATGGCACTTTTGTCAACAGCCAAGAAATAAGCAATTTTCACTCTGTGAAGTACATTATTGGGATATACATTACATTAAATTCCTGAATGTGCACATTAGATGATTAAATTAAAATTACTGTACTTTTTCAAATCTGGAACGTTTTGTGGAGGTGTGTGATGCAAACACCACACACACACACACACACACACACACACACACACACACACAAAAACCATGCTTGTGCTTTGAATACTCCAGTAGGCAAGGATAAGCTATGTTTTCAGTCACACATATCAGATGCTTGAAACAGCAACAACAACAAAGGCTTGCACCATCCATTTTAATCTTCAAATAGGGATTTGACAAGAATAAAAAGATAGAGGGAGAGCACAACATTAAGATGGAAGGATAATTCTTTAAAACCTTTTTTATGAATAAATATAGGATCCCTATTGTTAATTCCAGTGGTGGACGATGTACTCAGATCTTTTACTTAAGTAAAAGTAGTGATACCACCGTGTAGAAATACTCAGTTAGTAGTAAAAGTATGCATTCAAAACAAGTACAAAAGTATTTGTATCAAAATATACTATATTACTACCAAAAGTAAATGTACTCAATGCAAAATGACCCATTTCAGACTAATGTATATTTTGTGATTGTATTATTATTGTAGAAATGTGGAGCTTATTTTAATTACTTAATATACTTCTTAATCTGCAAAGTAACTAAAGTTGTCAAATAAATAAGAGAATTTCATCAATAAGCATCCCCTAGCGGTGGCAGGAAATAGGACACACAGGAGCGTTTTCCGTCCTCATATCTAAACCAGACAAGGGGGTAAGCGAGCATCCGGAAAGCGCACCTCCTATGGGGAGATTCTGAGGCTAACAAGCCATCACCTTCTGCTAGCATTCCATTGACTGCCATTCATTTTGGCGTCACTTTGACAGTGAATAACTTTACAGTGAATAACTTTACATCTGAAGCGTTTAAAGACTCTGTCAATTGTTTATTTCTAAAGAAACAATGTATAAAAGGCTCCATTACCTTGTATCTCACGTTATGGCCCCATAGCAGCCGTTTTTGTAAAAATAGGCTAACCGGCAATTTCCACTGGATGCGGAACGTCTGCGGAACGTCGACGGAGTCATTAGGTTTCCATTAAAGTCAATGTGTGTATTTCCACTGACTGCGGAACGTCTGCGTCCCCACTCCGTCCCAGTTCCGTCAGTCCGCAGCCCTCCGGAGCAGATACGCAGAGCTTCTATTTTTGACGGACAACGGAGAGCTCCGCAGCAATTCAGCACGATTCAGATTGTGCGGGACAGGAAGTCGAGCACAGAAACAAAATAAAACATCCGGTTACTTTTCAAAATAAAATACACCGTGCTCACGGCGGGTCATATTTTCCTGCACTACACCTTGAAAACACAGCACAGAGTTGTTTCCCCTCTACTCCTCTGGATGGAAACAAATGTTGTTGGTTTTGTGGTTCTGTTTATAGAAACTACATCCTGTTATATCGCGCGAACATACGTGAACTCGCGAGATCTCGTGGTCGGCTGACCGCAGCCGTTACGCAACAAATCCGGACCTGGTGGGTATTGACGGACGGTGGAGCACGTAGCCGTTCCGCAGCGGAGCCGGTCCGCAGACGTTCCGTATCCTGTGGAAATCCACGGTAACGATTGCGTCATTACCACACAACTTTAGGTCGCATAGTAGAGGAATTACCGTATAGTCAGGAGAAACTTGAGGGCAATCGGGGGGATGTGGAGGCATACAGTCAAGGGAGAAGCCCATACAGAGTCCATGAAAGTATCGGAACAAAATATTTCAGCAACGTTTTGATGGATTGGAAATACTTCGGTATGTGGCAAGTGAATTCATATGAAATTCGGAATGATTCAGATTTCTCTTGACACAGCTACCAGAAGACTTACAAATTTCAGACAGCTTGCTCACGTCACATCTACATTGTCAAGCTCAGTTTAAGGCTGCGCAGTACGCTCAGCCATCACCGGAAAAGTGCTTCTAATTGACTTCACTGGTCTCCGTCGAAGTCTATGGCGTCGCTGTGTCCATTTCGTTCACTGTCTATGAAACCAGAGAACATAACAGGTTTAGTAAAAGATCGTGGTGTGAAATCTGTGCATTTGTTATTTTACTTCACTTCCGGTTACGCACGTGACGCAGAATGTCATGTAGTTTTGTTTGTTCCATTTGTTTTGTTTGTTCTCTAAAGTTAAAATTAAAAGAAAATGCTGTTTGCTTTTATTGCCGCCACTGTAAACCATCATTTATCCATTCATCAGTCAAGGATAAAAAAAATCAGATGTTAAGCTTGTTATGTGACACTTGTGGACAAAGGAACACATTATATTATCATTCATGTCTTTTCTTTGTGGGGCTGCAGCCTGTTTACTGTTGCACACTGACAGGTGCTGTTATTTTATTAAGGATTGTAAAATGTTGACAGCAATGCCATTTTAAAAGTATGTTTTTTTTTTCCACTCAAAAAGTATTTAAAAGTTGCCATCTCATAATATATGCATTACATAGAATGTGTTCTCAAATGTCAGGTCATTTAAAACTAACTATGCAAGGTAGGGAACTTTAAAATAAACTATCAAATGGGAATACTAGCCTGTTGTAAGAGATCATCATTAATGTCAGCAAATGACCCTGAGTGTTCTCGCAAAGGGCCTAATGGAGCAAAGTGCCAGTGCTTGATGATGATGATGATGATAACTTCAGAATTGAGCTAAAACTGATATTAAAAATTAACTGACTTACACATCTTTCACATTAGCTTCAGTCTCAGAACATTACCATAGTGATTTAAAGTGTGATGGCGTAGTGCAGCTTACAGTTCCTGACCCTTTGTACACTGGAGTGTCAAGCCATCAGCTCACATGAGCCTGCCTGATCTCAAGTTCATTTCAGGGAAATTAGCGGCAGTTTTAATAGAGCCTGTTGCCTGTGAGGTCAGTTAACTGTCTTACCATGCAGATGTGACAAATGTGCTGTCATTGCTTGCAAGCTGCAGCGTAATCAGCAAGTATTACACCCAAAGAAACCTACAGCTTAAACAGTTGCTAAAACTAAATGCAAAGAAAAATGCACCATACAGAATACAGTCACTTAAATATATTGTGAGCCAGTATTAATGTTAAATTGCAGAATCTTCTATGTAAACACACATGGACTTGTTGCCAAGACACTCATGCAGACATGTAATATTTAAGCCCCCACTGGCTGTTGACTTAATTAGTTATATTCAAAGATTTATAGAAAAGGCACGGCGGCTTGAAGAGGAAGCTCCCACCCCTTCTTTGATTGACAGGCACAGTTCCAGGTAGTCCAGATAAAAACCCCAAGCATCATTTACCATCTGTCAGCACATATTTTAGAATATTACAAACGACTGTGTAACCTCACATAACATTGAATATTTGTCACATAGCGTTACATCCCATAAATGGTATATATTAAAAGGTCTGTTATTGCAGTTAAATTAGACATGCTCCCATTTGCATCCGTGTACACTGGCGTGAGGAAGCTTACTTATTGTATCAGTCTAGTAAGAAGAGTGCTAGTATGCCATGCTTTTTACAAGTTATTCTCAATTATCAAATGCTTCTCTGTTTTTATAAAACAGCTCCTTTCATTACCTTGACTATTCTGCACTGAGCATCAAGGTTTATTTGGCAGTCTAAAACTCAGTTGAAATACAGTCCAACAGTGTGCCTTCTTTAACCTCTGTTCTTGAAAATCACATTACTTGAAAATGTACTGAAGGCAAAAGAAACTCCACCAATTAGTTTCTTTATAGTGTCAGTGATCTTTATCATTAAGGAGATTTGATCAACATTCATTTAGCTGGTCTTTTGCTTAAAATAATAAAATTAAAATAAATGAGAGCAGCTTATTCTACCGCCAGTGGTTTCAGTAAAGACAGAGAGAGAGAAAGCACCTGGATAGTCAGCTAGTTGTATTCAGCTAGTGTGAATACATCTTTAAATTGAAAGGGATTTCAGGTGACAATTGCCTCGTAATGTTGGAAATGTGGGCTTTATTCTACGCAGTCTTAAAAAAATACATTTTATATAAAGTTTGGCGTGATGGCCGCTAGACCAATGGTAAGTGGATTGCACTAAGGGTTAATGTTTAACCATGAATGGGAAACAACCAGCTGCTATGGGTTAAGCGCAAGAGCATGTCCACTAAACGTTTCTATTCCAGAGGCAAGACCACATGTAATGGAGAGGTGAAAAATACGGCCAAAACAGCGGAGCCAAAGGCCAGCCCAGTTCCCTCTCTGCAGCCACAATATTTGTATTGTTATCTGTAGTGTAGCAGACCAGTTCTCCTTCTCCCATGTCCCAGTTAGACAACAATGGGTGTAGGCTTTCAGCCAAGTGAGCTGCTGTGCAGATGTCCTGCATGCAGAAAGTTTCCAAACATCGGGACTTCAGGGACCAATTTCTTATTTTAAAGTGGACAGACTCATGTTGCGAGTCATGTTAACACTGTACCACATATCTGTTGTAGCAGCAGAAAGTAGATGTCTCCTTTGTAGCTCTCTTTTCTCCATCCTCTCTGGACTCTGTACATGCTTTGGAGTTGTCAAATCTGTTCTTAGTGGCTTCTTCACTTTTTTACTGACTGAATGATCACACTTTAACTATCCTCTCACTGCATTTGTCACTGTCTCTACTTGTCACCTTCATGTTTGTATTTTATGGAGAAGGCAAATGCAGAGCCATCTGTCCTGATCCAGATGTTGACCAAGGCATAATTGCAATGGATTGTATTCCAAGTTAGAAATCCAGACCGGGAACTGCTCAAGTCACTAAAATGTCTTTACCACGAACAACGGTGTATTCTTGATTAATAGTATAATAATCTTGTGCATAATACTTTATATACAATATGTAATCCTCTGGCTAGCTGTAACTATGATTTACTGTACAAACAGTAGTAGTGATGGACAAATGGTTATGAATACATAAGAATGATATAAAATACAATTAATCAATCTGCAAATGGCCAACACCCATCGGCCCATAAAAACACACCACTTATGGGCATTGACCACGTGTTGGATTTTCAGGTGATCCCCAATATCTGTATTTTAAAAAAAAAATGTTTAAACCAAGTTTTAATATCTATATCTTAATTAATCATATGAAATATTTGAATTTAGGATTTGTCTGTGTATGTTAGTGATTGCATGATGTTGTTTACATTGTATCATGGCTTTTCGATGATTGCTAAAGGGTGACCTTACAGATGTTTTTCAGTGTCGTTTTATATTATTCTGTCAATTGTTTGGAGCATGTGATGCAAGACAAATTTCCGGACAATCAAGTTTTGTCATATCTTATCTCTTCTCTTAATTCCAACATTTTCAGCAGTATCAGCATTTCAGCTGACACATGCTTAAACACCACATTCTCACTGCTATTGCGTCACAAAGTGGCGCTTGGTCAGGTGCCTTTAATGTTTGTTATTGATGCAAAAAGTCTCCTTTAGCATCATATTTAGATGCACTTGGTCGGGACTCTTGGCGCCACTATTTGACGCTCTTGGGACTTGCGTCTGGCCCTTTCATATTTAGACGCGCTTGGTCGTGTCTCTTGGCATGACTTTATGACGCTCTGGGTCGGGACGTACTATAACTGACATGCGGCACAAGAACGGGACAGTTAGGTTTAGGAAAAGATCGTGGTTGGGTTACAAAATGTACGTTTCAGTGACACACGGGACAAGAACAGGACAGAAACCCAGGTCTCTTGGGCGAAAGTCCTGTGTTGTTTGACCCATCCATCACCCCATCCAACCTCTGTACGTAACTTTTTGGTCTTTCATACTATTCGCTACTGTTATCGCTCTTAATACTGCATCATCTTACAGCCCTGCGGTGAAGCTGCTGCTCTGCCCACTGCATTCCATACAGACGCTAAAGGGTGATTTTTGCGCCGGTATCCAACACTGACCGATCGTCAGAATTTTACGAGTTGGGACTGAGAACGGGTTGGCTGAAAAAGGAACACATGTTAATGCACACCATTTAACCCATACTGACTAGGCAAATTTATAAAATAAGCATTTAAATGACAGCATAGAGACTATAAAAAGTTGAAAGTGTAGATTGATAACATACACAGTCAGACGTGATGCTTATGATCATCATTCTGATGCACAGCAGGCAAAATAACTGATGGTCTCCTTTGAACTCTATATGTAATGATTCACTTTGTGAGAGCTAATGTGGCTCAGGCAACTTTGACAGTTGGGCTGATAGCTCAGAGAGGTTCTAAGTTACAAGCCTTGTCTCTTGAACAAAATGGCATTTTGTACAAGATATGGAAAACTCACATTGGCTGTGTACAAGGACCCAACTGGCTTGAGCCACTTACTGTAAATGTGAAATAAATCTTCTTGATTTGGGTATTTTGTCACATCACAAAAGGATTTTGCTGTAAAAAATGAAAAGGGATTTATTTTTCCGGCAGCTCTTCTGGGATATACATAAACAAAGTTTTGCTTCAGCATGCAAATAAAAGCCTCTGTGTAAAGTCTGGAGCACAGGTCATCTGAGAGTAGGAGATGTCTCACAGGTCACAAGGTTAACTGACACTAACAAGATATTTATTTTGAAGTTCTTCAGTGTGATGTTTGTTTTTCTGTGTATGACAAGACACTGACATACTGTCATCTTTCATATCCTGTCAACATGAGACAGAGTTTGCAAGACATGATGTCATTGTGGAGGTGTTTGTGTGTCTGTCTCATATTGATCTTTTTGAGAACACAACAAACTAAGCTTATATACAAGAACATAGAACGCATGCCCCTATAATAGAGAACCTTATTAGATTTTTTTGCGTTTCCACATTATATTTTCACATATTATATTTTCACAGTAAAGGATATGTAGGACAACTGTTGATCCAACTCAAGATGAGTACATGATATTTTACATCCCAGGTACCTTCTATGCAATGGTTGAGGTCTAATTTGATTTTTGCAGCGTCTTACCAAATAGATTTGCATATTAATGAGAAAAGCCATTCAGCAGCTCAAGTGACTCTTAGTTTTTCTACATTGCATGCAAAATTAGATCACAGACTTGTAAATGCTCTTACATTTTTCTTATGGACTGATCAGATGGTCTGACTGCTTCTGGACGTATTAATTAAAATTTAAACTTTTCTCAAAGCTTTTACTTACTGACAAAATACACACATTTTCCATGACATTTGCATTTGTCTCTGTCCATTCTAAGCACGGTCTCCCCAGAATTCATCATTAACAATATTTTTCAAATAAGTGTATTACCAACATATTTTGTTTTGAGTGCTAAAGTCACATTATAATGTGCAATTCACAAACTATTGGAAATAGAATAATGACACTATACAGAGGAGCATAGCATTTCTTTTTTATCATTTTCATTTAATTTTACATGTATTTCTATGCAATTTTAACACATCAATAATCTGAATTCTACTCAGTTGTGAGTTGACACTGGATATGTTCAAATTCTCAAAAGAAATTTGCTAAAGCAAGAACATTTTCTGTATTTTATTTTGACTTGCTTTGAGGCACATTATAATATTTATCTGAAATGTCCTGCAACATGCCAGTGTAACAGTCTGCCCAAGGTTGTTGCTCTTTAATTTGGCACAGAGTGTCTAATCAGATCATTGTGTGAGAAGATGGCTGTCGCTGATGTCAAGGAAAGGACAGCTGGCAGAGACACGGTGGTTGATAGACAATGGAGGGAAGTGAATAAATATCAGAGGCTTTTGAGAAAAATATGGAAATATATCCACTGCTAACAATCACACAGTACAGCGAGATTTATAGAACTGAACTGACAGAACTATTTAAATGAATGTATTGCTGTTATTCTTTGAGTAATTTGTGGGCTCACCATAATTGCCATTGGTGCTTGTTAGCAAATATGTGCAAGAGATACATTTTTGTTGAATGGAAAAAACACATTATGTCTTTGATAGTTCCCGATGATCATTATTAGCGGTATAAGGACATATTATCTGCATCGTACTTTGTAAACATTATAATTTCATTAATAATAGCCCCCTTCACTTCTGGTATTTATGTCACTTGCTTTCAAAATGCATTTTTTAATGCATCTGAAACCAGCAATGACACATTTCTAAACTGATATTTTGTCTGTTCTTTGTACGAAGGAAAAGGATGGTCTGTTCAAACATTTCACAGTCTGAACTTGGGGCTGCCTCTCATCCAAAGTCCTGCAGTTCTGTCACATCAGTAGACCGTACTACTATCATCTGAATCATTAAGCCAAATTAATGATGCATAATATTCAGTGTGCTTCTCTGTCCAAGGTTCTTTCTTGTGGAGGTTAAACTCTTTGAATAGTGAGTGTGTGTGCATGATTTTTAAAAAGAAAAAGTGGTTAAATCATAGATGAGGTTTATTAGATATTAACCCTAGGAAAGGGCTGATCTTAATGATATATATCAAAGCAGTTCCAAGGATTTAAAAAAAAAAAATCTTTTTTGCTTGCTTTGGCCAAGGAATTTCTAATAAGGGAAGAAGTTCCACTCTCTCAATACTTCTGGCTCCAATGGGACTCTATGGAGCTATACCCCTCAGAATCCACTTTTCTCAGGGTATCATTTTTTGTTTGGTAATTTGAATGTTGCATTTGAAAGGGGAGGCTAAGAAAATACACACTGCTGGGTGTTACATTTTTTTTTTAAAGTGGCTTTTTTGGTTCTAAAATGCCTTTTAAAATGTCAATGACGTCATACACATATACGGACAGAGATACTGCTTTACGGCAAGCTCTGAGTCACTTCCTTTTTTCTCTCGAGGCATCGACAGCACAGCTGACAGGTTAGACTCTCCCTGTCAATACACGTGCTAGAAAGAGGTTTGCTAATGTTTTAAAGACCATGCCGAAATATTCACTATGACATTCTGGTTCTGCTTTGGATGCCATCAACTGGGATCTCTGGTCGTAATCAGTCCTTCACTTACCAATCAGCATTCATTAGCAGAATGCTAGCGTGTTATGGGCAACAGTGACTCAACCTGTAAGAAATCGAAAGGACATAAGTACTCGTTCATTCAACTTTCAACCTATAATCCATGTTGAACTTGCAAAAACTACAATCAAATCTGAGATTTCTCAACGACAATCAGGCGAAAGAGACAAATTTAGCCGTCTAGCTCCATAGAGTCCCATTCATTTTGCACTCGCCAAGATCACCCCCAGTGGAACTCTAGTAGAACTGCAACCAAATTCGGTACAAAGGGGCTGAATAGGGAGTGAAAAGGCTTTCCGTAGACGGGCTTTGCTTTGCCTTAGACTCAGGACTGTTTTTCAATCAGTAACATTGTGTATTTATGGTTATCTATTCATCACTACCTGGTTATGATTTTACATTGACATGTATACTCAAGTGACCTCATTAGCGTTGCCGATCCACTAGTTATCAAAGAGGTTGCCTTGTAAGAGATGTAGGACCTAGCACTCCGCCTTTGTATGATCAGCACAGTTAACTTTGGAAATGCCCCTGAGATTCATGTCTCAGTTTGCTTTGTGAGTCAAGGTCATGCCAATGATAGATTGTACGGTGATTTTGTGCCTGAATTTAGCCCCTTTATCTCTTCAAATCACTGCCTTAAGGCTCCAAATTGAGAAAACAGCCAGGGTCTCATTTCCAAAACCATCTGAGCATAATAAGTATGAGCTGTCCAATGGCATTTATGTGTCGATCTGCAGGAGTGCAGAGATGGAGTGCCGGCGCTGCCAAGGACCCATTATTTCAGACCCCCACAGTTTCAGGGAATTGCAAAGGTGCCTCTCCACGTATCTCAGCACATTTTCATTTGCTGGATTATCATAAAATGTGTGTTTCTACCCGTTTGTACTCACATGCTATTTTCACTGGACTCTATGTATGTAAACTAGAGGATGGATACCCGAACCGAGCACATCGGGACCCGACGGGCCGGGCTGGGTTTGGACAGATATTTGGAAATGATGTTCGGGTTCAGGTCGGGTTCGGTCACATCAGTGCGATAAGGCATTGAACATTTTAAATTTAAAAAAGCTTATTGTGTAGGTGCGCGCCTGTGTTAACGTGCGCTTGTTGCCCCGTGTGCGCTGATGTGCTCATCTGTTGACATTTCCGAATGCCTTCCTACAGTAGCTTAATAAAAGCGTGCTTTCCACACAAACAAACGTACATGTGTCATTAGTAGCCTATGAGAAAAAAAACGCGATTTTAACTGCGTTGGGCTCGGACATAAATATCTTAATGCCTGTCGGACGCGGGCCGGGCTCGGACAGAAAAATGCGGCCCGATCCGCACTCTAATGTAAACATGACCAATGATATGTTCTGTTATACAGTATAGTTCAGTTCCAATGTTGAAATTTGTTTTATCAGTTCTAGTGTTGAATTCGCTATTTCTAAGAACACATTTATCACTAGATGCAAGTGCTGTGATACAGTACTTCCAAAATCAAGTATACTGTATGTTGTGTGGTACAACATATCATTCTCAATCTGGAGCTCCTCATTAGGACAACAAAAACTCTGATGTGTATAATAACAGTAATATCATAACAGTGACTTATGATTGAAAAAATATGATAATTTGCTGGTGGAATTCCCCTGTATGTCCTCAGTGGTCCTCTAAGGTATCCTGTTTGCGGCCTTGGGAAAATATTGTATTTACAGATCTACTGGAAGTTTATTTTTTTTTACATAAATGTGCTCACTCTTCCTGATATTCCAGCCTCGTTGCACAGGTCTCTACTACTTTGTGATTGTCCTAGCTTTGTAACTGCTGAATGAAGAGTCAGGAGGCTGATCAAATGGTTCATAGCACCTAATCATATGACACAACAGATACATAACGACACAATATTACATCCATTCTGATGAAAAATCTACGTTGATGTATCTGCTCTTATTTTAAAAATCTCATCTATTTTTGGTAAGTCAAGTCCTTTTCTATCATATTCTACTCCTTGTAAGGGTTGTGGAATATGTTTTCCATTATCCATGGATAGAGTGTGGTGCTGTTACAATACTAACAACCCTAGATATAATCTTTGATGTATTTCTTATCCTTAGACAAGTCATAATGCTTTTTTGAACATCAGTTCAGCTTTAGATTTTCCTCAGCTTTCATTATGAGGCAAAATGCTACAATATGTGGGTTACAAAGACACACTGTTATAAAACAAAATGTCTCACATCATGAAAAATGGGATTGTTAATGAGCACAATGTAGGCTGCAGCTCTCTGACACAAAGAAAAAAAGTTATGATCTGTTCTCTTTGGCTGCTGCAGAGCCTTTGACCCATGTTTTGTTTACCCCATCGCAGTACATGATTCCTACCTCGCTTTGTCTTACACTACACTAGTACTTCATGTTACTAATGACAGGCCTGGCCTAAGAGAGGGTACTTAACCAACAACTGGCATTTGGCACTGTTTTATCATTAGACACGCATATCTCTAAAATGCAAGCTCCAAGGAGCAGAATAATTATACAAACCAATTCTTGCTGTTTTTAATTAGTCTGATCTAAGGTTGGGTTGAAGTGTCACCGTTGCAGGTTGGAAGATGCAACTTCCTGGTGGAGGTTGATGGAGAATCTCAGCATGCTACTAAGAAGCCAGTAAGTGCTTCTACAAGCCCATATGCTTCATGTAACCATGTCTTACTCATTATTGTCAAAACCACTTTGCAGGTGCACGTTTTGTATGGTCTCATGTGGGGTTTGATGCTGTAAACCTAGCATTCAGATAGAGTGGAAATACAATGTTTTGAGCAGCGAACAAATGGAATGAGATTATATGATCATAAAATGTAAGTTGATCTGTTTACAGTTACAGCGATAGGCAGAAATGTGTGTATAAGTTATGACATTAAGAAATATTTAAATAGAAATAAAAGAAATACAATCTTTTCGCGCTCTCTCCTTTATACAGAGGACCAAAGAAGACATAATAATTGTGTTCCTTTTTTTTATAATAATTATTTATTACTAATAGTTCATCAAGCCTTGTATTTATATGTTTGCAAAACTGAATAATTAACTTTTATGACTCAAAAATCTGCATACGTCTGCGTAGGGAGGAGGTCTGGTGGATGGATGGATCAAACTAACACAGGACTTTCTTCCAGGAGACTGCTGTTCCTGTCCCGCGTAAAACTAAACCAAAAAATTGACTTGTTTACGTGACGTAGTTAAAGGGGCGCTATGCAGTTTTGGCAATTTCTTCGCTGTTTTCTCGCTTTTTGCTGGCAGGTTTCTCTATAGAGCTCCCCCTACAGCTTTGGAATAGATATTTGGCAACACTGTTGTAAAAACTTGTTGGCGACTCTCCCCCCTCCCATCTTCTCCCCTGGTCATGTGCATTTGTTTTCAAAGAAGCCAGCGAATGGAAGGAGCCATGTCCACTGAGTTTTTCTCTAAATATTACCCTTCTCTTCCGGGTCCGTAACATTATTCTTTTTTCCTACAGGCCTTAGAACGCTGTCGGAACAGAAGCAACTTGCGTTTGCCAACATCAAGCTGACAAGCAACTCTGTGGCAGATAAAGTTTCTTATCAAAGATACATACAAGTGCAACAGCAAGCACGCCAGGTCAGCATCGGATTTGCAGGCTTCTGGTTGTCTCAGTTCTCACCATTCTGAAAAAGCAGGTCCGATGTTTACTCGTGTCTGACTCCTCGCTCGGTCAGTCTGCCGTTTCCTCTTTCTCTGTTCCTCCGACAACGCTTTCCTAGCTTTCTGCTTCTTTTTTGCCGGCTCAGTGCATGTGTGCAGTGCCGTGAAGCAGTTCGTTACATCGCGAGACCTGATATCACGCAATACTTCCTGACGCTGAGGTCGGTGGCCCGCCGGCCCAAAGTTGCATGGGTGGTTTTTCTGTTCACAGGCGCTAGGGGGAAGCAAGACGGCCACCATTCAACCTGAAAAAAAGTCATTGCGAGAATGTGCCGTGCTATTGCTACGCCACGCGTGTAAAAAGTAACACTAAAAAACTACAAAAACACGACGGTGACCAACGTCACACGCTTAGGAAAACAATAAACGGTTGGGTTTAAAAAAAAAAATGGTTGATAAACGCAACACACAGGATGCGATCCCAGCTCTCCTGGGTGAAAGTCCTGTGTTTTACCCATCTGCCACCCCAACCAACCTCACTCCTTTCATACTACTCGCTATGGCGATAATTCACATGTAATGTAGGTCAATGGAGGCCAAACGGCGTCGATAAACATGCTAAAAAACGATTATGCGTCTTGATAACATGCCAAAATGGCATACGAATTGGCGTGTCATACATACGCCACTTATTGAGATCAGTCTGCAATTGACAACGTTAACCACGTGTTAAAAACTGTGACTGTTTCACAATGTCCTTTTTTTTTTGCACTATTAATGTAATATTGAGCACTGTATTGTTCAATTCTTTCAGCATTGATATTCTGTCAGAAGTCAAGGATATCAGATATTTAGAATTTAGAATTTAGAATTAGAAGACACTTTCTTCCTTTATATAATATGAATTGTAGCTTTTCACTGTCATTTTCTATTCATTCATGTGAGACATCTGAATGGCAACCTTGGAACACTTTGTCCTGCCCACCTTTGTTTGATTATAAATGCAAAGCCTAAGTTGCTGAGCTGGTGTTATGATAATGCATGGCACCCCACTGTGATATACAAAATTGGTTTTGACAACAGGCTAGCTTTTAGATTCACACTGCCCTGAGACCATAGATTTAACTTATAACACACATCACACAGACTCCTCTCCCCTGGTAAGAGTGGAAGAGGGTGGTGTGATGGGGGGGGAGGGTGGAGGAGTGGGCTAACTATTCCTGAAAGATGTGAGCAGCCAAGAAATTCATGAAACACTATCGTTTTTTTCCTGACACATACACTCGCTCGCTTCTCCCTACAGATCGCCCCTCTAGTTGAGGGAAATGTGCCCTTGACAGTCCAAACGGCTGTGATTTTGTCACTCAGTGGGCGAAATACATTGTGGTGCTGCAGACCTCTTGGATGCTAATAATTAGAGGGGGCAGTCAACCCTCCTGATAACTCCAGACTCTAGTGAGAGTTACTAGCTCTTTAACAATTTTAACAAAGAACCAAAGCCTTTCAGGTTAAAATTTGTGACAGTACATATAACTCTTCTATCTGTTATTGGCCAAATAGAGTGTTACACAGAATTTTAACTAGCTCATTACTTTTGCAGGTACAGTGAGTTGCTTCTTGTTAGCTACAAACACCTGCATACTAAAGAAAATAAAAGCAACAGCTCTCAAGTGCATACCCAAATGAGGTTGCTGACATCGGTCGAAAGGGATGTCTACTCCACTGAGCGGCAGAGGTGAATCAACAGATTTGGCTTCCAATCGAAGACTGAAAAAAGACAGACGTATACGGACATGCAAACCTGTGAGAGGACATCAGTAATGGGCTCACATTTTCCTAATCTTCTTTGATGGATTCAGGCCATGATTTTCATTTAGTCCAAAAGAGATAACCAAACTGTCAGCTGTGCTGCTGCTTTGCTTTAATCTCCGCCTGCAGCCAATAATCACCCTGCAACCTGCAACCCTTTGTCAATTGTTAATCTTGTATTGAAGACGTTGAGATGCCAGTATGGTATTTTGCATCCTAGGATAATCCAGGGGGCCACTGAGGAGAAGCAAATTGGATTCATTATTAAATTTGGCATTATTAAAAAGACAAATGAATTGAGTTCTCCAAAGAATCGCTGGAATCAATTTAAAAATAATCAGTAACATGCAGATGCATATCACGTCTCCTGCAGACTGACAGGAAAATTAGCAATCTACTGTATGCACTTCAAATACTAAGACAGTCTTCACTCATTACTGTTTACTGAGGCAGTTTATAGTACCTTATCTTAAAGAGATACTTCACCGATTAGCATTAAGCTTTGTATCAGTAGAAACCCGGTAGTATTTTCGATTGACCGTGCTTCCCTCCCTCATGTCCCCCTGAGACGAGAGATCTCTGTATTGTGTGTCTGGAAAAAAGCCTCTGATGACGCAAAAATCGTCATTTAGCCTCATCAGAGGCATTTTTTCCCAGAGTCTGTGGATTACAGCCAGCTAGTTCTGCATGTATTCAACCCGCCCATAGGGGGTTGGACTGTCGTCTTTACCCGAAGATATCTGAAGCAGGCCGAGTGTCAGCCATCTTGAAGCTTTGCTAAACTGGCTCTGTCTTTTCAGCAGCACACTTTTACAACAATTATGTGCATTCAAACTACCCCACATGTGTACCACCGGGATACATAGGTACAGATCGGAGAATATGCAGGAAACTTTATTACATACAGAATACTCAACACACTACGCGAGCTTCGCCTGCTACGGAGACCTGCACCTCAGCCTGCGGTGTCGCTCAATGCCGCTAGCCGGTAAGGGGACATCCTCAGCGGTGAAACGCAGAATGAGGGCAGAAGTATGAGCTAGCTAGGTGGAAAGCTAACGCTAGCCGACCACCTGTCCCATCCATCCTGCTTGCAAGTGTCCGCTCATTAGACAACAAACTGGACTACATCCAACTTCAACGAAACTCCCAACGCGAGTTCAGAGACTGCTATGTTTTTGTTGTTGTGGAAACATGGCTGAACAACAGTGTACCGGACTATCCATCGACCAGGCCTGCTGCTCTGTCGCAGGGTAAGACTTGTGGATGTGGGCTGTGTTAACACGGACTGGTGCAGAAATGGGGTGCTTGTATCCAACTAACTGCTAACTGCTGGTGGAGTTTGTGACTGTTAAATGCTGACCATTCTACATTCCACGCAAATTTACGGCTGTGTTTATACTCGTGTTTACAGCCCACCAAGCGCTAATGCTAGTATGCGTTAGCTGAACTTTACT
Source organism: Sander lucioperca (assembly GCF_008315115.2). Classification (NCBI taxonomy): domain Eukaryota; kingdom Metazoa; phylum Chordata; class Actinopteri; order Perciformes; family Percidae; genus Sander; species Sander lucioperca. Next base: position 31,639,546 of record NC_050173.1, read on the forward strand.
GAGCCTATAATGTGTGTGCACTAAATGTAGTTTTGTATGTCGTTTTTAGATAATGTCGTTTTTATATATTTTAAATGTGTAACACCAATTTGAGCCACAGTGAAACGTTTCGTGTATATGGTTGAAATGACAAAACACACTTGAATGCCTCACTGTCTATCGTCTGTAAACAGTAGGCGTGGCTTGGGAGTGGACACAGCGAAGCAAGTGCATTCTGGGATTTGGTGTCTTTCATCCGCATGAGCCAAAAACACATTTTCTGGCTTTTCTCGGCCTAGAAGGCACCAATTTAAAAAAAAAAAAAATCACATTTCTACTACATAGGTGACCCAATTTAAAGATATATTCATCTTTCCAACGGTGAAATATCCTTTTAAAGGCATTTTGCACATGGTGTCCTAATTATGGCAATACGTGTGTGTCCTTTCAATGCAAGTGTATTAAAATGCCAGCATATACTGTATGTTCCTAATGAGATTTGTTAAAATGAAGGATCCTCTAGTTTATATTATCTGGTTTAAAACAGAAAACGGACACATCTTTGGCCTTACTACATTTTTTACATATTTCATTTTGCTCTGCATGACAATAATTATGTGCAATGTGTTGTACATGATTCTGTGTTCATGTGGTAAATGACAAAAAATACTAATGATTATAATAATAATATTTCCTAATAATAATATTTTCCTAAATTGAAACTTCTTTCCACAAAACATGTTGTGCAGCTGAAACACCAAATAGGACTTGACATTCACGTATAAAAATCTCCAGACATTCCACAAGTTTGAAAGTGCAGCCTGTGTGCTTCAGTTAATCGAATAACAGTCTGTCGTTAGAATTAATCAAACAGAGATTGATTAGAGGGTCACTCCTGGCAATTTCACAGGTGAATATATTAGCAGAGGCCTTCACATTTAAATGAAAAATCTTAAATAACGTCCCATTTGCTATTTGCCTTCACTGTGGAGCATACAATACAGGATATGCCGAGGCATGCTCAAACAGAAGAATGGCAAAGGAGCCTGATTAAAGTTTATCTTTCAGGGCAATAAGTCTACTGGCATTCATTATTGCTTGTCAGATTGTAAATGGTTTCGGGACACAATATTATGCAAGCTCACACACATATGTTAAAGGGAATGATTTTGTCACGCTGTCCAACCACGCTGAAACCTGTTTGTCTCTGGGAATGTCAATGATCCGTCTGACTGAGAACAATTAACAAGGATGGATGGATGGATGGATGGATGTTACTTAAATTAAAAGTCGGGGATTTTTTTACACGGTAGATATAGACATGTGAGGTAGACATATGCAAATAGTGCACAACGAAATGCAAATTATACTATAAGGTTATACTGCAGTTATGGATCAGATAATTTAATTGTGGTAAGCGACAAAACATTTTACATGGACGCTGTCTGCACAACATATCTTTTTGTGTTTTATTCATGATAGGAAATTAAATAATCTCTCATTAAAGTGGGAAAGCTTTAAGGAATTAAGAAGTCATTCCCAATGACCCTAAAACAATTATATACCAGAAATGTATACCAAAAGACAGGCAACTTTTTATGATGGGATTATCTTTGTATAGTCTGACACTGTTAGAAAGTGCAAAGGGGACTTTCCACATAGATCTAAACCAGTGAGTGAAAGTCACACCTGTACAGTATAATACTCGACTACAAATGTGGTGTCTTTGTACAAAATATGTTAGTAATTTAAAGATGATGTTGTCTTTCAGTAATGTGTTAGTTTGTTCATGTACATTTGATACCTTACATTCATTTTTATTTGACAGGGAAGATTACCAATTGTTTTCTGACAAAAATTTAGATTTACTCATGCTTCTTTACCTCCTCTTTCTGACAAATGCCCCTCTCCTGCTTGGTATTATTCAAATAAAATATACATTATACATTAACATCTCAGGTACATTGCATTTCTCATATTCTCTTTTGTTTAGTGTCATATACAGCACTAACAACAACAACATATTGTGGCAGTGATAGCAAGCTGCATCACTACTTACGTTGACAACAAATAAAAATCAAAAGGATTCTACAGCATCTAGAGGACTTAGTTGTGGCCAAATTGTCACAGGGATAGTCAGCGGTGGTGTTTATAATGTGAATAAAGATGTTAACTGTTCGTCTGTAGTAGAGCTTCCCACGTACACGATATGAACATGCGCGATGAACACATTGCAAAAGACTGCCTGAAACGCAATGAATAAGGACAATTATTTCATATAGATATGGGTACTGCAACCCGGTATTAAATGGCCCCGGGGCTAAAACTGTGGTATTTATCATGATGCTGCAGCCTCTCCCCTGCTCTGTCGGTGCTGAGCTTCACACACGCACACGCGCGCGCGCACACACACACACACACACACAAAGGGAGTCAGCTGACAGCAGATCAGAGAGGCCGCAGTGGACAAGTAACTAACTCGTTACTGCAGCAAGTAAGTGCAATAAAACCGTAAGTAAAATGCCAATACTTTATCACCTGTTTACCAAGCATAAACATGTAGAAGGAGTTCATTTGAATCTGCTCTGCCGCAGTCTCTCATCCACTGCCGTTATGTTTTACATGAGCACAGTGCGCTAGCTTGGCTAACAGCAAGTTGTGACAAGCTAAAACAAAAGCTGTCTGTATAAAGTCTAACTGTCTATTTGAGTTTGCCACGTGAAATTCTTGTCAACTTAGCTGCTGGCTGTGACGAACCAGCCCCCTTTCCTCTTGCAGCAGTAAATCCACATGGCTTTTTTTATTATTATGCATGTCAATGACGTCATCAGACCTCAGCAGAGGGAGGAGGACAGAGGGCAGGATGACTGGCGGATACTGACTGATCTCTGTGACAAATGCATCTCTTTAATCTTCATTCTTTCTAAACTCCACTCAGTATGAGTTTATTAGTGACATTATCTTTCACCGGCCCGCTTCTTCATGCCCACTGAGCAATTATGCGGATTTTATCCGCGAGGCAATCTTGCAAGAAAACACATTGATAATCTATTATCAACTACTTTGTATAAAAAAGACCTCTTATGACATATTATACAGTACATAAATGATCTGATTCTAATAAATGATCAAATATGCATCCCCTGCATGCCAACCCTTGTCCTGCCCCTCTCCCTGCTGTTCTCCTGGAGTTTTGGTTCATCAGATTTTTACATGATGAAATATCAATACCTGCCCATCCACTTTATTTATTTAAATATAGCCTCTCACTGCTGTTTGTGAATGTTTGTTTCTAAATCACATAGGCCTACTTGTCTCTGATGAGATAACAACAGAGAAGCAAGCAGACGCACACACGCACACACACACACACACACACACACGGGCACACTCACACATGCATGCACACGGTGGTGTGCCGTTCATCTGCATGTAGCCTTCTCTGTCCGTGTAAAATGGTTGAGATGAGTAGCAGCGGCAACAACAACACCAACACCATGTATTTGTGAGAAAAGCCTGTGTAGCGCCAATACATTTTTTTAAGTGCAATGACCAAAGGTGGAAACACCAACACTAACGTCATCACACTCATTCCGACCAATGGTGAAACTTCATCACTCAGTGACAAAGGGACATCATGTTGAGGCCCCATGGCTAGTCCCTGCATTCCAGCCAAAAATGTGTTTACAATCTGTGTGCTAACATCATTGCTTGGACAGCCAACGTACAGTAAATACATACTCTAAAAGAATCACACAGTTGGAACACACAAATCTCTCCTTGTCACTGGCAGTGTGCACAATGACCACGGCGTATTAAATTTGAAATAACACATTTTTCTTGCAATGTGAAATTGCATTGCTTTGCCTCGTTCTGGAGAGAACACAGTGACAGAAATTCTAAAATCTAGCCTGCCCTGAACTGACTGTTTTTGATTAGCTGTGTCGTCTGAGAAAAGAGCGTTCCAGTACGGCTGCTCAATAAAATCTCATTGTCCCAAATGTTGAAGTTTACCTAGCACTCAGGCAGTCACTTTTTCCCATAGATTTCTGTAATGTAATACTTGTGGCAGCACACACATCATATTTGGCCTGGGGAAGTGACTCATGCATGTCTTTCAAAGAGAGTTGTGCTTTGAACTTGTTTATTATGTTGCCTTGTTTGCTCCTACCTTACAAGCTTGGGACCAGCCTGCGATTAGTCTTGCAGACGCAGGGGTTTGAGATCAGGCTGAAGACCCTGGAGCGAGTCAATAAAACATACAAACAACAGGTCTGTGCTCTGATTATCGCTCCCCTGGTTTAAGGGGCATACAGGACAACATACTCAACAAATGCTTTGGTAAACATTCACAGCCAATAGGTGAGAACTGTGGGAACAACATGTTATAAAGAGCTAGGCTACACCTACACATTTTGTATTTTCTACTAAGTAATTTAGTTGTTGGACTGAATGTATATTACAAGGATTTGGACAACACATCCTCATACCTAAATGACATAGGCCGATTTCCAAAGACCTCCAAAACAACAGGCACAGTTTTTGCCACAGTCGTTATGAGCTGCTTGCATAATTGACCAATATGGTCATTTTCTGGGTGAAAACGGGCTGCCAAAAACTAAATCTTCTAAAATGAATTAAAAAGTTAAATCAACACAGCTGCATCACTTCCTGATTTCCCAAACTACAGAGCAGCCGAGGCCCAAATCACAGAACGCGTGTGTGTTAATCGCGCCTCGAAAGAGAAAAAAAAAGGCATTAAAAGGATTTTTTTACTAGTTATTATCGCATTCAATTCTCCAGCCCTAAAAAATTTTACATCTGTACAGCACACACTTTCAAAAAACAATAGCAATGTGTGTCTAATGGTCTTTGTGTCTTTGGAACACATTGAACTCACTCAGCGTTCTTTGCTAACATACAGTTAGGTTGGAAGGTGAGGCAAAAGTGTTGTCCACTCAGACTTGCACAATGTATGTTCAAAATGTATGGATTGTAATGCTGTACAGTATGCTTAAATGTCTTTTAAATTCAAATATGTCATAACTTTACTGGGCTTTTGACATGGAGGCATGAGGGCAGACACACAGAATGTATTTTTTATCAAAGCTCTGGGTCAAAACACTGGAAACTTTCTACGCGGCAACCTTTGTCTGTAGCACACATTAGCCTGTAATTTGCTATTGGTGTAGAAATAACCTTTGAAACTAAAACTAACATCCTTGATGCTCAATGTACTCCGCCCTTGCTTGTACAGCTTGCAATGTTCAACAAAGATAGCCGGAGAGAGATTTGAATAGGATACACTGACTGTCTTCCTCGATATCTTGTAGGAACCCATGTACAGTGCTAGAATTTAAATCAGTTCATGAATATGGAACAGTCCAGTTGGAATTTCCGTACGGTAAAGCAGCTTGTCACTCAGAACGTCAGCGTCAACTTTTGCCCTTACAAGCCTGAAATACAAAATCCAGAGACTATGATAAATCTGGCAGGCCCGGCGCACCGACAGCTATGTGGGGCTCCAGAAGAATGACCTGCTAACTGGGTACTGCATGTATAGGGGGTTCTGATCCACTGCCCCTCAGACAGAAGACAGAGACACACGCAGACAAGGGAATTGGGAGGGTCTACATGCGAATACAACAAACCAAGCATGCGTTCAACTGCGTCCCTTGGGCTTGGAGGTTGTCAATGGGCTTGTTTTCCACCCTTCAGGAAAGGGGTTTACTTTTTAAGATTAGAGAGGAATAAAATGGTGCACATAGAAAAAGAATGTTGTATTTCTGATTTGAGTTTTAAAGGGGTGATAGAATGCAAAACCGATTTTACCTTGTCATAGTTGAATGACAGTTTAATCGGTAACTCTCAATCTCCTCATTTGGCTCTAGTCTCTATCTTTGTCACGCCCAAGCATTTACATAGGCTACACCACTGATCTGAGGTCAGCTTAGTCTTCTGAATAGGTCGCGCAGATCTCAGAAATTGTATACATTGTTCATCTGCTATTTTACCACTAAATTCACTTCTGAGACTTTTTTATGCGAGAAATCAACTATGTAGAGGTCAGATATGGGCCGTTTTACGAAAATTGATGTCTAATTGCAAATTTTGTCTGACTGTGTGTCGGAGTTCAGCGGCCGGTGCTGCCTGTGTTGCTGCCTCGCCGCCCGGCCTGCCTTCCTTCACAGACCCCGGCCTGCTGTGAGGTAGATGGAGCTCCGTCACGGCTGGCAGCCCACGGCCCTCCATACCCGCGCAAAGTCACCGTTCTTTGGGTTAATGGACTACCAAACGCCACTGCCCTGACAGAGCTCCAGGGCCTGCAGCTCCCCTCTTCCTGCTAAATGGCCGGTGTGTGTGAGTGAGAGCGCGGTCAACGAGCTTGTTACGCCAGCAATCTCTTACCACAGGTTCCAGTTAATCTTATAATGCGTGTAATTATAATGTGTTGAGTTATTTAAACAAACGATCGGGGAAATAAACGCCTCTTGTCCGTGAGTCTCATTGATAGAGCCTGCGGCTGGATGGAGCTCTATCAATGAGAGCTAGCTAGCCTCCTCTTAGAATTCCTCTGAAATTCATAAAAATGCATTAAATTGAAATCGGACACCATTGTTAGTTTTATAAGACCTTGGAGTAGATGTTATATAAGTGGCGTGACGAAATTCAAACTGTAAATATACTCTAATTACACCGAAAATGAAGCTAATGAGCCGCAATCTGTACACATAGGATTGAAGGGACGCAGCTAACGAAACCCCTAATGTTCACAAAAATTAATTAAATTGAAATCGGACACCATTGTTAGCTTTATAAGACCTTGGGGTAGATGTTGTATAAGTGGCGTGACGAAATTCAAACTATAAATATAGCTACTCTAGTTATGCCGGCAGCTGGCAGCCAGCCAGCTAGGCGGAGTATTCCAGTAGTCCAGTACCCAGGGAAACTGTGACTTTCACTGGGTATGGAGGTTGCCGCTTTCTCGTCAGACTGTGAGCTCCTAGCTGAAGTCCGACACGTCTTACCAAATTTGCAATTAGCCATCCATTTTCGTAAAAAGGCCCATATTTGAGCTGAAGTGAATTTAATAATGAAATAGCCCGACAAACAATGTATAACTTTGCAGTGTCTGAAATATGAGACCTGCTGTCTCGTCTCCAATGTGTTTCTATGGGGTTCGCTCAAACCAATCAGTGCGCAGCTCATCTAAATATTCATGAGCATACCATATTTGGAAGAAAAGCTCTTGTTCCAAATAGAGCCATATTCACAGGGTAGTTAAGGGCCTAATAAAATAGCATTCGGGCAATTTTCAGCCCAACCAATGTTACATACCCTATTAGGAGACCTTAAGGAACAGTGTAAAATACCCTATATAATCATTCTATCACCCCTTTAATGTGCCAACTGCAAATTTTCACAGTTTGATTCTAAAATTGCATTGAATAAAATTGCCATTGAAAGAACATCCTTGATCTTAACATTGAACCTTTACGAAGGAGAGATGGTACCTATCAAAACCCCAGTATGCCACAGTTTGACTGAGAACTTGAAGCAATGATCAGTTTCTTTTATATGGGGAAACCATCTAGGCTCTAAGCCATTTTTTCCCAATATTTGAGTCACCTGGTTTTCTTGTGTAATGCTTGTGGAACCTCAACCCTGTTATGCACAATCAAGTTACACACATCATTCTTTTCAGGACCTCCTGGGCTATCAGGATATGTATGCTGCAGGGATTTCACATATATATAAATTGTTTTATGGCTATAAATACAAAACAAAAAAACTAAATGGAAATTGAATCTCACAGAGAACAACAAGACTTTTGGCTTTTGAAAATTGTTCTCCCAAGTCTTGGCAATGAGGGGAAACAAAAAAAGCACTGTAACCAACACAATTTTTTTCACAGAAAAACACTTTTATCCAAAATGTCAGTTGTGCCATCTCCAATGCATTTCCTGTCCTGCTATTGGACATTAAGACGTTGAATCAAACACATGTACACATCCAGGGCTGCCTGAATGACCTCTCAAATCTTTACATTATTTATTACATTAACTTACGTTACGTTATATTATTATTTTGACTCGTTCGTTTCCCGTTGGATATACTGTATGTAGCAGCAAAGTAACACAGTCAGGAAAGTGGCAGAATCTGCAACACTGTGGATGAAAACACCAAAGAAGAAGAAGATAGTCAGGAAGACAGCCTCTGATTGCTCGACAACCTTTTTGGGAGTCAAAATGGCCAAAATAACCTTTCAGTTATGGATTTATCATTCTGGGCGTAGTCTCTGAAAAGACACCGCAGTTCCAGGCTGGATTACAAAGCTAGGATGACATAGAAGACCTCTTTGGAAAGGCGCAGATTTTAGCTATTATGCTAAACAATCAGAACAATGGGCCTCATTCACCAACCGTTCTTACGAAGAAATGTGTTCTTAAACCCCACTTACGCACTTTTTACGAAGATTCTGACATTCACTAATGTTTTCTTATCTTGGATTTGTTCTTAGCTAAGAACACAATCTACAAACACTCAAGAGCACTCTTACGCACATTTGAGTGAGGACAATTTGCTCCAAATAATTGGTTACTGCATTTTATTTAATTCTACAGTCGTTTACAATAATAGTATTGTACTGTAATGTATTTCTGATCATCTGTTGATAAAAAAATCATAGTATGCAAAGAAACACTAACACTGCAATTTACATCAGCAATTAAACTGATTAATTCCTGCGTTACTTGGTGATTGATCGCGCTATTTATAGGGCCAAAATGGAGTGGTTTTTACTTTGTTACATTTTGCAGCAATTATCTACTTTCTACTCCACTACATTTCTACAACGTTCCGTTACATTTTCTGATCAGTTTTTCCTCCTGCTAAAACGTCTTCCTGACCATCACACGTTTGTCTCACCAGTGAAGTTTGGTTGCCATATATATATATATGGGGCACCACCGATCCTTCATCGGCTTCCAAGCCGGCTCCGGTGCTCCAGAGCTCGGGCGCAGCGCCGCTGACCTTCGGTAATACAGCCTCCGGTTAAAGTGAAAATGAAAATGTTTGTTTTTTATTATTCCCTTTTTTAAATCATAGTTGCCTCTCCACAGCGTTGTTTACTCCTCCGCCAGGCAGCATAAGACTCGTTCATATCTTATTTATTTGGCTGGACCTCTTCACATCATCTCCCCATTTTCGCTGCTTACACTTTATTTGCTTACTTGCATGGTTAAAGAAAATAAAACCGTCTTAAAATACACCCATGAATAAAACCAACCGCATTCCGATTCTAACAACATATTTCCGTTTTATGCTGGTTAGGATAGGAACTTCTTTTAAAAGCCAGCTGGCCTTGTTTGTGGTAGTGGACATCTTCTACTTTTACTAAAGTAAATATGTCTCTGGTTATTTGTACTTTTACTTAAGTACTGAGATTCAGTACTTCCTCCACCACTGCAATGTACAAGTCATCTGCGACTCGACTTGAACGCAGTCTCCCGCTTCCCAGGAAATGTCATGTCCTTATATGGGAATTTGCGGGGCATTTTCTTATGCTAATTAGGAACAACTGGCACGCGCTTTCAGTTACGAAGACGTGGGATTCATCAATCCTAAGAACACAGGTGCAAACAATTCTGCTGTTTACGAACACGTCATGAATCCGATGAAGACTTTTCTTCCAATGCTATCTTGCGGAGCATTGCAGAAATGTTGATCATTACACAACTTGCTTTAGGGTTCACAAATATGGTTTTATTGTATAAAGACACTGTAGTTCCAGGCTGGATTAAAAAGCTTTTGGAAGGCCTCATTAAAACGGCACATTTCTCTGCTTCTAAACAAACAAAAGTAAGTACACCCCATTGATCTTGAGATATTGAATATGACATAAAATGTGACGTTTCGACCCCAGAGAGTTAACAAGATTTCAGTTTCAGTTTAGTTTATTTATGGAAGGGGACAGCGCAATTTAATAAAACACATGATTACCCATGGGTTAAAAAAGCCAGAATTAGCCAAAAGGCTATTTTTCATCTGTAGTCCCCTGCCTTCGATGTTAAAAAAGGCTTTTTAACATAACACAAACTTGCAGAGTAAAACTAGTCCTTCCTTCTCTTCGTCTAATGCAGATTATTGTATTTCTGGTTTAGACTGTTGTTGTATTTCCTCATGTCAATAAGATTACATTATGCAGCTGATCCAAGTTGATCCAGAAATCTTAATCCCAAAGCCCAAGAATGACTGGTTTCTAACACCCCGTATCTTCTTAGAAGTAGTCTAGCTTTCATCTGGGGCTGTAACAGGGCTGTGGCTAACTTATGGGAAAGCCAGTGCCTTACTTGTCCTGGGTCTGGGGGGGGATCAGGGGCTCAAATTATGTTCCGCCAATGAGTATTCTGCACCCATCTGTACCCCAATAATTAGACTCATTCCACACCCTGTGAACTCACAGTGACCTGTTTTTGCAGAGGGAATCAAGGCTGTAGGTTGTTCTTGGGATATATCCAATCCAATTGAGTGGATGAGAAGTGACAGAGGCATAAAAGCCCAGAGAGCCATGCTGCAGATTCTGAACACGTAATTAGCCCTGTCCCAGGAGGACGTGCTTATTCCTGACCATACATTAGCAATGACATCCTTCTCCAAGTAGACAGGGCAAAAATGAACATTCCTATACAGAAGGGGGACAAATATAAAATAATTAGCAAACATTAGTATGAAATTCAGTTCCTAGAGCCATAAAACCTAGCAAAGTTGGATGGTTTTGTTTGATTTTTTTTTTCATGGCGTTCCTCCAAAAAGTGGAAAATGGTGTCTGCGCATACACTAAAAAATATGATGAGCATAACAGATTGATTAACTGGGTGAAATTAAATCATTGCCACAGGTTTGACAGCAAGCTTACCTCAGAGATATGGCTCATTCTAAAAGCAATCAAGCCTTAGTTGTTCCACTCCATGAACACATAACGGAAAAAAGAAGTTCAGATTAGCATGGCATCGACAATGTTTTCATTTATTTTATTTTATAAAACTATTTGCTTAATTAAAATGACTGGGTTTCATTGACAATCAGCCTTTATAAAAAAAAAAAAAAAAATATATATATATATATATATATATATATATATATATATATGTGTGTGTGTATATATATATATATGTATGTATATATATATATATATATATATATATATATATGTATATATATATATATATATGTATATATATATATATATATGTATATATATATATATATATGTATGTATATATATATATATATATATGTATGTATATATGTGTATATATATATGTATGTATATATGTGTATATATATATGTATGTATATATGTGTATATATATATATGTGTGTGTATATATATATGTGTGTGTATATATATATATGTGTGTGTATATATATATATATGTGTGTGTATATATATATATATATATATGTGTGTGTATATATATATATATATATATATATATGTATATATATATATATATATATATATATATATATATATATATATATATATATATATATATAAATATTTCCCTGTGTTTGTTTATGTTAATTGTATGTCCATTTCAAATTGTCTGTGGTCTTTAATTTGTGATTGTTTCTTAGTGGTCACGTTGCTATTAGTCATCTTTAACCTGCTGCACTGTGCTCTCAAGGCTTGTTCTTTCTTACAGCTGAGGCTTTGGCCAAGCTAGGGAAGCATCTCTCAGTTGGAGATTATCCTTTATCCTTGAGTGGGATTCTTCACTGGAGGGATTCAAAGACGGGGCTTGAGGGACACAGATTTCCATCTCGTTTTACGCTCTCCTCTGCCCCTGCTCTCCTTCGCTTCCTCTCAATTTTGTCTCCTTTCCTTTTAATGTTGACTGTAAAATATGGAGCTTACTTATTCAACCCACACTAAATGTAAATATCTTTTAAAAAGGTACTTCATAATGCACATTAACAGCTCAATGAAAACCAGCACACAATATAATTGTACTGTATATACAGTATTCTGCTTAAATCAAAGAGCTCTAAATGCATGAGCCATATCTCATTTACATACTCGTTTGGGACAATGCCATTGAGCAATCCAGGCTGCCTGCCAATTCACAGCAAGCAGAAATCTGTTTCAGTGTGAATAAAGGTGTGTGTGTGTGAAAGCAAGGATATCAACTTGAACAGCAAGATATGCTTTAGCATTTGAAAATAAGCTCCCTCAAACTCTTGGCAAGTTCCAAACTTCCACAATGTTTCAGTAAAGCCATACTGTACTACAAAGCATTCAGCTTTTTCTCCCCCTTTCATGCTAGTTCTCGTTGCCTGGTGGCAGTTGTCGAGATTGTCGCTTGTGTTGACGCTAATGCTAATCCTGGACGTCAAACAAATTCAACTTACTGTCCACTGTACAGAGGAAGAACTAAGAATATTATCTCTCGACACAAACGGAGGTGCAACGGTGTTCATCAGTGTGAGCCCTGCTTAAATATTCAGTTCTTTCCCTGCACATGGGGAAGCTCGTTTGATGTTCATGGTAGAGATTTCATGTCATGAGCAGAGAATCAGAGAACAGGTTGGCTGTAGGTAGAGCATAATTATAAACAGTATTGATTATGTGCATTTTGGTGTAAGTGTAAGGTTTTTCTGAAGCAAAGACATCCAAAGATAGAAAAAAAAGTATACATGATGCTCAAATAGTTTGGGCTTTACGCAGCAGGGAGCCGGAGATGCAAGACTTACAGACATACAAAGAAAATGCAACAGCCATGTGTGCGCTCTCACAAGGCTCCAGCTTGCTTCTGAAGCCATTTTTAATGTGCATCAATCTGTGCGAATTTCCAAAAAGACCATCTCACCAAGCAAAGGAGATGAATAAATGAGTGTGTCTGACAGAGCAGTCATAGTCAAGATCAAAGGAGAAGGAGATAATTAACAGCAGACTAATTGGTAACCACCCCGAGTTTTCATCAGATATGAAAAAGACTGCTGATTTGCTAGATATTAATTGAAGGAAAATGTGCATTAAATATGTTCGGGTAAGACACTTTCAGTAGTAGATGGCTTGACACAATCACACTGCACTGCAACGTATCAGGAATAATGAATGAATACAAATGAAGTGAAAAACATTTTTAACGCACTATTCCACAATAACAGCACTCAGCTGTTAGATAGAAATAAATGTGACATTTTGCCTTTTGTATTGCTCAAGATATTGTAAATGTCAATGTCACCATGACATAACTATGTGTTTGCGTATGCATATATGTTTGTGTTGGTAGTTGGTATCTGCATGTAGATTGTAGGTTGTAGTCTAGGGCTTGAGATATTGACGAATGTTGACATGCCCATAAGAGGTTGTTTTTTTGAGTGTATACTCAATGATCTGTCATCGTCTTCAGACTCTTTATGTGCCTGCCTGGTGTCTTCACTCTTCAAAAATTGTAGTAGAGGCCTCATGCTCCAAGTCTCACAATGCCAGACCACACATTGCCAGAGTACTGAGCTGTGCCAGTCATGCCATTCATCATGAATATTTAATGAGAAATCTTGTAAAAATTATAACAGACAAATGTTAATGGCTCGCATGGCATTGTTTACTAGTATCATAGGGTTTTACAGCATTTCCTCCACCTTTAATGTGTGTAGAAGCTTTTATATATGTATGTTCAGTCTGACAGGTCTCATAGCACAGAGTACCAGAGCTGTGAGCGGAATGGCAGCTACATCAATAATGGACATGACCCATGAGACATTTTAAGAGTACAATGCTACTTTTGACAGCGTGATAGTATATTGAGGAAGTTTTCCCTTTTACACTGAAATGTGAGGAAGACACAGCTGTACATGAAAGGAAAGATTGAGTATGTAGGCCTGTAGTAATGAGTCAACACAGGCCTAATAAACAGCATTCATCAATTTATCATTTTATCTAGCAACACGTGTAGAAATACAGCCTGGGGGAGGCAGAGCAACAGTCTCAGGTGGGACATTAAAAGCAGTATTTATAAGGCTGAAAATGCCTCATTCATTCAGCTATGAGATATGGCATTATTAGAGCTCAGAGCAGCAGTATGCCCCATGGTACTATTGTGAAGTAATACTCCGCAAATAAAAGGCTTACATACTAAGATCTTCTTAATCTATTATTACATTGAATAGGAAAGCCTATAGTGTAACTTAATCTTTTTGAAGACACCAGTATCCTAAAAAGTACAACACATAGCTATGTATCAAGCTGTGTTTACTACTGTCTTGACATACACCACAGGTGTATGTCAGCCCCAGCATACATCCAGGACATGGTCAGACCCTATACCCCAACCCGCCCACTCCACTCTGCATCAGCCAACCTGCTTGCTGCCCCCTCACAGCGAGGGACAACTAATCACTCAACGAAATCCCGACTGTTCGCTGTCCTGGCTCCCAAATAGTGGAATGAGCTCCCTATTGACATCAGGATGGCCGAAAGCCTACGCATCTTCCACTCTTCCACCGAAGGCTAAAAACATATCTCTTCCGACTACACCTCAGATAAATATGAAGAAAAAAAAAGTATATATTTCTTGAAGCTGCACTTTCATATGGCTCTTTGTAGTTTTGCTTATTTAAAGCTAATGTACTTGCACTTACTACTTGTTGTCTGGAGTTTGCCCTTTCAGGGTTGAAAGCACTTAATTGGAAGTCACTTTGGACAAAAACGTCAGCTAAATGACATGTAATGTAATGAATATAAGTCTCCATCCATAGACATATAAGTCTGTTTGTACTGGATGATGTGTTACTAATAAAAACAAAATGATTACCAGTAGTAATATTAATGCCAGTGAAAAATGCATGTACTTTGGTGATATGCGGATATATACAGTACATATTAACTTGTTTACACAAAATGTACCCAATTGCACACTGGATCACAATGAACTCATCTGTACTTATACCCCATAAAGTATTATATAACTTCTGTTAACAACAGCAGCTGCTTTTCGAATTGTATTGTAAAATGAAATATATATAATTTTGTGAGTTGAGCACACAATCTACAAACCGACTACACGTTGAGTACATGAACATTAAAGGACATTAGCCAGTGTCATGTTTCATTGTAACAAGTAGATGTTATTGGAAAACAAAAAAATCGATTCACATTCGTATCGCGATTCAAGCTCTACCGATTCAAAATCGATTCATAGAATTCCAAAAATCGATTCATATTTTTAATTTTTATTTTTTTAAGATTTTTTTTTTTTTTATTGTATGTCTACTGCAATCACATGGGAAAAATAACTACATTTACATACTATTGTTTTTTTAATCAAGAATCGTTTTTTAATCGAAAATCGATTTTGAATCGAATCTTGACGTTTTCTGAATCGTGCACCCCTAATGAACACGTTGCATAAAGTATGTTTAGTACAAAGGCATCTTCACCAGTTGAATTAAACACTTAGATGCTTTACATATGAACATTTTCTTGGTATGTTGATATAAAATGTAATCTTTGCATCATTATGTTTCCTACCAAATGTAATTTGATGCAGAGAATGTGTGCCAAAAAAAAAATACTTGCTGGCTAACACCCCAAGGAGATACTGCTGAGATATACAGTATATATATTCAAGCAGTCTGCAGGTGATGATTAGGACAGTGGCAGAGAGATAGAAACATCAAAGAGGAGTTAGCAGGGAGCAGGGTGTAGGTGCGCATGCATTCATGAATCCAATTTGGAGGTTATGTTTTTGGCTCGGTTTGTCTATTTGTTGGTTGGTTGGTTTGTTGGTCTGTCAGCAGGATTACGGAAAAACTACTGGCCCGATTGGGCCAAGGAAAAACCAATAACATTTTGGAGTGGATCTGAATCACAGGACGGATAGACAAATAGTTTTTTACTTTCGGTAACATTGCGAGATAGGGCATTCGTGCTGCCTTTACGTGGTGTCGGAATAATCCGAAAACAAACAGTTCCTGATCATTTTTCATTGCTCACCTCTGTTCTTTTGCTTTTCGTTGTCATGCAGTTACAGGAAATAGCTATCATCATGTTGTTTAAATGCCCTGAGCAATAAAATACAACACATCTTCTTTGTAGTGTTATTTACACTTTACAACTTGAAAATTATAATGGTATAAATTCTTTTTTTGTTGAAGAGGTAAAAGAGTCCTTCCATTTCAAATTAAATTTGAAAAAAACCTTACCTGAATAACCTACCCACTATTTAGTTACTAAATGGTTATAATGCTTTTACATGAAGTTATTTTTGACAATATTGAGATTGAATTTTATCCAATAGAAATATAGCTGTAAATTATACATTTGCCAATATCAACAGACAACAGGCATAAGAAACATAAGGAGTATAGCATTACTGAACCTAATCTACTGGATCATTTCTCTCTGGATGACCGTCCACTTTTTCAAAGACTGTTATTCTTAAACTCAAGGTTTTTTGTTATTTAGCATTTCAAATAATACCCTGTTATTTCTTCTATATGTCTGTTATAAGTCTAGGATAGCCAATAAACTGGTGAGAACTGGTGAGAACAAGCTCTTTTGTTGTATAAAGTTTGATTTGTAGGCAGGGACAGCATGTGCAAATAACTGGTTCAATATTCTTTGTTTTATAGCTTAAATACAAGTAGCTATTGAATATCATTGGCATTGCTTCCTTCTCCCTTTGACACCTGTAGATAAGCAGAAACCAAAACGATAATCTGTTATATAAAGTAATGTTTGTTTATGCAACATATATAGGACAACTGCAGCTTGTAAACAAATCATGGCTCTGTGTTCTTTGAAATGCCTTCATTTCCGTAACAGTTTCTTACAAGCCAATGGTGTAATAAGTCCCTAGGGAATGCTTCTTTGCCCAATTGGAGTGATAAAAATGAAAAGAAAAGTGTTAAATAAGGTGTGTGGATTATTCAGGTAGAAGTGCAAGCCAGAGTGGTTGTACTTGACAGTGAGTTATTTAGTTGCAGGTCCACACAAACACAGTATTACACGCTTGCAACCCCCACTGGGAGCTGTGGGTCTAAAAATGAAAGGCCTAACAACACACATTTAAATCTCGGAGGGACGCAGATGTCTCCAGTCTTTCTTGAACTGCACCATGTCTTGTTACATCTTCTTCTGAAGTTGTGTTAGTTGTTGTTTTGTGTATTTATTTTGTGTTGTTCAATATTGTATGGCATGTCTGAGCTCTGATACCTGCAGTCCCTGAGACATGGTTTAGATAGGGCCTCAGGGATCTTACGAACCAGCACAAAAACCCCTGCTTGTTTGCACAATTCCATATACAATTTTAGTAGTTAGGATGTGATGCTACCTAGTTCTAGCTAGGTCACTGACTCAGTTCTCATTACTAAGAACACCTTGCACAAGTCCCTACATCCCTACATGTACACTAAAACCTCACATACAGTATATGCAGTATATTCTCATCAAGTATTGTAGCTGTAGTTGGTCAAATAATGTGATGAAAGGGAACAGCAAAAAGGATTGCATCCATCATAGAAAAATAATTAAAGGAATCACTCAACTTGTGGGAAAACAGGCGGTTAGCCTCCTCAAAGCTCTCTACCTAATCTGGCAAGCAGAGCCAGAGACGCTGCACAGAAGTGAAGTGTTAGGTGGATGGATGCATTTCTTTGTGCACAACATACAAATATATATTATTTGTGAGCTTAAGAGGTAGGCTTATTTTTGTACTTAAAGCAAAGGCTAGCTGTTTTTCTGCTGCTTCCAGTCAAAAAGAAGGCAAATAAGTGCATTTCCCAAGTTGCTGAACTATTTAGTGTATCTTTTACACTCTAACATCAAGCCGTTGTCAACTGTTGTGGTCATTAAACATGTCTGTTTGGCTGCTTCTCCAATACCGGCTGTGATATTCTCTTTCTTTCCCATACACCAATTTTCAATTGGATATGAATGCAGGTATGAAAAGCAGCATGAAGCAAATAATGTGGCTCATATAGATATGTTCTCAGTAAATGTTTGAACATCTCCCACTAAGTTGAATGTTAATGTTAATGTTACATCCCTACAGTGCTGAGCATAGACACTTTTTATTCATTTATTTCCTTTACCAAACTTCTGCCAGATGAGCAGATATCATAGAAAAAACACCTACAGTACTGTACTATGAGTGAACACGGCACAACAACACTGAATAAGTGGTAGGTGCCAGAAGTACCCTACGTCTCCTATTACAGCTGGAAAAAAGACAGCATTATAAGCAGTTCTGACTCCAGTTTTAATAGGCAGTATATTAGATTGACACTGTGGATATCACATGTTCACTAAAAAGCATGTGGAGCACCTGATTCCAAAGCACTTGCATATGCACAAAGAAAAAGATAAACAGATAATATACTTTCTTTCTGGAGGTTTCAAATATATTTCCAATGCACCAATGGTTGAATTTCAGCTTAGTTTTTATCATTGAATGTGAAAGACCCTTGTTTGTGTTAAGCCACAGTTATTTTGCAAAGCTTTTATTGTGGCACTTGTACAATGTCACAAGTAGAAAGCTAAAATCCTTGGCCTATCCTGCCTACTACCTGGCAAACCTGAAATCAAGCAGAACAACATTTGCCCAAAAATGGAGCTGATAGCTGGAGGCAACTTTCTCTGCAAATTATACAAACCTAAGCAGCACATGAGAATCATGTAGTATTTTCATTTACATTTGCATTACTAATTGTTTACTTTGTTTATTATTTGGAATGTTCTTGTTAGACATCATATTGCATAGTAATTTATAATCTACCTATACAAGTATGTTGTTTTGTTTTGCAATTATTTAATGGACTACATGAGTTCAGATTTGATATATATTTATTCACTAAATTAATCAATTAAATGAAAACAGGCCATCACTTAGCCTGTTGAAAGATTAGGTGGAATTTTACTGCCACCAATCAAGACATTATTTTTTAAGTCTACTGGAATATCAAAATAAGAATGTGACTGTTCAAGAGCCACACACACACAGGCTGTAAAACAGAAAATGAAATAGTTAAATGTTCACCTGATGTGTTGGTTTGAACAGTGCGGTGGAAAATGCCAATGTTCACAGATAGAAGACAAACAGTCCACCAAGGCATTGTTGTCAACAAAACGGCAGCAAAAGCTTTATCTTTTCAAATGCTGGTGCCACAGTGAGGACAGGGCAGAATATGGAATTATAGCACAATAATACAGATTGGCTGGTAACAAGGTTAGAAGCTGATAGGATTTAGGGAGAACCGTGTGCCGCATTTCTGTGCAAGGGTGACTGGAGTATCAAGCCCTGGTTAAGAATAATGGTTTCCCTTCAGGAGGATGTGAAATTGGATTGCTCATACAAAGTGCTTGCTGAGGATAAACCTGTGTTATCCAATTATCCACCTAAACTACATTAAAAAAAAAAAAAAAAAAAAAAAAAAAGCAGAAGGTGTGGATTCCTGGCAACATTGTTGCCCTCGACTACAACTATATAGAGAATATACAAATAGAAAGCAAAGGCTTGTGCTTGCAAATAAAAGTCATAGGGTTTTTATATAAATGGGGAAAAAATGACCCTGGGGAGAATGTGTATTTTTATGTTTTACGTTAAATAATGTGACAATGGAGGAGATATGTCATTCTCACAGTCTGTCTGCTCTTATAACCTCTTCACTGCATGCCTGAACCAATGCAGATAGCACTGTCGCCCAACAGAGGGCAATGGTTTATTGCATAATGTATTTCACACCCGAGCACAGATTTCTAAATTAAAATCTCTTTAACTTTCACTTTCATAATGGTCATCCTTGTTGCAGCTGTGGCATTCTCTGCAGAGCCACTCTTTGATTAGTGTACTAAAGTACAAAAACAGTGGCCTTGAAGAATCTTTGCCTTTGAATGCAGCGAAACACATCTGCTGTTACACTTAATAGCAGATGCCTTAAACATAGACGTTGATGTGACACGACCAGGAGAATTGTTTCTTAGACAATGCTAACAGACCCTCATGTTGTTGCAAAAATGTGTGCCTCTGTCCTGTTGCTTTGACACTTACTGACATTCACATTTAACTGTTTTAATCCTTGTGATAGCCCAGACCAATCCACATGATGTACTGTGAAACTGCATACATACCTGTAGTGATCAAATGTCTTCTTTTATAACAATGATGATCATGTAGCCTGACATTTGCAAATGTGGCACAGTGATAATGTACATGGCAATGCAGTTGTAAGTTGCTTTTGCAGCTCATGTAGAAGAGGAATTTCCATTTCCTAATGAGAGTGATTCTCAATAGGAAATACAAAAGCCTTTCTACTTCTAAAAGAGTCAGTCAGCACACATTTGCATATAAAAAAGCCTTTGATTATGATAGATATTGCCTGCAGTCTAAAAAAAAAACACAGGCCTGGGGTGGCTCTCCAGTCAGTTAGCCTCCAGTTATGGCTGATATTGTTCTCTGATATGAAAAATTATGCACCACGTTGCTCTGCTTAGAAACATGGAAGTGGCTCACCTTGCTCATGTTCGAATTATTGAAGATTACATACTAATTATAAACTAATCTAAACACACAAACACTTAATTCTAAAAGTTTTTTTTGAGCATATACTTTCTACCACATGGGAGTGATAAGTTAAGGGATGCAATGAGTTCATGAAGGCAGTTTTATTGTTGGCAGGATATACAGTATAAAACACCCAGCATGGGACTCAGCATCCAGACAGACCGACTATGTAAAAGATTAAAAGTGAAACTTCTAAAGTGGGAAATAAGATGAAAACCACTAAGTTCTGAAAAAAGAGAGGACCCATGAATTAGTTATCAACCATTACTGACAAACCCAGCCAACTTCATGCCTCTTAAAACGCAAAGAAGACGAGAGCAGGGGGAGGCAGAGGGGGTGGAGGAAGGGTGGGGGTTCAATGGAATTAAAAAAAATATTCTGCATTTGCTGTCATGCTCTTTGAAATATATTATTAGGTACAAATGGGGAATGTAAAGCAGTGCAATTCTAGGATGGCATTGCTAAGGCAATGAAGACCCAACACTGTGAGATGTTGTTTTTTTCCCCCCTTTTTTCTTCCTAACTGACAGTACCGTGGACCTCCCTCTGTATAACGGATTGTTCTTAAATACAGTAATTAGTGTGTTTGACGCTGTGAATACACATTTATTAAAAGTAGGAGGGCTGGGTTTCTGGGGAGCACAAGTCTGGCCCTACCTAGGCCTTTGGCCCCCCGTAGGCGTGTGAAGTGTCGGTAAAAATGCTCAGCAGGCATGAGAAGCACTGTGTGCCAAGTATGATCGAGTGGAGAAAGGCAGCAGCACTGCGAGGATCTCTCTTTGAAGGGCACGGCAGTAATGACCTGTCCTCACTGTGTGGCCTCCAGTGGCGCTGAACCCTGCCATTATAATGCTGCTTTCAGATTAGGCCTGCGAGTGCCACCAATGCAAGGGAGTGGGGATCATAGGCTCCGGGTCACTCTTGTCACACTAGTGCACTGGGATCATATTGGGCCTCTGACAGGTCTGGTGGAGGCGGAGGATATAGACGGGAGTCCAATCGCCCGTTGGTCCCCTGACACCCACCACCATGTAGGCCTGTGATTCCCTGCAGCAGAGGGATGATTATCTGCGTGACAGAGCCCGGTGCATTTGCAGCCAGTGACTATGATAGTCCCTGGCAGCAAGCATTTTTAGTTCACTGTCTCATGCTCCTGTTAATTTCATGACAGAGAGCCTTGCACAGCTGCAGAAGAGAGTGTGTGGTTGCATTTCATAAATAATATCACTTAGTTAAACCACTATATGAGATGGATGTAATGCGAAAAGAAAAGTATCACGACAAAATCCACCACCAGAATATGGACAGGTAATTTAAATGAATGTTTCTCTGTCGATTCTCTGTTTGATTTTACCCTGGTGGATAAAGCATACAGAAGGCTATGCACTGTAATTTGTGGAGGCTATCAGGATTCAAGTCCCTACAATCATGACATGAGCCCTCTAGAAAGGTGCACGACATCTTGGTAGCATGAAATTGCAATGTAATGACTCATTTTCTGCCAATGGTATTGTATAAGATAAGTATAATGGAGTTTTCATACTGTGGGGCACTGGTTAGAATGCTGAAATCTGTTGATGTTTTCAGTTATTCGGTATTCTTTGATAAAAGACAGAAAAGTTGGAATGGATAACATTTGGTTCTAGTTTACAATGGTCATATTCTCTGATAAGAGAGAATTCATAGTAGCCAATCATCAAAAGTGAAATGAAAAAGAGGAAAAAAATGCGTGTTCTGCCGAGTTTTTCTGTCAGAATAAATGATAGCAATTAAATAATAGATTGTTGAATTTGAAAGGAAATGGTTTCATTGTGGGGAAGACGCCCTGTGATTACAAAGGCATGATATCTTTCTTTACATGTAATGAGAAGTGTCGTCACTTTGCCCAAGCTGCAAATCCTAGACAGGTCATAGCTGGAGACGTCATTTTCCCGTGTCCCAATTAGAGCCTGGAGGATCCCAAAGCCTACTGTGATGTGACATGGCTTCATATGAGCTCAGAGGCAAGGCCCCATACTGCACAACACTCTGGGTATGAACAAAGCACCAGCTTCTGATTATGCTCTCTGGTATTGCCCTGAGACACTCTGCAGTTTTTTTGAGGAGTTTTCGGGCTATGCAGATGTTTCAGTTCTCATGACGCCTGCAGTAATGTTGTGAAAGAGGACTGAGCTACCACCAGGGATGAAGAATGTTTTCTCAACTATACTTTCTCAAGCGTTATTTTACATCTCCACCACGGAGGAAGGACTACTGCTTTAGACCCAGGAATTCAACATGATAGAACATTTCCATCAGCACTTGATCTGTCTTTTAAATATGTTCCTTTGCATCATATTTCATATTACAGCAGCATGCCAGCATAATGCATTACAAAGCATCAGTATATTGTCAACTTGTTAAACCATAGTAACATATAGCACATACAAATGTGGATGAGTGTTCGACAGCCTCAACATTAATGGGTTTGTTCTTTTTGTCCATTGGCTTTTCAATCCTTCTACAACACATGCTGCTGTTGGATTATTTTGTCATGCCGGAGGCATTATGTTTTGGGTTGTCTCTTTGTCTGTTGTCCCATTCTCATCAACAGGATATGTCAGCGCTTTGAGGGAATTTCATTACATATGGCACAAACATCCACTAGGACTCAAGGATAAACTTATTTGAATTTAGTGTTGAAAGGTCAAGGTCACTGTGACCGTAACTACTCTAATTACAACAGAATTTCACACAAATGTATGATAGGATAAAATTAAGTGATGCCATTTTATATCCAAATGGTCAATAGTCAACTTCACTGTGACATCATAATGTTCTGCAAAAACTCTGTCCTGACCGTTATTTAATGCCATAACCCAGGAACAGAAAGGGAGATTGTGATATATACATTCAGCAGTATTGGCTACTGTAAAAGCTGATCAATATGAGGGACGCAAGTCCCTCCCTAGCCTCTGATTGGCTAGTACTGGTTGCCTTTTATGGTTAGATTGGTAAGGTTTAGCCATGAGGAGATTGGTTAGGGTTATGGTAAGAATGCCAGAGTAAGCCAATCAAAGGCAGAGTCATGGGGGGACATGCCTTTGCTATCCTAGGAAACGCAAATTATCTCGCCGATAACGGTTATTGGAGCTCTCAGTGAACACAGCCGGACGGGACTAAACACAGGGTCTGAGACTTAGGCAGGAGGCCAGTTTGACGACAGGGAATACAGTACCGACATGATTTTCTTTCCGGGTTTGGCTACTGGCACCACGGGGCTAAGTGAACTAATTTGAAAGCTGTATAGCTAACTAGCTAATGGCAACAGTTACTTTAGTAAGTTAAAATTATCTGTCCAAAACTCCGTAAATCACCTCGGTACCATATTTACTGCCGTCAAACTGGTCTTATAACATTCATGAGACCTTAATGACAAGTTCAAATGGTTGAACTTTACTTGAGGTCAGAGGAATTTAAATTTGGTCTCATGACATCCAATGTAAAAACCATCACTTAGGACAATTTAATGTAATGTTAACACATAAAGCTAAGTTTGATAATTAAGCCTACTATGACATTTATAAGTTATGTTGTCTAGGTTAATGTCAAGTTGTCATAACAAAGACATCTCAAGCAATACTAACTTTGCATTAAAAGTGTCCATATTTACCGAATGATTGCTCCGTTGCCGCCCGAAATTCCGCCGGATTTCACTCTTTTTGGCCGGATGTCTGGTACCTTCCGCTTTCTTTGTGTTGGAATTTTAAACTCCAGTCGATTTATGAGGACTATGGTTAACTGCTATTCAGATCTCTGCATGGTAAATCGAGACAGCTAGCTAGTCTGTTGCACGACTAAAGCAACTTTTGAATGTACACGTTCCACCAAAACAAGTTCCTTTCCGAGGCTCTTTTGCAGTGTCACCGTGGATTGTGATTGGTTTTTATGAAATGCCAATAAACCACAGCACGTTTTTCTCCCATCCCGGAATGCTGTGTGGACTCACCAGACCCTCTTCCTTAGCGCTTTGGAGGAAGGTCTGGCAAAGCGAGACTAATATGGTGATAACTTCTATTTGGCCTCAAAATACACTTAATACCTTTTATTAAATTCCTTCAATGTCTTCACTACACATATTATTTTAGTCTGGACAAACATGGATGTCAACATCATGACAGCCATCTCCAACATGTGACCAGAGATGTCTGTGTTTCTGCTCTCCCTATCGATTGATCTGTATCATTGTTTCCTAAACTAAAAGTAACTCAGAAGGTTCACAAGAAAAGGCATCAGTGCCAGCAACAGTGACTGAAGCTCTACTGTATGTGTTCAACAAGCACCTGCAATGCTCAAATACATTATTCATTGTCTAGACATCTTATCGTGTAATCTTTATCTTTTCTCTCTTAATTCCACTAGACTGCTTTCTTTATTAGTTTCCTGTCTCCAATTTGTGTCTTACAAGGCACTGTGCAAACCATATATGCAGTAGAGACCTTAACAATCATATTCAAATATATTCCTCTGAATGTTCAGAAGTTAAATCATCAAAATGTGATTAAACAATGCCCACAAGTGACAAGGCTTTCTTGTGCATTGCTCTCATGTTGGTCATAAATAAACAAATAGTGCTGGAACACAGAAATCAGTTGGCCGAGGGTAAAAGAGTTATTTGTGGCATTCCGAATGACAATGCAACATAAATATGAGTAATGTGGTAGACTAGAACAGTGTAAAATGAAATGCCAATTACATTTCAAAGCAATGTCATCCTTTACTTGTAAGGTGCTTCTAAATGCCATGAAGAACATATTGTAGGTCATCCGTGTTTGCTTGTGTGTCTCACAATTACCTCACCACTGATTGAACATAATGACACTTTGCAGTACATACTGGATGACATTTTCAGCAATGCAAATTTACAAAAGGTTTTGATTTAAAGACCCCTGTGTAATGCTTCTGTGTCAAGACTAACTGAATCCAAGACAAGATTATTTAATTTCTTTTTATGAACTTTGAGCATAAGTATGATATATAGAAGTGCATGATTTAGTTATTTGCAGCTTTGTCTATTTGGGCAGTTCAATGATATTCAATTTTCAGAAACACATATTTAGATCTCAAGAATGTACTCTTTTTCAAGTCATTCAAGTTCAAAAGGTGAAAAATGTATTCACTTCAAGTTAAATAACAATTTAGATAACCAACAGCCTGTTATAATTTCTGTCTTAGACCTGCAATACACTAACATTTGACTGGAATTCATTCATTGCAGTACATTTCATCTGGCACATTTGGCCTGGTGTCAATAATATGTAACAAATTTACTGGCTTACGATGTGAGGAAAACAAACCATGCTGATCAAATAAAAGTGTTATAAATCCATTTCATGCAATCTTCCTGGGAGGGATGGTGCAAAGGACAGAAACAGAGTGCAAGGCGGCCATTGTAAATCCAGGACAGTTACTGCTCGATACCATCAGCAGGAGCAATGGAGGTATAAATGGTCCCAATAAAGGTTAGAGTTTTTTTATGGTTGTGTCTATGGCAATCAATTGGTTTTAGAACAGAATCGCTCTCATCATCTATACTATACACTATAGATAGTTTCTGACCATAGAGTTCTACTAATACCTATGGCCTCTGTAAATGCTGCATGTTGCCACCCACACCTTCCAATACTATTATGCTTTACTGATGATAAAACCTTGAGCCACCCAATTGTATTTCACATCCTGGCATGTCAGTAACTCTTAACACTTTATTTTATTAAATGGTGAACTCTGCGGGATAACCTAGTGTTCCTAGCTAGCTATGTAGAAAATGTGGCACAATAGTTAATATTCTTCCCAAGGGTTTAAGTGATTTGTAAGGTTGGGGAACACTAAGAACCATTGGTGGATAATGCGGCGGGGGGAAATGACTTACCTGAAAATAACTGTCAACTGGCTCTCACAGTGAGCTCTGACAATGTTCTAAAATATATGAAATGATTGATGGGTTGTATTTCTTAGAGTGCAGATTAAATGCTTTCCAGAACCTGAAAAGACAAGTGGAAACTGGCAAGTGATAGAGAGTACCTACCCCTTGAATTTTATGTATACTGGTGGCTGCTATAGGTGGACCAACCACACTCAGAACAGTGGTAATTAATAGCATCAGTCCATTGTTCTAAACCACCAGTAAACTGAGTCTGTTCAAAAGTCTGATCACATATCAGTGATGTAGATTTCTTATGCAGCTTTTTTATTCTTAATATTAACACAAATACACTGTTTATTATCATGAAATGTATTATGGCATTTCAATGGAAAAGTATTGCATAACATATTTGATCTTAAAAATTTAAATTAAATGAACAAACTAAAAAAGGCATAATTTTGCTACTGAGCAAATACCTTTGAAAATCATGCATCTTCATGCCTGCTCCCATGGATTTGCATGAAATCAGTTGCATCCAAGTGTGAAACTAACATACTATAACATTAAAAAGCACTTACAAATTACAGTATACAAGGCATGTTATGCTATTAACACAACAAGCTATGACAATAATGTTAGAGGAGAATGTCCTACCAAGAAGAAAAATTGAATCACTATTTTCAGCAAGTGCCCCCAAATAACTTAAGCTTATGGGCTTTACAGGACAGAGCCCTCTAGTGGCTGTAGTAATTATGGGGGGAGCAATGGAGGAAGTAAGGTGACGTTATAGAGTGACAAAGTCGGCGTCATTATTGTAATATTACGATTTGCTGCACAAGTAAATCAGCCAGAAGGAACTCAGAATGGGCTGCAGAATAATAATAAAAAAGGACAGACTTTATTAACAGTTGCAATAGCAAAGCTAATATCGTTTTCACCAAGTGAGTCTGTGTGTCATCATAGCAAAATGTGGTCCTGGAGACATCTACTGTAGCGGGACTGCGGATTTGAACACGCTGCTAGATGTTTATATTTCTCTGTCTGTCTATGGCCAGATTTTGTCACAGTGATAGTGTCAAAACCGTGCAAGATGCAGTCACGAAACTGTACAGGTGTGCAGTTGAGATCAAAATAAAGGCAGAGTTCAAAGATGGGTGTGGTTTGAGCAAGGGGGCTGGAACTAGGAGTGTAATTTAAAGTGACCTTGGCCTCCCCACTTTCCACCCCTAACCCCATGTGGTGTTGCGACTGGTGTGATCCGATCGCAAGATGGTCTGTAGTCATGTATGAAACTGCCTGACACATTTTATATATAAATCAAAAGTGTTTCAACAGCAACTGAAACATGATCCTACCTGTTCAGGAGCAAAGTTGCCGACAGGCTGCATGCCAGTGCTACATTGCTTTCCAGCCCTTAATTGTGTCCTTCAGATTGAAATCTGATGCTCATGTTCTCCCTGTTTTGAATGAGCCTTTTCTGCTGCACATCAGGCTTCTCTTTACTTTCTATTCTTATTGGTTTCAGCTATTGTGGCTGCTATTACTTTTCTGCAGTCTCATCTTGATAGCCACAGCTCACTGCAGGCTGTGTCCCTATGACATACTTGCACAGCAAATGACCCAAAACATGCCCCAGCACTATTAAAAAGCCAATTCAGGCAAATGGGGAAACTTTGGCTCACAAGGTGGCAATCAGACACAAAGTGCTTATGTATGATAATATTTTGAATGAAAGTGGGTAGTGTCACTGAACATACAGTATGTAGCTATCCATGTATTACAAATTGACGCAGTTTGGGTAAATATAGCACTAACACAATGGAATCACAATTTTTTTAAACATTACTCAGTAGTAATGGGTTGTTTTGACCCAATGTTTCATGGTTTATTTTACTTTTTTCTTTGTTCACTTATGAGACTTAGTCAAGCAATCTGTGATGCAGGAAAACCATGAGTCATAAGGAATTATGGAGAATAAAAATGCAAAACAAAATTATTGAACAAATTAAAATTAAACAATGGGGAAGGTTAAAAATCTCTTCTTTGGGTAGAATTTATTTTCCTTCCGTTTTTTTTTGTTTGTTTTTTTTGCAATAATGGCTTCACATTAAAAACATCAGATCAATCATCTGAGCAACTGCACAAAACTGGAATTTTGGGTGGTATGGCCGTGTTTAATGACCTACCAAGAAGCATAATAAGCATCTCAAGTGCCTACCATGACTAATTACCTTAACAAGACTTGAGTGTTGCAAAATGGAAAACATTCATTATTCATAACACCTGAGCTGGTAATTTGTAGGTGTTAAGAGTTTCTATATCTGGATTATGCATGACTGTTCAAAATACCTCAGCAGCTACACAGTGCACACTGCAGGAGTGGATTTCATCAACACGGCCTGCTGTAAATCCTTGGCTCAGCAGAGGCTACAGTTTATCACAAGCACAAATCTGCTCCCCTTTCTTACTTGATCCATTCACTGATACGCAAAGGAATTCAATCAGGCCAGGCTTCCTGACATAAAACGGATTTCTCATTGCAGTGGCGGGACTATAGTGCTGAACTGACTTCAATAGCTCACCGGACCTTTAAGGATGGTCTTTTGTTGCACAACATTAAAGGTGACCCCACGCCTTTATCCCAGTGACTGAGCAAGTGCTACTACTCATCATAGGTCTGAATTGAAAGTTTGCTTGGCGACATCATGCTTCGTTGAGAACAAAATGGGCAGTATCCTCTTATTTTCTCAGTTCCCTACTAAAATGACTGCAACAGAATGTCTTTCCTG